>NC_067159.1:392500-723974 GCF_903995435.1 Acomys russatus
TTGCTACACTTGCAGAGGGCCTCCACTGGGTTCCCAGAGCCACATGGTTACAGCCAGTTACAGGGAACCCAGTGCCCCAAGCATGCACCCAGTGCACTTACATGCAGACAAAGCATTCACTACTTAAAATAAAAACTAAATATATCTTAAAAACAACAATAGGCTCTCTGCCCCTCCCTGTTCCTGACACAGTTACATCTTCCTATGCCAGCCACCCTCACCCCTTAGACACAGTGATGAAAGTCAGAGTGAACCGATTTGGCTGTATTGGGTGCCTTATTACCAGGGCTGCCTGCTCACATAGCAAAGTGGAGATTGTTGCCATCCATGACTCTTCCCTGACCTTTACTACATGGTCTGCATGTTCCAGTATGACTCCACCCATGGCAAGTTCAATGGCATGGTCAAGGCTGAGAATGGGAAGCTTGTCATCAACTGGAAGCTCATCACCATCTTCCAGGAGCGAGATCCCACTACCATCAAATGGGGCGGGTCTGATGTCAAGTATGCTGTGGAGTCTTCTGGTGTCGTAACCACCATGGAGAAGGCCAGGGCCCCCTTGAAGGGTGGGGCCCAAAAGGGTTATCATCTCTGCCCCTTCTGCCAATGACCCCATGTTTGCGATGGGTGTGAACCACAAGAAGTGTGACAACTCACTCACGATGGTCAGCAATGCTTCCTGCACTACCAGCTGCTTAGCCTCCTCCCTCCCCTGCTTGGCCAAGGTCATCCATGACAACGTTGGCATTATGGAAGAACTCATGTCCACAGACCATGGCATCACTGGCACCCAGGAGACTAGATGGCCCCTCTGGAAAGCTGTGGTGTGATGGCCATGGGGCTGCCCAGAACATCCTGCATCCACTGGTGCTGCCAAGGCTGTGGGCAAGCGCATCCCGGAGCTAAACGGGAAGCTTGCTGGCATGGCCTTCTGTGTTCCTACCCACAATGTGCCCATCGTGGATCTGACATACAGACTCGTGGATCTGACATACAGACTGGAGAAACCCACCAGGTATGGTGACATCAAGAAGGTGGTGAAGCAGGCATTTAGGGCTCAGGAAGGGGCATCCTGGGTTACATGGAAGACCAGATTGTCTCCTGTGACTTTAACAGTGATTCCCTCTCTTTCACCTTTATACTGGGGCTGGCATTGCTTTCTTTTTCTTTTCTTTTTTTTATTAATTTATTCTTGTTACATCTCAATGTTTATCCCATCCCTTGTATCCTCCCATTCCTCCCCCCCCCCATTTTCCCATTATTCCCCTCCCCTATGACTGTTCTTGAGGGGGATTACGTCCCCCTATATATTCTCATAGGGTATCAAGTCTCTTCTTGGCTACTTGCTGTCCTTCCTCTGAGTGCCACCAGGTCTCCCCCTCCAGGGGACATGGTCAAATGTGAGGCACCAGAGTACGTGAGAAAGTCGTATCACACTCTCCACTCAACTGTGGAGAATATTCTGACCATTGGCTAGATCTGGGAAGGGGTTTAAAGTTTACCTCCTGTATTGTCCTTGGCTGGTGCCTTAGTTTGAGCGGGACCCCTGGGCCCAAATCTGCCTATCATATTGTTCTACTTGTAGATTTCTAGGACCCTCTGGATCCTGGCATTGCTTTCAATGACAACTTTGTAAAGCTTATTTTGGGATATGGCAATGAATACAGCCACAGCAACAGAGTGGTAGACCTCAGGGCCTACAGGACCTCCAAGGAGTAAGAAGCCCTTGGCCACCCACCCCAGCAAGGACACCAGAGCAAGAGAGAGGCCCTCGGCTGCTGAGGAGTCCCTGTCCCAACTCAGCCCCTGACACAGCATCTCCCCAACGTTTCCATCCCAGACCCCCAGAATAGTGGGAGGGGCTTAGGCGTACAATCAATAAAATTCATTGTACTCACCAATTCACACACCCCCCCAACCCACCACCAACAAATTACACGGGAGCATTGTGAGTGAAGCTGGCTGGAAAGGTAGAGGGAGCGAGGCGATGCCATTTGGACTTCACCATTCTGACAAAAACCATTTAACAGCCAGAAAGTCTAAGGAAATTATTTAAGCTTCAACCGGCTTGCCATTACCTCCTGCCTGTACAATCCCGCAAAGGGCCCGCCTGGTACAGTGGCGAGCCTGGACCACTAGGGGGCAATGGTGTTTCTCTTTTGCTTCTCTGACATTGTAGGATGTCTTTAGAGGCTGAGAGCATCAGGTGAACTCTTTAAGCACACCAGAATAAACAGGCATGGGTTCACAGAGGAGCTGGGAATGCAAGAATGGGAGCAGCGAGGGGGTAATCTTTTATTGGGGAGGGGCCACAATTCTCCTGGTCTTCCAATGTCCTTCTCTCTATACTGATGGGGTCACATGACCCAAAGGGGTGGTGATTGTGGTTGTTCTTCTTCCTCTCTCCTCCTCCTCCCTCCTCCTCCTCTCTCAAAAGTCCCCTTCATAACTGGAATCTTTGTCCTAGCACCTGCTGCTCTCAAGTCCCAAACGACCAAATCAAAGTCTAAGATTCACTGCTATACCTCACCCCCACCCCGTTACCTCTCTCAGACCTGCCTGCATGTCTACTGGCTGGTCCTGCACAGCTCTGCTGTGCCCATGCCTGTACCAGGGGTGGTAGTTAATCATGAACAAGAGGGAAAATGTAGTGGATGCAGGTTCATGTGACAGAAAAGCAAAGGAGAAACCACTGAGATTAGAGCAGAAGACAGAAACATCCCCGGGATGTTTTGGTTAGCATTGCTCAGAACCTATTCTAAGAGTTAAGCCTGAGATTGTGTGAATTTAATTCACAAACCTGCAAATCAGATACAGAGTTGACTACAGGAAGCCTCTGCGGCATTAGCCAGGGCTGATGGAGGTAGTGGTGAGGAGGCTGCTGCTGGTGCTGCTGGTGCTGTTGGTGCTGCCGGTGCCGGTGCCGGTGCCGGTGCTGCTGCTGCTGCTGCTCCTGCTGTGAGCTGTCCCTTCGGGGTCCACACTCCAAAGCTCCTTTCCTGACCACTATCTGATAGGATAGCCAAACCAACAGATACCTCAAGTTCCTGGCCAAGAGTCCACTCTTCTCTTAGCCTATCTGTAAAGTCCAGCAGAGTGGCGAGTCCTGAGGAACTTCTGCCCTGGATCCAGCAGCTACATTCATGTGCTTCTGACAAAAGTCTTTGAGGGAGACTGCAGTTCGAGCATATGTTTGGCTTACCGACATGGCTTAGTATTTTCTGTGTTCTTGGCTCTGTCTGCAGGGGAATTTAGCTATGATGGCACCTCTCCTTTAGGAAACAAAAAGGAGGAGTTGTGGGACATGTGGACTGCCACCAGGGAAACTGGCCTGGAACTAGAGTGAGGTCAAGATGTGTCCAAACCCCTAAAATCTCAATCTTTAGATGAACAGGCGTAAGGATCGATCCTTCCCTGTTCTGGGCCTGCATGCCTTGGTGCATGTAGTTTTGTGACCCCCTCTTCCCCCTTGAAGTCCTTGAGATACTCACAGAGCCTAGCAACCGGAATTCCTCTCCATGCACCTAGCCCCAGCCAATGGTGTATACTTGCTAAAACCCCCTCCTTCCAATTTCTAAAGGTTGATATAGACTTTATTCCACCCTCCCCCAATAAAGAGCTGTATCATTGGAAGAGCTGTGTTGCTAAAGGGCTGTAATACTAAAGAGCTGTACCTGAGAAGGTTTTCTCCCTCCAGGCATTCACTGCTGACTGAGATCCTGCAAACCACCCTTCCAGCTAAGCTCCATTCCTTCCAGTACAGCACATGTACACCTCGGCACCTGGATGCTCTGAGAGGAGGTACAAACAAACCCTTTCTTATATAAGTTGGGTAAGATACCTCTTCTGACATCCATAGGTACTGTACATACATGTGCACATAAACTCACACATGTGCAGTCTCATTTAAATCTTTTTTAAAGAAAGTAGTTCAGAGTTGGGCAGTGGTATTATATGCTTTTAATCCCAGCACTTGGGAGGCAGAGGCAGGTGGATCGCTGGGTTTGAGGCCAGCCTGGTCTACAGAGCAAGTTCTAGGAAAGCCAGAGCTGCACAGAGAAACCCTATCTCAAAAAACAAAAAACAAAACAAAAGAAAGAAAGAAAGAAAGAAAGAAAGAAAGAAAGAAAGAAACAAAATAGTTCAGTAATAGACCCATACCCTAAGGTACTTGCAAGGACCACATAGCTAAAATGTACATTTCCTGGCACATAATAAGAACCTGAGGAAGTTCATCCTTGCTCCCTGTGTCCCTGTGGAGCTGTGGCCTGTATTACCCAAAAGGATCTGCACTTAGCTCTGGAAAGCTATGATGTGTGCTTAGCACAAGGGTTAGTTTTCACTTCACTTTGTACTAACATGAATCTGTATTTGTTGTTTGGACAACTGCTTGACACTGGGGGTAAGGGCCTCAAAACCTGGCCAAAGAAGACCTGAGATGTTCATAAGATGTGTGATACAGTTCAATGCAAAATTTATTTTAAAGCATTTGTGTTGTGATGTTCAACAGTGGCCCTGTATGGCTTATCTTTTACGGCATGCCAACTTAGAAAGACCTCCCTCAACCCCCGAAAACAGATGAAAGAGGCAGATTCTGTGTCCTACACAAAGGCTGCAGAGGAAAGGTTCTATACTCATACGCTGATTGCATTCAAAATAAAAGTTAATCAAAGAAGTTTCTGGTATTGCCTGACAGGACAGCTTGGAGACAGTGTTGGACGTGCCATTTGACCCTGTTAGATGCCTTGGGCGCAGCTGCAGTGAATCTAGAGTAAGACCAGAAATAGAGACCATCTCAGGGTTTGTATTGCATAGTTCTGACTGTTTATTTATAGAGTTATTGCCAAGAAGATTTGAAGAAGAAAAAATAAATAAAAAAGAAAAAATGTCAGGGAGAATTATTATGAATAAAATCATTAGAATAAGGATAGTGTGTTGTTAATTCTGAAAATGTGAGAAAAATTAATCTGGAGAAACAGTCATTGTTAACAACTTTTATGATCACAAATTACTTATCTGTAATACTGGCTTTGCTGTGACATTTTCATGCACGCACATAGTGCATTTGGACCACTGACCCCTTCTGCCCAACTGCTCCTCTTCATGCTTTCGCATCTTTTCTCCTCTGTGGCCCAAGGACTTTAATTGGCTTGCATACAGAAGCATGGGTAAAGGGCTATTTTCAGCATCCTGGGAGGTTTACTGGGTGCTATAACACTGAAGAAAATGACCCTCCTTCTTTCTGAAACCATTCATTGCTTATAGGTTCCCCAGGGAGGATCCCCTGGTGCCTTATGAGCACCTCTCCCTTCCAAAACGGAATGCTGCCAGGCCCCTTTTGTGCAGGTGATTACAGCTGCTGTGAGTTCATAAGCACGAGACCTGTGTCCTTTCACCTCCTCTTCTGTGATGTTCCCTGAGCCTTGGAGTGGAGTATGTGATACAAATGTTCCCTTTAAGGCTGAGCATGCTACAGTCGCCTACTGCCACCTACTATAAAAAGAAGGTCCCCTGACCACAGCTGAGCAGTAGTTATCTATAGGTATAAACATACCTAGAAGATGGTTTGATGAGCACATCTCTATTTAGCAAAACAATAGTAATAGATTCTGCGCCCCGCTCACCACCACCATAGGGCCTAGGACTTACCCAGCCACAGAATGAAGATCAAGTTTACAGACTGGACACGAATTCCCAGAAAGCAATTGGTTATACCCGTAACCACCATGCCATTATTACGCCAGTGGTCACATCTTGCCTGGCAGGTTGGTACTGTAGCATTGTAGCTGACTTTATCCCCCAGGAGCCTGCATAGCATCTTTAGGCATCATAAGAGTGACTCCACAGGGAAGTTCCAGCTTGGTTTCTCTATGTCCTGAAGCCAAAGCTTAAGGTGCAACTGTTGTCTAAGTAAATCTGGCAACATGGACTTGGGAAGAAAATATTTTGGTGGCTTCCTCCATAGGATGAAGATTCATTAGCAGGGAAGGTCAGAGGTGTCTATGGTGCCTTTATTGATTATCTGTAAAGTAGTTGCCTGGATTATTTGAAATAATACTTACTTTGGGCTTTGGAAGGTGTTATGATGTTTGTTTGGGCAATAGATCAGTTTTCCAGCTAAAATGTTTAGAGCTCTTAAAATATTTTATTAGTGATGAGTATAAATGCCATATCTTATTTTCATGCAACACATATTTATGAAGTGCTTACTTCTGGTAGAAGATTTGCCTTAAAATACAATAGCAAAAGAGCTAAACATGGCTCCTGCCCTCCTGTAGATCGTCACTCAAGAAATAGTACACATAAACAAATCATTAACTCCTTAGGAGATATTCCAAGTTCTAAACGTCTGTAGAATGGAAGGTTGACCGTTTTGGTGTGTGTGTGTGTGTGTGTGTGTGTGTGTGTGTGTGTGTGTGTGTGATATGAAGGCCCTTCTATAGATGTGAAGAGCTCACCAAAAGACTGAATAATCCTTACACCGTTCATGTTTGAATTTGTGTTAATTTCTGCATGGGCATAAGTTTGCTTCTATATAAAGCCTGGATACTGTTTCGTCCTGTATTTTCTCTCTCATTAAAATTAATTATTTTAGCTGGGCACAGTGGTACACACCTGTAATCCCAGCACTTAGAGAGGTAGAGGCAGGTGGATCTCTGTGAGTTCAAGGCCAGCCTGGTCTACAAAGTGATTCCAGGCAGCCAAGATTACACAGAGAAATCCCGTCTCAATAAACAAACAAACAAAAACAAATTTTAAATATTGATTACTATTACATCCTGATTGACAAACCATAGCTACATATGTTTATAGAGTATGGTATTATGTTTTGGTATGTCTATGCATTGTACCATTATTAGATAAATATAATTAACATTTTTGTCGACTTCTCTATTACTTTTCCTGGTGATTATTTGAAATCTTTTCTCTCAGTTATTCAGAGATGGCCTATACCATATGCTATCACTGACTGTAGCCAAGCTTTTGTGTAACAGACCTGGAAACTTACTTCTGTCTCTGTTAAACTTCCTACGTTTTGATCAGAGTCAAGATATGGGGACAACCTAAATGGGCATCAGTGGGTGAGTGGATGAAGACAATGCTGAACAAGCTGAGCCCATGGCCGTGCACATCTGTGGTCCCTGCCACTCAGGAGGCAGAAGTGGAAGGTAATTCTCACCTGCTGACCAGCACCAACTGGGGACAACATAGCAAGACACAGCCTTAAAAAGAAAACAACAAAGAATGAAGACATAAGGTAGACACAACAGAACACTAGGTGGCATTATGTGGGGGTGACATCCCATCACTTGGTACAACCCAGGTCAATCTGGAGGGCATGGTGCTCACTGAAAATAAGTCAAGCACGAAAAGACAAACACCGCAGGACCTCACTTATAATGTAAAATCTACAGAGTGGAACTCAGAAGCAGAGAGGCCACAGTAGTCACCAGAGGTTGGCAGGAGAAGAGAGATGGGAGTGAGGGTGGTTCTTCTCTTGAGGGCGGCCAGTTTCCTTCTCCAGATTCTTCCTGAAGAGTGAGAAGGGCCCTGAGTGCTGGAAGTCATGTGAGAAGTGGCTCTGTCAGTTACTGGACCAGGAAGCCGAGGATAGCTCTCCGAATGCACTGGCTGTTGGTGATGGTAATCTCACCAAAAATAAATCTTTCAAAGAGGAACACAAGTTACTGATCAAAATCATAGAGCAGAAAGGTGGGCTACTGTCTACCTCGTGTTGTTGGGGACTGACATCTATTTCTCATTGGTCAATTATGGTTTAAGGGACATCAGTGGTGGCTGTGAGCATTAATATGAAAAACTGAGAAGTCAGTTTTCTACTGTACTTACCAAATATGTACAATACGGCTGGTGCCTTTATGTATGTCCTTTCATTTGCTCACCCTGTAAGATCTTTAAAGTATCTCATTTAACCTCACTTGACAGAGAGGGGAGTGTGTGTGTGCGTGCACACACACACACACACACACACACACACACACACAATTTTTGGATCATTATATTTTTCAATGCTGGATCTGTCATGAACCAGATAAGCTGTCTACCACTGATCTATATTCTTGGGTCTGGAGTAAATCTATCAATCCTCTTGTCCAGAGTCACTATGCTAAGAAGTGTGAGAATCAGGACTTCTGTCCAGACCCACTTCCACTATAAACATGTGTTCTCCATCATGTGGTACCTGCTTTTGGAGGTGGAGACAGAAACAGCAGATGGAGGCCAACACCCTGGAGACTTGCTTCACTTTCTCTTAACAAAGAAACAGGGAAGGGAGGAGAGAGTTCAAATGGAGTTGCAAACTAGGAATTAGTGAAAATAGGTCTTAACCCCATTTTATTTTATGTGTATTATTGCTTTGGTTGCATTTATGTGCATCATGTGCACGCCTGGTACCTGCAGAGGTCAGAAGGTGGGGTCAGATCCCCCAGAACTGGAGTTACAGATGGTTGTGAGTCACCTGTAAGTACTTCAAACTCAACCTAGGCCTTCTGCAAGAGCAGCAAGTGCTCTTAATCACTGAGTCACCTCTCTAGCCCTTCACCCTCATTTTTAAAAGATTTATTTATTTATTAAGTATACAGCGTTATGCTTGCATGTACACTTGCACAAGAGAAGAGGGCACCAGATCTCACTATAGATGGTTGTGAGCCACCATATGGTTGCTGGGAATCGAACTTAAGACCTTTTGAAGAATAGGCAATGTTCATAACCTCTGAGCCATCTCTCCAACCCCTTCAACCTCAATTGAAATTGAACAACTTTTCTTTTTAAAAAGTTTGTGGGTCTTCTTCTTGGATATGGGGAGTGGTGGAGATTTGCTCTTCAGTCTGAGAAGTGCTTGGATAAAAAGACCACACATGCCAACCCTAGCAAATATAGAAGAGCTCAAAAGACCAAGACCCACAGGGTCATGGAGAAAGGAGACATGCAACTCACTGTCACACTGGAGCCATTTCTATTAGAGACCCACCAATGACCTCGTTAGCTGTCCTCCCTTACCTTTGGTAGTGTGAACTTCTGTAGGTCATTTCCCCTGTCTCTGTCACCTTTATGGCTCCCTGTTGTAATTAGATCCAGCGTTTTAAGAAAGAGGGCCCTAGCAGATATGTCTCATGTTTATGCACAGCCCTGTTCCTTTCATGTTTCTCGCTGAAAATTTGTGCGTTTAAATTGCATTTCAGAGAGCCTATTGTAACCGCTCCTGGGGTTGGAAATTTCCTGATAACGAAGCCAGTTGGCTGCTGTTTTGATGACTGCTGAGGTAGACTGTGAGAAGAGGTAGTGAAAGAATTGTGTAGAGAAAACAAGGGAAGGACGTTGGGATTCTTAGTATCTGGTGACTTTTGATTTTGATCTCTCATCTGGTGTTAGCTGTTGGAAATTATCTTACTTAGGGTTTTTCAGAGAAACAGAGCCAGTAGAATGGGTAGGTAGTTAGATATGTTGGAAACAAGCAAAAGAAACTTTTTCTAAGTACTTCCATTTCATTTTTCAGACTCCATTTAACCATACGGAGAAACTAAATTCAAGACACTAGTCTCTAGGAGAGCTGGGGACTTGCCAGTGGCTGAACAGCTTCTGCTGTAAGGAAACTGTTGCCAGAATCCAGACACCTCAGGGAGAACTTGTAAGAAGACAGTTGTCTGAGTCCAGACATCTCAGAAACAACTTATAAGGAGATAGTTGTCTGAGTCCAGCCATCTCAAGGGCAACGTCCCCATCTTGCTAGCAGGGTTAACTAAGTTCATATTCCCAGGCCCAGGGGCCTACTCCTATCCTGATGGATGGAAATCCCTTGCTCAACCCCTTATATCAAAATACGATTGGACAATGCTGCACTCCACCCTGGCTTTCGGGTCTCATCCTTTAAATGTTTTGTACACTGTCCTTTTAGGGTCACAGCTCAGCTCTGATCCGTAGTAGCTTGCTTACAGTAAGTTTGTCACCGTTATCAACCTGGGATTTGAGTTATGTTGGATTTAAGTGGGCCCCATAACGGATAAATAGGTACATAGGCAGGAAGACAGGAAAATAGGAGACATCTTATTACAGAAACCACAACAGGCTCAAGTGATGAAAGAGGTTGCAAACCTGGTAGAGTTCTTTAGCTCAAGTCCAAAGATCTGAGAGCTACAGGAGCTGATGGTGTAACTCCTAGAGCTGGCTGAGGGGCTGGCACAGGGTTGGGGTGATGGGGTTGGGTAGAATGGGGTGGGTTATAGCTGCAGGGCCTGCTAGACTGACCTGAGAAGATGCATGTCCGAGTGTAAGGGAGGGAAAGAATTCACCTCTCTCTCCTTCCTTCCTTTCTTCCTTCCTTCCTTCCTTCCTTCTTCTCAGGCCTCAGTGGATTCCATGATGTCCACCCCCACTGGGAACAGCAGACATTCTTTACCCAGGCTATTGACTCAAATGCTAATCTCTTCTCGAAAACCTTCCTAGACACACCCAGGCACATTTGATGAGTAATCAGGGCATCCATCAGTCCAGTAAAGATGACGCAGATTTACCATCACAGAGATCAACCTGATCTGTTCCTCCGAGTCCTCTCCAGCTGTCTTTTAATGTTACATTTCTACCATTGTGATTCTCCAAGCTGCTGGTTCTTCGATTCTCAGGAACAGAATAGCTTTGGTCGCAAAGGGGTTTTTTTTTTTTCTCCTTTGTGTTAGTTTTAGTTTAAAGATTTTCATAATGTCCCTAAACTAACTGGTCTTTTTTCCCCACCGGCATAATCAAGTGGAGTGCCTGTTTATGCCTATTTATGAGATAATTAACTTAGTTTAAGATAATAAGATAATAATAAGAAAATGAGTTTGTCTGGCCTTGACTTTAACTCAAGAACAATGAAGTACAATACTGTAATATAACGCTGAGTATAATCAATGAGAGAAACTAGTGCCACAGTGGGGGAAGGTGGCTGATGCATGTGTCTTAATATAGTTAGTCACTTACTGGTCTAGCAAATATCTGTACTACTTTATCCTTGGCAGATCAGTGTGGTTTTCTGGTTTTCTGGTTTCTGGAAAAAATATAGAAGAAAAAAGGAATAGATGGCCTCTTGGTTTTTGGAGTGGTCCATACCTGTTTTTAAGGATGTCATTCAATTGCATGGTGCTTTTTGGTGAACTTGACAGGTACCTTCAATAAAATATAAGTTCCTTGAAGGCATGTTAGTTAAAATGAATATTCATAAAATTTTGCTGACCCATAATTAAGTAGGGTAAAAAAGTTTGATAATAAAACACAAAGGGTCAAATTAATTGATCAATGAAAATTCTAGCCTGCACAGTTAGCCAGAGGGAACACACACACTGTGTTTGAGCAGCTTCTGGTGGAAGTTACTGACTCCAGCTTTGCTGCACTCACTTCCTGGTTGAATTTCTAGGGTAAAAGTAGCAATTCAGAAATCCCCTGGTAACATGGAAACAGCCTAAGTGTCCCTCAGTAGAAGAATGGATAAAGAAACTGTGGTACATTTACACTATGGAATACTACTCAGCTATTAAAAGCAAGGAATTCCCAAAATTTTGTGGACAAATGGATTGAACTAGAAATGATCATAATGAGTGAGTTAAGCCAGAAGCAGAAGGACTCAAATGGTATATACTCACTTATAACTAGACACTAGCCCAAGGGACATGTCTCATGAAGGTCTTCACCTACCAGGAAAGTGGGATAGATGTGAGGACATCCTTTTGGGACTCTAGGTGAGAGAAGGATCCAGGGGGTCGTAGAAACCTACAAGTAGAACATTATGATGGGCAGATCTGGGTCCAGGGGTTCTGCACAAACTATGGTACCAAGCAAGGACAACACGTGCAGTAAACATCGAATCCCTACCCAGATCTAGCCAAGGGATAGGACATTCTCTACAGATGAGTTAAGAGTGGGGACTGACTTTCACATGAACTCTGGTGCCCCATATTTGACCATGTCCCCTTGATGGGGAGGACCAGTGACACTCAAGGGAAGGATAGCAAGCTACCAAGAAGAGACTTTATACCCTATGATCATATTCACAGGGAGGAGGTCCCCCTCAGTCACAGTCATAGGGGAGGAGAATAGGGTGAAAGTGGGAGGGAGGGAGGAATGGGAGGATAGAAGGGATGGGATAACGATTGAGATGTGATATGAACGAATGAATGAATAAATAAATTAAAAAAAAAAATAAATCCCCTGGTTGGGAACATTCATTTGTTACCATAAGTCAAGTAGACATTTAAGAAACATCCTGGGTTGCTACAAATGGCCCTTTAGCTCCCTTCCTCTGTATCGACTGTTTCCCCCATTTTTTCTCAACCCTCTTCCCTCCTTTGAGAACTTCTTCCCTTCCCTCAGCTAATAAGTGCAATGTGCTATCTAGAGTGGGAGCCTAGTGAAGGCTGGGAGCCAGTCTTTAAGCTTCTTACCTCCCGGGGCCATGGTGCCTCAATTTGACAGTACTGGGTACTCAAGAACTGCTTGTTATTAGGAAAGAATAAATACAATTTGTCTCACACAGCACCACTGACTTGAACATCTTATAGAGTTAGACAACAAAATGTATAAATAAACCCATGAAAGAGATCAGCAGTTGATGTCCCTAAGCATTGAACAACTCAAGTAGGGCTTCTGAAATTGTTCCTTGGGCAAACTGTTTGACCTGAGAAGTCTTTCATAACTCCAGGTATGTGGACATATAGATAGGTTTATATATACCATTAAATCATAGTGAGATTTCTTTTCAAACAATTCTTTGGCATACATGGCATTTTATCATTTATTAAAGATGGAAGGAAATCAGCAAAAAAAATGAGCTGGACATGCTTATTTATTTTTATAAAAGGATTTAAATCTTGAGCCATATGTGGTGGCAAGGCCAGTACTTAGGAGGTAGAGTCAAGAAGATCAGGAGTTCAAGGACACCCTCAACTACAGAGTGAGTGTGAAGCCAGCCTGGGCTACATGAGACATTGTGTTAACTCCTGCCCCATCCTCCAAAGGGAACTAAAGTTTGATTAACTATTTGGTATCACATGATATAGAGCCTGTTCGATGTTTTTAAGAGTTGATCTATGTTTATTTTATATTTGTCAATGCTGACAATGCTACTTCACAGAAATGCATAGTACAAGATAGCAGAAGCATGTTTATGGCCACATCAGACACAGTTGGAAATCTATCCTAACCACAAGCAAAAAAAAAATCCATTAAGTAATTTTTTAAAAAATGAAAGTGAGGTTACCAACTCAAATAGCAACCTTAAAAATCAAACATTCTAATAAAATGTAGTCCAAGATACAATTTGATCGCTACATGCTACAGAATGACACCAGGTAAACATTACAAATGTTCTCTATAATTAAGCTGCTTTGTTTTTGTTGTTGGTTTTGTTTGTTTATTTTTTCCTTGTTTTTGATTTTGTTTGTTTTTCTGTGATAGTGTTTCTTTGTGTAGCGCTGGCTGTCCTAGAACTCACGTTTTATACCAGGCTGGCCTTGAACTCACAGATATCCACCTACTTATGTCACCTGGGTGCTGGGATTAAGGGTGTGCACCACCACTGCTCAGCTAAACTGTTATTTTTATAAAAGCATTTGTGTGTGTGTGTTTGTGTGAGTCAAAGTCTCCCTCTGTAGACTAGGCTGGCCTAGAACTCACAGATACCCGCCTGCCTCTGCCTCTTGAGTGTGCACCACCAAATGTGGCCAAGAGAAGAGTACAGTGTAGAATATTGTAGTCAATAAGACATTGTAGTTTCTAATTTGAACCAAAGTGTTCTGGCAATGCTTCTTGGCTTTGTGTGCTGTGGTGGTGTGCACAGTGCACAGTGGCATGTTCTTAGGAGCTATGACTGCAGCAGAGTCATGTGACACAGCATGGTCCAGCACTGCCAGAACTACCTCAGAGTCATTATATTTTTTATGTTGAGTTTATTATTGGTCATTGTTATTCAGAAACCTTTTATGTTAGGAGCTGCTTTTGTAAGCCTCCCCATAACCACGAGGCACCATGACTTGTTTGGATAAGTCGTGGGCTCATTAACACAAAGTAACTCATGATACAATGATAGCACACCAGCAACTATCTCAGAAAACAAGAATTGAAAGGGCTCGTTGGCCTGTTTGCACACCAGGCTGACCTCAATTTATTTCCCAGTCGAAATTCCCAGTCTTGTCTTTTGGTGAAACGCAAGATGGGTGCGGTCTTGATTCATACTTGAATACTTGGTGCTGTCAAATTATCTTCATTCAATCTGTGATTGGCTTTGATAGAAGCTGAGGTTTATTTTTAGTTTAATTAATTAATGCATTATGTATTTTCTGCATGGTTGTGGATATGGCAAAATGCACATGTAAATATCACAGAACAATTCTTCAGAATAAGTTTTTGCTCACTACAGTAGGGGGCCCAAGGATGAACTCATATTGTCAGGTTTCTCTGGAAGAGCCTTTTCCCACTGGGCCATCTCACAGACCATATTTATTTTTTATGGATGGCCTGTATATTTCTAGGTCTCAGTTGCTACAAAGGGCAGCCTTCTGTCTGGGATAACCATGGCTGTCAACTTGATTACATCTGTAATCAACTAAGACTTAAGAAACCTGGGCACGCCTGTGAGAGATTTTCTTGATTTAATCCTAGGAGGTAGGAAGACTCACCCTAAATCTGGGATACACCCTCTGGGGGCAGCACATATAAAAGGACACAGAAAAAGAAGCTTCTGTAGGATTCTAACCTAGACAGAAGACTTGCAGAGACATCTAGCCTTTGTAGACTGAACAACTACCAGATTTTTGACAGCCATTGGCCGAATAGCCAGGCCACAGCCTGTAAGCCACTCTAATAATCAATGAATTATATGTGCACTTTATATGTATGTGTATGTGTATATGTATATGTATGTTCACTCGATCGGTTCTGGTCTTTTTAGAGAGCCCTGACTGTTATACCTTCCGTAGGTTCTAAATAAACCTAAACTAAGGTTAGCAAAATTCCTTCTCCTTGGTGAACTCTAACACATGTCTTGCTTTCCTGATGTCTGGGCTGTGACTAGCTGTGCTCAGTCTCGTAGCCTTAGGTGTAAGTGACAAGTGTTTCTAGGAGAGGAGCCATTTTCTCTCTTGTCAACAAGCTTTGTCTTTAAGTCCTTTGTACCTCAGTGGCTCTCAGAATCCTCAAATTGATGTTTTTCTTGTAAATATTTAATCTAATTTCTCTTTCCAACTGTTGTAGGCAGGCCAACTGATGGTGCTTCTTGTTCTCACAGCTGTAAGTCCCAGTGGTGTCAAGGTCAGGCATGGGATTTCCAGAAGATTCTCATGTAATCAGCTGCCATTGGGCTCAGAGTTGAAGGACAGCAGTAGAGTTGGCTTAGAGTTCATACTGTGTGGAGAATAGTCCACACAGGAGCAGAAGTAGAGTGCACCTCAGGAACCTAGAGTGTAGCGCGGATGGTTTAGGATGCAGTAGTCAGCCACCCACTCTGCCAAAGCCTCTAAAAGACACGAAGACCCTGCTAGTTCCCTGATCCTTGTAAGAAATCTATGGTCTCTTCTTCCAGGTCAAATCCTTGTTCCTTCATCCTTGTCAGCACACATCTGTAGCATTGGTACAGAGCTTGTGTTAGGTGGTTAAATCTTACCCTCACTTTCTGGCCCTGGTAACCAGAGGGAGGCAGGTGCCACCATCAGAGCAACAGCAGACACCTGGGGCCTTGCAGTCCTGTGTTCTTGCCACCACAGGGACAGGGAAGAAACCCTGGGCCTGTTTCCTTATGTACAAAAGGAGAAGTTTGCACTAGATTTTTAAAAAGGAGTCATTCCAGTTTGTATTCATAATTGTAGCCATCGCTTTCAACAGCCATGTCTAGGACACCAGGGCCTCAGACCCAGGGAAATGGCAAGGCCTACCCCATGTCAAGCTCACGGAAACAGCAAAACCTTCTTCTAGTCCAGAGAATCAATCAGTGTTTGCATAAGCTATCAATCTTAGCTTCCTCCTCCAGATGACAAACCTGAGCCTGCTTGGTCATAGAAACCTCCTACTAAACCTGCCTTCCCTGTTGAGTGGTATACAAGGCATGCCCTTTCTTCTCAATGTATAAAATAAATGTACTGAATTTTTAGGCTTTTCTCCATCAGAGTGCACAGACAACTCATTCCAGCTTTCTGTATGTCTGTCTGTACTTCTTTATTGCCGGGTCACTCCAGTCAGTCAATTCCTAAATGCACTGAGTTTCCGGAGACAATATAGCCACATATTCATTGAGGAAAAGTATTTGCAAAAATATGTATCTTACAAAAATCTCTTCATATATACAGATATCCTGGAAATCACAAAAGATCATCCAACAAATAGAGGAGCTTAAAAAAATCCAACAGATACTTCAAAAAAACAATACAAGAATGGTTAATAGGCACACAAAATGTGCTCACTGTCATCACTAGGAACATTCAAATTAAAATAGCAGCGGTGCCACCAGAATGGCTAAATCAGAAAGTACCAGCAGTGCTCAGTGCTGGCAAAGACAAGGGGCAACTGGGACTCACTACTCATTGGTGGAAACTTCAGCCCAAAAAATTCTGGGCAATTGGAAGATAGCAAATGCTAAACCAAACAAAACCACAGAACAAACCCACCCCTGTACCTGTTTTATAACCCCACGGCTTAACTCTTAAATATTTATATTTTCTCATAAATAATGAAAATACATGCTCAAAAAGATTTGTGCAAGAATGTTAATAGCAGTGTTCAGTGTGTGTGTGTGTCTTTGTGTCTGCACGTGGAGGTCAGGGGACATCATTGGGTGTCCTTTCTCAGGCATCCTCTACCTTTTTTTTTTTTTTTTTTTTTGGATACAGGGTCTCTCACTGATGTGGAATTTTGCTAAGCTGGCTAGGAAGCTCCAGAGATGTGCCTGTCTCTGCCTTTCCCTTGCTGGCATTAGAAGCTCCTGCCACCATATCATATTTACCATATTTTCACGTGGCTTCTGGGAGTCTGAACTCAGGTCTTCAAGTTTGCAAGACAACTGAGCCATGTCTCCCCTGTAGCCACTGAATAAGCTAGCGGTGCGTCTAGGCTCCCGCTCATCCACACCAAGCTTCTGGTCTTGTTGCCCTTGCTGACATTAGCTTCGGTGCTGTAAAACAGCGTTGTTTTCTGTTCCAGAAAGATAAGGACGCAGTGGTTGGCTAGGACGTGCTCTTGGACTTCAGAATCAAAGTGTCCGAGACGCTCGTGGTCAAGGCCTCATCGGAAAGACCTTGTGACTTAGAGAGGGACCGAAGACAGTGTAGAAAGGAAGGAGAAGAAATGGGTGACACTTGATTTGGTGCATGAGTGGGGACAACAAGCTGAGCACCGGGCTATAGCTGGGCTTGTGGAGATTATTCGAGAGGGAAATGGACGCTTTCCTGGTCGAGAAGCTGACTGCGAAAAGGCACTGGAATGTGTTCTGTAGCCCAATTTCTCACAGGAATTAGGGAGCATGTGTGGAGGGTGGGGGTAGGGAAGGAAAAGCTCACACATTAAGAATAACGTTCTGTTCCTGGACTTCACTGCAGAGGGCCGTGCTGAATGCTGGGAAGGGCTGCCTCCTCAACCTGGAGTCTCAGCACAATCTGGCTTTCCTTTTCACAGAGTATTTGTTCCCAGTCCCTGGCTGTCTCCCCTGGGGAGGACATCCGTGGGGACAGTTCCTGTTTCCCTGCCATTGCTGGCCCAGCCTTCCTGAATGTGATATGATTGTTTCTTGGGCACGGTGCAAAGATGCCAAGGGCGAACGGAAGTATCTCATGCCTCAGCAATCTTTTCAAGGCAAAAAAGAAAAGACCATTGCACTGGGAACCCTGGACTTGGAGTCTTCTTTCTGGTGCGTGAGTGGGGACATTGCACAGACACCGCCAGTCCCCCGAGGGCCAGATATACCCAACATGGGAGCACGGCTAAGCAGCTGGGGCTCATCCCTTCTCTCTAACTTCTATATTCAGGCAGTTTCCCTTGGGAATCTCGGAATGTGGACACGGAGAGCCTTATTCCCACCATCTTTCCTTCTTATCTTTCCACATTCTCATCTCCACGGCAACAGCTCTTTATCCACTCACTCCCTTGTTTTACTTTAGTCACCCCTCCTTCATTTCTTACTAGTGACTACACTTATTTCTCAAGTAGCTATTTGAAGACGTGTATATCCAACCTCAGCTACATAGGAAGCTCAAGGCCAGCCTGGGCAGAGACCCTGTCTCAGAATTACTTAAAGAGGTAATATTACTTTTGACATTGTTCTTGGCACAGAGCTCTGAAACATTTGGAGCTTAACTAAGTGGCAGGAATGTCTTGTTATTCAGCCTTGAGTTAGACAGGGCTCTCTAGAGGAACAGAACCAATTGTGTGTGTGTGTGTGTGTGTGTGTGTGTGTGTGTGTGAGAGAGAGAGAGAGAGAGAGAGAGAGAGAGAGAGAGAGAGAGAGAGAGAGTCAGTTTTAAAATAGTAGCAGCAACAGAATCCCACCTGAGAGAGAACCTGGTAGTTGCATGGTCCTTGGCTGGGTGTGTCTACAGTTCCAATCTGAAAGGCTCCTGCAGAGTGTTTGGTCCATGAGCAACTCTTGGACACAGTGTTCTCATAGCAGTGAGGGAATCGGCAGCAGAATCAACAGAGCTCATGAGCAGAGCCGGAGGGAGGCAGAGTGAGCAGAAAGGAAGGCGAACTTCCTTCTGTGGAACTCCCTCTCTGGGCTGCTCTGGCCGGTGCTGCCCATAGTAGAGGCGGGACTGTCCATGTCAATCAGAACAGTCAGAGGAATGCCTCAGGTGAGGCTCCTACCAGGTGATTCAAATTTGAGGCAAGTTGGCATGGAATAATGATAAGATGCCTGTTCAATCACACCTGGGCTTAGGCCTTGAGGCTTATGACACCCCATAACATTGGGATGAGGTACCTTACTTGGAAAAAAAGATGTCACTGAAGGGCAGGCACTCAGCTTCATTCCATCCACTGACTTCCGGGGAGCTGGCAAGAGGCAAGAGTTCAAGATCTATGAAAATTCTTTAATTTTGGAATCCTCGGTTTCTGCTGAGTTTCTGAGTTTCAGGAAACACTTAAGAGGTGTGGCCAGAGACGGTGTGGAAGCTCTATGTGCCTGATTTTACTCTACCTCATGCAGTTCGTCTCTCTGGATGCCTTTGAGTGTATCCTTTATCACAAACTTATACATGGCAGTGCACTATTTCCTTATGTCAGTGTGCCTATCAAACCCAAAGAGGAGCTAACCGGACAGAAGGGTTGGAGGGCCCATCTTGTCACTGACTTCTGAAGTAGGGACAGTTTGTCAGTCTGACCCCTTAACTCATAGAACCACATTGTAACTACCCAGGTACTGTTTGGAGAGTTGGAAAAGGATGCAGGTATTTCCTTGATGTAGAAGAAATATAGGCATTTCCTTGATGTGGGAAAGCCCCTAACACCTGGTGTCTGAAGTGTTTCATGAGAGCGCAGAGAATGAGTGGGAATGTGCTTCTCCAGATGTAGGGGAGCCAGGTGTTGAGCTAAATAGTAAGAACTTGGCAGTGTTGGGGGGGGTACTCCTCACATTTGGTGTCTGGCATCTCCTGCCTGCTTGCCATGTTCACACATAGTTATGGGGAGAGAGAGAAAGACAGGCAACACTATGGGGAAATGAGTAGTAAAAAGAGCCCATCACTTTGGAATCTAGTGGAAGCCTCCTGCCAGTGGAAAAAAACGAGGATTGCAAAAACAGTTACCATCTTATTCTTAAGGCCGTTTTCCAACTTCCCTGGTTTCACCATGAACTCCTTTATAATAAAAGGACATTTTCTGAATAAATCTAAAACAATAAAAAAAAAAAAATCTAAAACAACCTTTAAAAGGGGCTGGAGAGATGTCTCAGGGGTTTAGAGCACTTGATGCTCTCGTACAGGACCTGGATTCTGTTCCTGAGACCCATGTGGTAGGTCACAAACATCTGTAAATCCAGTTCCAGGGGGTCCAAAGGCACCAGGCACCACATGGTGCTCAGACATGCATGCAGGCAAGACACACACGAAATAAAATTAATAACTCTAACAAAAAGGACATTTTCTAGCTCCTTGTGCAATCTGGTTTTATTTGATCAGATTGTACCATTGGTGACACCCTATAATCTCAATTACCAAAAAGGGAAATGGAGGCAGAAGAGGAAAGGATACCATAGAAGCCTGTTAGACAATGCAATTCTAAAAGCTTCCAAAAATTCTATTTGTAATTACCACTAGGACACTTGAAGCACAGCTCTTCGAGAAGCGAGCACCAGCGCTCTTAGGTGTGCCTTTCTTCCTCTTCCTGCCCTACCCCCTCCCCCATGCTTAAAATCTGCACTAGGTATCTTTTAAATAAACTTCAAGGTCATTAGAATGTTGAGGGAACTCCTCAGGCTGCTGGGAATAACAGACTGGAGCCATGCCTCTGTCATCACTCCTACTGGGAGTTAAAATGGACCTGCTGAGGACCCACTATCTGAAATGCTTGGGCCTGGGCTTATTTGGGGTGGGGGGGAGTTCATGTTTTCAGAGCAGGCATGGCCGACCCATACCAAGCAAGGGAGCATAGGAAACACATAAAAAGAGATAGAACTGTATAACAATGTCTTCCATAAAAGCCATAGACCAGCGATTCTCGACCTGTGTATTACGACCCCTTTGGGGTTGAATGACCTTTTCATAGGGGTCACCTAAGACCATGGGAAAACACAGATATTTACATTATGATTCATAATGGTAGCAAAATTGCAGTTATTAAGTAGCAACTAAAATAAGTGTATGGTTGGGGGTCACCACAACATGACTGTATTAAAGGGCCACAACATTAGGAAGTTTTAGGACCACTGCTGTATACCAGCTAACAAAAACCGCAGTGCCAAGCAGGGGAACCACCCTTCGACTTGTTGGTGGTTGGGAGGTCAGGAGTTCAAGATACTCCCAAAACAATACAGGTGTTCCCATTGCCCTTCCCTGAACTTGAAGGTAAGCCTCTTTGCTGATGACACACTTTGGACACAAGACTTGGAGGAATTGAGCTGGATCTGACCTCAAAGTCTCCTCCCTAAGGACTGGCTCTCACAGTATCTGAAGGTGCTATGCAAGCTGCCAAGGGAGAAAAGTGATCAATACTTCTACCCAGATGAAAAGCCTACAGACCACAGAAATGACCACTTGGCAAGATATCCCCAATGGTACAATAGTGGCACTATTATCTTGGCCATGATCAATAGTCATCTAATTGGATGGAAGACATGCTCAATAAGAGGGAATTCATCTCATGTATGCAAACCTAACCAACTACCCGTGGCTGGAAATGTCAGTGACCCTAGACGAAAACCTGCCACTACAGTTTCCCTAACCAATATAACTTCTGACTATTTCACATACTTAGCCTTATATCTACAGATAAGCATATCTCTCGTGCCTCATCAAAGAAGCTTCTTTCTGCAAGAGGTAGAGGCTACTATAGTAGTCCCAAATAGGTCAAAATACATAGCATGAGTGAGCGTACGGTGCATAGGCCCAACTGGTATACCTACAGCCCCAACAACTGGTATACCTACAACTGGTATACCTACAGCCCCTACAACTGGTATACCTACAGCCCCTACAGCTGGTATACCTACAGCCCCTACAACTGGTATACCTACAGCCCCTACAGCTGGTATACCTACAACTGGTATACCTACAGCCCCTACAACTGGTATACCTACAGCCCCTACAGCTGGTATACCTACAGCCCCTACAACTGGTGTACCTACAGCCCCTACAGCTGGTATACCTACAACTGGTATACCTACAGCCCCTACAACTGGTATACCTACAGCCCCTACAACTGGTATACCTACAGCCCCTACAACTGGTATACCTACAGCCCCTACAACTGGTATACCTACAGCCCCTACAACTGGTATACCTACAACTGGTATACCTACAGCCCCTACAACTGGTATACCTACAGCCCCTACAGCTGGTATACCTACAGCCCCTACAACTGGTATACCTACAGCCCCTACAGCTGGTATACCTACAACTGGTATACCTACAGCCCCTACAACTGGTATACCTACAACTGGTGTACCTACAGCCCCTACAGCTGGTATACCTACAACTGGTATACCTACAGCCCCTACAACTGGTATACCTACAGCCCCTACAACTGGTATACCTACAGCCCCTACAACTGGTATACCTACAGCCCCTACAACTGGTATACCTACAGCCCCTACAACTGGTATACCTACAGCCCCTACAACTGGTATACCTACAGCCCCTACAACTGGTATACCTACAACTGGTATACCTACAGCCCCTACAACTGGTATACCTACAGCCCCTACAGCTGGTATACCTACAGCCCCTACAACTGGTATACCTACAGCCCCTACAGCTGGTATACCTACAACTGGTATACCTACAGCCCCTACAACTGGTATACCTACAACTGGTGTACCTACAGCCCCTACAGCTGGTATACCTACAACTGGTATACCTACAGCCCCTACAACTGGTATACCTACAGCCCCTACAACTGGTATACCTACAGCCCCTACAACTGGTATACCTACAGCCCCTACAACTGGTATACCTATAGTCTCTATAGCTGAGATCCAGGAAACATGGGACAGAACATAAGACAGAAAGATCAGAAAAGCCATAGAACCAGGAAGTCTGCTATGATTGTGTCAGGGAAGCTACACCTACAAAATACCAACAATATAGTTGCCTAAACAAGACATGCATAATGACACCAGTTGACATGCTAGTATAGGTGGGGACAATCTCATAAGGACCCACCCCAGTGAAGAACTACAAGCAAGCAATGGCTACTGAGAGAGAGAGAATCAGTCTTCTCCAGGGATGAGCTCCCTGATAGGTTATCTAGTCCCAAGTGGCCAGAGCTAAACATATGTACAAATGAGCCAATACTAATAGACTCAATGGGATAAATGTTGTACTAGTTACTTTTCTGTTGCTAGGATAAAATAGTAAAAGGCAACTTAAAGAATAATATTTATTTGGGCTTATGGTTCCAGAAGGCACAGGTAGGAGAGCTATGCCAGCAGGCAGCCACAGTACAAAGCTGAGAGATGACATCTTAAGCACATACAGGAAGCAGAGAGTTAACTATAAGTGGGATAAGGCTAACTCTCAAAAGCCTACCCTCAGTGACCTTCTTCTTCCAGCAAGGCTCCACCTCCTAAAAGTTACATAACACCACCAAATGGGGACCAAGTGTTCAAATACCTGAGCCTATGACAGATGTTTCTTATTCAAAGAGCCATATGTGTACATGTGCGCATGTATACATTCATGCATTATAGAAAAGGTCATGAAGTTGAGAGGGAGTCCAAACGTTGTTTGTCTCTGCTGCTTATCAGCTATGTGTCTTGTGCACATTTCCTAGTCTCTCTGACATTAACAGTAGCTATCTCATTGAATAGTGTGTGTGTGTGTGATGACTAATTTATAACACATGGTATGTAGGAAGTAGTTCATAAATTAATGGTTTACTTTGATAATAATGGAAGTCTGCTGATCAGGTGCTAGAAATTCTTAGTCAAATAATCTCTTATTTTTAAAAAAGTGGGGAAATACAATAGCATTATATTTATCATCTCAATGCCATTTGCACAGATAGTTTGATATTAAGTATTTTCACATTGTTGTGCAACTGATTTCCAGAACATTTTATCCTGCAAAGAGGAAATTTCCCCTTGGCAACTGGTATTCTATATTTCATGTTTCTACAAGGTACCTTTTTTCCCCAGCATGTATACAATTTCATCTGGAATGAGACCTGGGGCTTTACCTGCTCCTTGGGCAAGTCTTTTCAATGTGGGTTTTCTCTACAAGACCCCACTCTTCCTGACATTCATGACAGCAAGTAACTGAGTTTCCCCAAGTTGGGCCCTCTGTGAGTTCAAGATTAAATTGTGTGACTCTGATCCCTGAGCTCTAGCCTCCCCTTCTCATGCTAGGAATTAAGGTAATAGCTGGGTCACAGGGGCTCTGGCTTGGAATCCTGGCCTGTTAGGCATGGATTCTGACCTGTGACATTTAAACTTCTGGATTCAACTTCATATCAAGTTCATCTATGCTTTACTGGCCCTTTAAGCTTGATAGGTCCCTGTTTGAATGGAGAGTTCTCTCTCCTGAGACCAACTTTTCATTCTGTCATTGTGATAAATGATGTTTCCATAGCTCCAACTTAGTTTCCATTAGTTATTCCTTTAAAAATATTTCTTTACTTTATTGCGTCAGTGTTTTCCCTGCTTGTATGTCTGCACACCTTTGTGTGCCTGGTGCCTAAAGAGGAGGGCAGTAGGTAACGTGGAACTCGTATTATAGACAATTGTGAGGTGCTATGCGGGCACAGGGACCAAACCTGGGGTCTCATCAAGAGAAGTAAGTGCCATCTCTCCAGCCCCTCATTATTTGGGGGAGGGCAGTTCATATTTTATACTGTTCCTCTCTTCACCTTCTTCCAACCGTCTGTCTATAGCCGAGACCACTTGAGTATAACTCATGGCTTTGCTGTCTTCCTTCCTGTGTCTGTTGCCATTGTTGCTCAGGTCTTCTTCACTTCCCATCAAGTCTTCATGACAACAAGGCATCTCAACATGAGGTTCCGTCATTGCCAATTCAGTGCTTGAAAAACCTATCTCCAGTCATGTCATTGCTTAAACCTTCCTAACTCTTAGTTGTGAATTAGATATAGGAAGCAACATTAGTCTGGAACTGAATGTGCCCTGAATTTCTCTCCCATCCTTTCCAGGTACATTAATTGCCTACTACTTCGTGGCAAATCATCCCAAGCATTCTATGGCTTGAAACTGCATGCTTACTGTTTTTCTGGCTCGAAAATGTACATAGGGCTTCACCTGGTTCTCCGGGGTCTCTTATAAGACTATAACCAAGGTGTCAGGTGGGAACAGAGTCAACACAAAGTGCTACAGGTGTCTTCTGCCTCCAAGCTTGTTGGAAGGAGTTGGAAGCTACTGCAACATCCAATTTCTTGCTCACCACTCCATGGTTAAGCATGGTCATGTCTGCCTGTGCACCATTTGTGTGCCTGGTGCCTTGATCTCTGGAGGCCTTGCAGTCTCTCCCCTCTATGCTCACCTAGGTGACCCTGCCTGAATGTCCTCTCTACCTCTCTAGCTGTCTATTAACTCTGATAAGCACGACTCAAATGTCATTCGTTATTCCTGCAGAGCAGATTTTTTTTTACACCAGAGTTAATGGTCCACTCTGAGTTAATCGTCCACTCTGGAGTCCTGGGGAGCCCCCTGAGCCTTTTCTCTTTATTGGCTGTTGTCATCTTCTGTCTGGTCTGTAGGAAACTAGTTTGTGGTAGCGTACTCCCAACTCCCAGCAGACAGAGTCCCTGGCGGGGGTAGAATTACACCCCTGCAGACTGCTGAGTCTCTTTTGGCCTTAGCACAGAGCCTGGAACGCGGTAAGCAGTCAAAGGTGTTGAAGGGCAAACAACTGCGAGGCCTGGCAGTCCAGGCTCTGTGCAGACAGGGGCATTGTTAAGGGCAGTGGCAGAGAAAAGAAACCCTGTGCTTCTCAGACAGCCTTGCACAGCCAATTTTAACCAGAACAGCTGCCTTGCTCTGAATCCAGGATTAGTGAGGGACTGGGCTGCTGGGGGCCAGAAGCCATTGATATCTGAGCTCTATACGGGAACTTAGGAAGACTGGGAGGCGGGGAGTTGAGCGGATCTTAGTCTTATGCTCCCATTTAAAGAAACATTCCTTTTGAGCTCAGTGAAGCCCATGCTGGCATTTCAAGGTCAGAAAGCTCTTTATACAGAGGGTAGTCTTATGCACCTTTTGAAGATTAATTCATATTTAGAAGGGACTTCACTAAACTGTGTGATTCAAATTCAAGTGTGACATTACACTCTGAGGCCCATTCTTGCCGCTTTATTCTGCTAACATAATATATATTGGGCTCTTAATATGTGTACATTTTGAGAAATTATTGAAGATTTATAAGGTATAAGGCATGATGGTTATCTTACAAAGGCTCTGACCTAGAATTGAATTTTGACTGAATGGGTAGGCACAGAGTAGCTGAATGTAACTCAACACAGTGGGGCTCATACTCTCTAGGACCATCCTGCGCACATTCCCAGAAGCCCTCCTCCCTACATCTGCATGGAAGACTATAATGGCAATAAAACAACTATTTGCCTGATTGAGAAGAGTTCTTTAGAGGGAGAAGTTAAAGAAAAGGTAGGACTCTGAGTAAGAAGGAAATGTTCTGACTCTGCCAATGTCCAACTGTGCCTCATTGTCCCATTCTGGACAAGGGACATAGATATAGATAGGTAGATATAGATATATGTATAGAGATAGATAGATAGATAGATAGGTAGATGATAGATAGATAGATGGATAGATAGATAGAGGTAGATGTAGATACAGATATAGATACAGACTTGATATTATAGGGGAGAGAGATTAGAGTACGTCCATGTATCTGAGCTTACATTAAACAAAATCAACAAACACCAGATTTTCAAACAAAAGAATAAATCAGAGTAAAATTTTATCTAATAATCTGGATTTACAAAAGCTAAGTTCCTAAATGACTAAATGAGATGAATGCTTGCTTTCTGGAAACAGCGGCGAACCACCCCAGATGGGAAACACTGACGCGTCCCTGAGTCTTGTCTTTGAGCTGCCGCCGTATAGTTAATTTGGTAAAGCTAAACAAAGGCCTTCCATTTATCTTGATTATACTTCATCTTGCTGTTTGAGGAGATCATCTCGGACCCCCCTGTCGTTCTCTGTGTTTTCTAGTCTCAGCTTCATTTGTTGTGTCCTACATTGATCAATGCTTTCCTGTGTTTTCAACTGATTTATTGTTTAAAACATTGACTAACACAAGGCTAAGGCCAGCAGGCTGAGGCAGCAGCCGTGTGTCGGTGATGTCTGGGAACAGGCATATTGTACAGTTCTCAGTAGGGTGTGGTACAGACATCTCTGGTAAATACAAAGATGTGGGTACTGTAACTTCTACTGAGTGGTCAGGACAAACTAATGTGGCCACTTTCAAGTGTTGTGTGAGGCCCTCCCCTGCAATGGTCTCATATCCATGAGGTTTGTTGTTGCTACCTTTCTCTCTCTCTTTCTTCTTCTTCTTCTTCTTCTTCTTCTTCTTCTTCTTCTTCTTCTTCTTCTTCTTCTTCTTCTTGTTCTTCTTCTTCTTTTTGGTTTTGTATTTTCAAGCCAGGGATTCTTTGTGTAGACCTGGCTAGCTCGGTAGACCAGGCTGGCCTCAAACTCAGACATTCACCTGCCTCTGCCTCCCCGGCTCTGGGATTAAAGGCACATGCCACGTCCGAGGTTTTTCTTATGCAGGCTTCACAACAGCCTCAGTGAGAGGGCGTCCTATTCTGATTCTCAGAAACTGCTAATGGATCTGAGGGATGTACGTTGCCCTCAGGACAGGAAGTAGGAGATCTGAGTCTCCAATCCTCTTCTGACTTACCTGTTCATTTGCTTAATTATGACATACCCACTTTCATTGAAGGCTAAAACTGCTATTTTTTCCTTTCTGTCCTTCCTCATACTTGTGAGCCTGGTTAGTTACACATTCCTGGCTCAACTCTGCTCTGTGAAGGAAGGGACCATGCTGGCCCATCCCTGTCTGCTAATAGCCTTGCATGCATGCTCAGTGAGTAAGTTCATACATGGCAGGAAAAGTAGGGGCAGGAGAGGGGAACATCAAGATTCTACATATGAAGGAAGCCAATTGGCCAGGGATGAAATCCTTCTCCACCTGGGCTACACCCAAGGAACAGAGTATGTGGGTGAGAAAAGCCCACACTGTACACACTCAGGAGAAGTGGGTGTAAGGGACCTACAAAGGGTCATGAGCCATGTGGGCCAACACTTTACTGTGTACCCAAGGAACAGAGTATATGGGTGAGAAAAGCCCACACTGTACACACTCAGGAGAGGTGGGTATAAGGGACCTACAAAGGGTCATGAGCCATGTGGGCCAACACTTTACTGTGTACGCTTTGCCCAGCTTACTAGCCTACTCCCATTCTCAGGAGCATCCTTTTCTTTCTCAATAAACTACCTCTGTGTCTATCAACCCACTGTATGTCTCTGGTATAGTTCCTTGTCCTGGGACACAAGAATCTGGAAACTTTAGCAAATGCCCTTCGAGCTGACACAGGTGCCTATGACAGGCATGCAAGTGTAAATAAATGATTAACGATGAACTAATAATATTCAGATGTGGTTGCTAATGAAAATTGTCTGCCTTGTTTTATCAGAGTGAGGCTTTTGCATCACTCCAGTATGTATGGCTGTAGAACTTGAGACACTCCATGCACACTCTGTTTATCCTCACACACACCTCGACAACAGGCATGGCTTGAGATCACCTTATCAGCCTTGGGAATAGAGAGATTCTTAGCTCACTCAAAACAGCACAGGCATTTTCAGGAGCAGCTGCTAATAGATTCTATGGGGGTTCTGGGTTTTTTTTTTTTTTTTTTAATTCAGCCCATTGCTGAAGATGCTAAATCCTACTAAAGCCACCAGCACCAGTGCCTTATGGTGCTTTTCAAGGGTCTACAATGCTCCCAAATTAATTCATGGAAATGGCTGCAGAATTGTGGGAAAACAGCTGGGTACTTCCCAGCAGAACGAGCTGTAACCAGTTTAGGCTCTGGCTGAAAGAAGGCAGGAAATCTCTTATAAAAGGCAGCCGCACGTCCTGTAATATAACAGCCAGCAAATCTGTTGCCAAGGAGCCCCAGGTGCCAGGCTGGTTTAGAAAGATCAGGGCAGACAAGAAGGTTTTACTGTTAGATTCCACGCTCTGATGTGGCCACTCTGTAACAGATGGGTCAGACACTTTGACAATAGCGGGATGATTTGTCAGTGAAGTTGAAGGCATTGCGGACAGTCAGCAAGCCTCAAGCCACACTAGACAGCTTGTGGTGCCATTCCTTTCCTTGCCTGAGGTCAGCAGCCAGCAGCTGGCCTTCATTCAGGCAGGCCAGGAAAAACCCTATACCATAGCGCTGGAGGCCAGCCTGCCCCAGGGAAATCAGACTCAAGTTGCTTTATTTAACAGTATACTATCACATTAAGTAGTTGTGATAGAATTACAGAGTTGAGAAAAGGTACAAACACGGTGGATGTAATTTTTGTTTGTTTGGTTGGTTTGAGGTTTTGATTTTTTTTTTCTAGACAGGGTTTCTCTGTGTAATCCTGGCTGTCCTGGACTCACTTTATAGACCAGACTGGCCTCGAACTCAGAGATGAGCCTGCCTCTGCCTCCCCGAGTGCTAGGATTACAGGTGTGCACCACTGCGCCCAGCAGGATGTAATGTTTTTTAACCTGATTCTTTATTTCTTCAAAAAGCTTGTTATGTGCCCATTTCTTAACAAGTAAATGCTTTTTCCTGTGTGGCAATTAACCAACAAGCATCAGAAAATTAATTTAGGTGCATTACTGTCCTCAGACCTGACTCAGAGTGTTGCAAACCTTCATGGCTAAAGGTTTGGGTTCAAAACTCATGCTTCATGAGCAAGTCTTTAGGCAACGTCACATGTAGTGGCACTCCATCTTTCCTTGTCTGTCACATTTCTTTACTGATTATGAAGATAGTTGACACGTGTCTCTCCTTTTGGTCTGGCCCTCTCGTTCCTCAGCAGATCTCTACTGTGCATCTTTGGTGAAAGGAGAAGGAATAACCCAGAAGTGATGCTGTGCTCCCAGCGTGGTGCCGGGTGGTGCAAGCCTTCTGCTTTTCTTGTAGCTGATGGTGCCATCTTTGGTTGTGTCCCTCGGATGACGTTTGCTAGGCATCCCCAACCTCAGGCTTCTATCGCTTCATAGTGAACCAAAGTTATGTATAAAAGATGATGAAGATGTATAGCTATACTTTTCCTCAACATGCTGCTGGTTTCTTAGCTTACTGCTTTAAATCCATGTGGGCTCAGGCTTCCCTGCCTTATTTAATGAATATACTATTATCACTTATTGGTAAATTCTACCTAGTTTTGCCACTAGAAGCTTCTTCAAGCTGGAGTTTGTGTGCTGTGACATATTCCTGTTATTCTTTGACTACTTCTTCTTGTCTTTTGGGAGGGGGGAGTTTAGCCTATTTTATACTTCCTGTGGTCCAGCTCTGAGTGTGGGCATCTCAAGGATTCCTGGTTCTTTGAAGTAGACAATGATATTTAGAAGACAGGATCTGGGAAGTGTGTATGCTTATTTTGTTTCTAAGAGCCCTCTGTGGACAGTACTAAGTAATATACATAAAACTTTGTATGTAAACACCTGCTTACATCTGTATTTATTTCAATATCTAGGTACTTATATTGTAAGCTGGCATCTCCAATTGCAGCCCAACAGCATTAAGTTCATTCTCATTTTCCAAATTTGTAGCCCCATTTTTCTGGTGGTATGAAACTTGGCTCTTGGGGTCTTCAGTGTGTGCGAGTGTGTGAGCACGTGAGCGGAGCCCTGTATGAAACTAATCTCTCTCCATTGCTATCCCCTCCTCTGCAGATGTGCTCACTTCACTCTTTTCCATGCCAGGCACTCGAGAGCCCCAGCTACTTGCAGGAAGCAGACTGCCAACACAGCCCAGCTGCCAACATGTGCTGCCTTTTGTGAGGGTGGAAGGCTGACTCAGTGGGCAGAATGCTGAGTCCAGGCAGTAGAGAGCCAGAGAAACTTTATTCACAGTCCTTGAAACTCGGGGAAGGAAATCTAATGTTTGCTTGGCGTATTAGTTACTGCTCTCATCTTTGTGACAACATATCTGATAAGAGCAAGGGAGGGAGGGAAGGCTTCAAAGGGACAGTCCATCACAGTGACATGTACTGGAGCAGGAGAGTGAGGCAGGTGGTCACATCACATCCACAGTTAGGTAACAGAGAGAGATGAATGATGGTGCTTAGCTCAATTTCTGATTTCTTCTTTTTCATTCAGTCTGGGACCCAAGTTCATGAGATGATGCCTCCTACACTCAGGGTAGGTCTTCCCCCTCATAGATATGTGTGTTTCCATGGTGATTATAAATCCAGTTAAGTTGACAATAAAGATTATCTGGGACACTTGGTGAATTTCTGAACTGTGATGGATCAGTTTTTGGTTTTTGTTTTGTTTTGTTGAGACAGGGTTTCTCTGTGTCCTGACTTACTTTGTAGACCAGGCTGGCCTTGAACTCACAGTGATCCACCTGCCACGGCCTCCCGAGTGCTGGGATTAAAGGCATGTACCACCATGCCCGGCCTCAGTTTTATTTTTTATTTTTACCTCCCATCTCCCTGATTTGGCAGCCATTCCTGTGTATTGGGGGTCTGGGACAAATAACTTGTCTCCTTAGTTGCATAGTTCTTTATGTAGGCAGGAATTATGCACCAGGAGTTAAATTGAGCACATCACATTCAGGATCCTCATGTGGACCTGAGTTAAAAGATTTACACAAGAAGATTTTGTACTTGAGCTGCAGAGATGAGATTTAAATGGTCTATTAAGCTGGGTTCTTCAGAGAAACAGAACCTACAGAGTACACATGTCTCGTACAGTGGGATTCAATAGACTGGCTCATGTCATAAGGGTGGAGTGGGTCCAACAATATCTATTCATGTGTTGGAGAGACTGAGAACACAGTAGCCAACCAGCCCACAGACTGGATGCCTAAGCAGTTTCAATCTAGTGATGAAGGCCTTGGTGATTCTCGAAGGGTGACTGGTCTTTTGTCTGTGTTGGAAAGCCAAAGCGGAGTCTGATGTTAGCAGAGGGTGTTTGTATCATCATCATCATCATCATCATCATCATCATCATCATCACCACAACCACCACCACCACCACCACCACCACCATCACCACCAGCAGCAGCACTAGACACAGTTACCAGCAAAGACAGGCAGGCAACACTCCTTTAACTCCTTATATGTATCTGAGATGGGCCACCTGTTGGAGGGATAGCTTTGTCTCCTCAGTTAATCCTTTCTGGAAATGTCCTCACAGACTTGCTCTGAAGTGTCTCTTAGTACAGATTCATACAAGTTGATGACCAAAACTGACCATCCCAAATGGTGATGTTTTGGAGATGAGTCTTCTAGAGCTGCTAATGCAAAGTATCATAGACAAGGTGACTTCAGCACAACTTTATTTTGTCATGATTCTTGAGGTTCAAAGTTCAAAGTCAGGATGTTCACAGGATTGGCCTCTCCTTGGAGTCTCTCTCTTGGCTTGTGGGTAGCTGATTCTCCTCAAAGACTCACAGTCCCTTCTTCTCAGAGAGTTCAAATCTCTGTCTTACGAGAACCTAGACAGAGGGCCCCGGAGCTCATTGTAATGAATTAGCTTTAACTTAATGACATCTTTAAAGTCCCTATTTCTGGGCCAACAAATACATAAAAAAAATTGTTCATCATCGTTAGCGTTCAGTAAAATGCAAATTAAGACTACCCTGGGATCCCATCTCACCCTAGTCATAATGGCTGTCATCAAGAAAGCAAACAAATGCTGGGCAGGAAGCAGGAGTTTGAGGGTAGACAGTAGGGGAAGGGACACTGTTGGTGGCCATGTTAATTAGTGCAGCCACTGTGAAAATCAGTAGGACGTTCCTCAAAATAAAAATTAAAGCTAGAATCACCATATTATCCCACACTAGGGTATATACCCAAAGGCATGGAGGTCAGCATACAGTAGAGATGTTTACACACTCCCATTTCCTGTCTCATTGCTTCCGATGGCTAAGTCATGCATCCAGCCCAGGTGTCCATCAGCAAAAGAGTGGGTGAAGACAATGCAGTATGGACTGTTTCACTCAGGTATAAAAATAATGGCTTTATGTTACCTGAAAGGGAAAAAAAAAAAAAAAAAAAAAAAAAAAAGAACTGGAGAGCGTCTTTTAAGTGGAATAAACAGATTGAGAAAAAGCAAATATTGGGTATTTTCTCTCATATTCAGAATCCAATTTAAACAAAACAAAACAAAAAAAGATATGAGGGACTGGAGAGTTGCTCAGTGGTTAAGAGCACTTGATGCTCTTGCAGAGGACCCAAGTTGGGTTTCCAGCACTCACATGCAGCTCACGACTAGTTCCACAGGATCCAGTACTCTCTTCTGGCCTCTATGGGTAGCAGGTATAAACACAGTGCTATTACATATATGCAGACACATTTTTTTTTTTTAGTTAGGGTTACTAATGATATAATGAACCACCAAGATCAAAAGTGAGATGGAGAGCAAAAGATTTATTTGGCTTATACTTCCACATTCTAGTCCATCATTGAAAAAAGTCAGAACAGGAGCTCAAGCAGGGCAGGAACCTGAGGCAGGAGCTGATGCAGAAGCCATAGAGGGGTGCTACTTACAGGCTTGTTCCTCATGGCTTGCTCAGCCTGATATTACCCAGGACGACTAGCCCAAGGGTAGCACCACTCACAGTGGGCTGGGCCCTCTCACATCCATCACTAATTAAGAAAATGCCCTACAGGCTTACATATAGCTGGATCTTATGGAGGCATTTTCTCAATCGAGGCTCCCTCCTCTCTGATGACTCTAGTTTGTGTCAAGTTGACATAACATAAAACTATCCAGTATACACATAAAATAAAATATATTAATCATCTAAAAATACATGAAAGCAGATATTTGATAAGAGAAAGAGGATCAAAGGATGAGGGCAACATCAACAAAAGAGGTGATGGAAGGTGAATTTGGTTAAAGTCATTATTATACACCTGCTGGAAATGTCATAATGAAACCTATTAGTTTGTGCAAAAAAAAAAAAAAACATGATAATTTTAAAGGGACCTGGTTTCTAAATGCAGTCACACAAATGCAGGAGTAACGTTAGCACTTTCACCTGTGAGTTTTCCAAGGGCAGGATTCAGCCCCTAACAGGTGGGGTGAACATATGCGGGAAAGGGGCACAAATCATGGAGACAAAGGGCAGGTGTTGACAGGTAGAATTCCAAGATGATTCCCCAAATTCCTGCCCCGTGGTATGTACAACTCCACTGAACATAAAGAAAGGGTGAAAGAGTCACTGGGATAACCTTGCACTGCGTAAGCCTCCATCTTAGACCAGAGGGAGCTTGGATGGGAGAGAAAGAGAGAATTTCTCTTGCAGGACCCCAAGAAGAAATTGGCCAGATTGAGAGGGGACCCCTTGGCAAATGGTGGGGCTGTCTAGATGCCGCTCTTCCTGACAGGCAGGGATGTCAGTCTTATAGACACAAGGAGACGAGCTTTGCCGACAACCACATGAGCTCAGAAGGGGACCCAGAGCTCTATAAAGGCATGTAGCTTGACTGACCATGCGCTTGCAGACACATGAGAACCTGTGCAGAGGGCTAGGCCTAGGCCTGAATGCCACCTGGCTCGCAGGGACTGAGAGATAATACAAATATGTTTTTAAAAACCCATCCATTCAGAGAGAGAGAGACAGAGACAGAGACAGAAACAGAGAGAGACAGAGAGAGAGAGAGAGACAGAGAGAGAGCTTGTAGAAAGAAGTCAGCTATCTCCCGCTCTCATTGGGATTAAATTCAGGTTTTCAGGATTGGTGGCAAATGCCTTAACTTGTTGAGCCAGCTCACTGGCCTGTATGCCATTTAAACTGCTAAACCTGGTGTTATGTCACAGAGCATTTGAAAGCCAGGATACTGTCCAAGATTTCTAGCCTTGTGTTGCTCTAGGCTGTCATTTTCAGCCTTTGCTACATCCCCTGACTTCCTGAAAGCTAACCTCTTGCATATGTGTGTGCGCGCGCGCGCACACACACACACACACACACACACAGAGCCACACAGACAGACACTCACAGACACAGACACACAGACAGACAGACAGACACACACACACACAGACACAGAAACACAGACAGACAGACAGACACACACACACACACACACACACACACACACAGTTTTTCAGTTAAGCGTTGGCTCCATTAGTCTCGATACCTCTTAGCTTTGTTTGTTGTGCCAGGTTTGCTCCAGGGCTCAGTTTCATGGAAGGAACCAGCTTGTCATCTTAGCTTTATGGTTCCCCTACTTGTTCTTGGAGATGGTCACTCTTGATTGTAGGAGGCGAGTAAAATATGAACAGCTGCATGGAGACAGCCCGGAGGCGACTGAAGAGGCCTGGCAAGAGATGACAGTGACGTGACTCGGTGATGGGCAGGAGTCTGGAGGGAAGCAGGTGGACCTGAGGAAGGTGGCTGAAGTCTCCTTCAGCCTCAGCACTCAGAGACAAGCATTGTTAGCCCCCCTCTTTACCAGACTAACGTGTTAGTCATTTCCCCCTGATTTTCCTTACTTTATATGCATGTTTTATAATCTTAGGATGTTTTCAATTTTCTGTGTTGACTTCATACTTATTTTGTTGCAACCAATTATCCTAAGTATTAACTATCACTTAAAAACGTTTTAGTAAGCCACTGCCTTTTTATTCTAAAACATATTAATAAAAAAGATGCTGGGCTGGAGAGATGGCTCAGTGGTTAAGAGTGCTAGCTGCTCTTTCAGAGGTCCTGAGTTCAATTCCCAGCAACCACATGGTGGCTCATGACCATCTATAATGAGCTCTGGTGCCCTCTTCTGGTGTGCTGGTATAACACTGTATATGTAATAAACAAATAAATAAATCTTAAAAAAAAATAGGTGCCCAGTAGAATTTGATGGGAGATGGATTGAATGGTGGGAAACCGAAGGGAGCACAGCCCTGTGGATGCTGCTGCCTGTCTTCCTGAGATGCCATCTTCATGGAGCCTGTGGCTGAGAAGTGTGGTAGGAGCCAGGCCAAGTGAGTATTGGTAGTCTGCCTGGCTGCGGGACTTTATGTCTTCTGCACCTGTCGTAGCACACTGTCCTCAGCTACCACCTACCAGCTGTAACCTGTAACTCCTCATGTTTGTCAGCACGTTTTTCATAATTTAGCAAGTTAGTGGATCTCATTTGGGATAGGTAAGGACATGTATTAAAATGCTAGTTTAGAGGGGAAACAAGACCAAGTTGGGTATTAGGAAAAATTCCTGTTGGTAAACACTTTTCTTGACAACAACAAAGGAAGAGTTTGTTAAGGCATAACATCAAGGCGTTGGAGAGGTGTCTCAACATCAGTGCTCTCTGTTTTCTTCCAGGGGACCTGAGTTCTGTTTTTAGCATCCACCTCCAGTGGCTCACAGCTACCATGGCCAGAGAAACTGAGGCCCTCTACTGTCCTCCTCCGCCACTTGCTGACAGGTATACTTATATACATGCATACTCGCACAGTAAAAGTGACAAAATGGCTGCGTGTGGAGGCAGGCAGATCCCTGTGAGCGGGAAGCCAGTCTGGTCTACACAGTAAGTAAGTTCCAGGCCAGCTAAGGGTAGTGAGTTGCTCAGTCTCTGTCTCAAAATAAACAAATAAATAGATACATAAAATACATTAAAACAAACAGCATCAACCACCCCATCAACTATCCCTTGAGACATACATTTCTACTTAGGCCATTCAAAACTCTGCAGAACTTGCTGTCTGACTCTTAGGAATACACGCACACACACATACACACACACACACACACACACACACACACACGCACACGCACACGCACATGCACACGCACACACACACACCTCTGCCCCTCTGTTCCTGTGAAAGCCTAGCAAGCTGGCAAGCAGAGTGGTCAGGTTAGTGGAGACTTATCTCTGGCCTCCCACCTTGCATTCCCCAAACCCTTATCTGTATTTCTACACCTTCTTCTATGAGGGACAAAGCAGGGCTTATCCCTCCCACACACACGCAGAAAGTTGTCAAATAATTTAAGCCAAGGTGTTTGTGGGTAGCAAAGGTGCCGCGCCGATAAGGAAAGTGTCACCTGAAGTGTTTAACAGCCATGGACAGATCTGCATTTTAGTGGCAGCTTTCCTCTGAGGATAGAGGGTAGGGCCTCTCTAGAAAGGAGTCACATGCCAGATAGCCTTGGGGTACTGAAATTTGGAGGCTGAATGCCAGGCTGAGTGTCAGAGGGGCCTGGCCTTTACAGAAGCCCCCTGCCTCCTGTCCACCAGCGGCAACCCCTTTGTTGCTTTGGTATAAGTGCCCAGCTAAAGATAGTGAGTGAGGTAGTAGTTGGAGCCTCACGAGCACAACTGGCCGGGCCTCTGACCTGCCTGCTTCCCTCTTTCCTGCTAGTCTTCCCTCAAGAACGGTGAGGAAGGAAGGGGGTAAAGGGGTGCTGATCTCACCCCAAACTGGGAGACCCGGTATTAAAATTTTAGTTTAGGGTTTTTTTTTGTTTTGGTTTGTTTTGGTTTTGTTTTTTGTTTTTTGTTTTTTGTTTTTTTTTTTTTGTTTGTTTGTTTTTTTGTTTTTTTTTTTGCCGTGCCTACATATAAGAAATAAGTCTTTATAAATATTGACTTGAGGCTTAGGCTGTGGCTCAGCCTCACGGCGCTTGCCCAGCAAGCACAAAGCCCTGGGTTTTCTCCCCAGCACTTTGTACACAGGTGGTGCAAGGCTCTCATCTCAGGCACTCAGAAGGTGGAGACAGGATGATCAGAAGCTCAAGGTCATTCAAGCCAGGGTTCAATTTTGCACATTAGATTCCTTTTCCAAAAAGACCTCATCAGACTGAACATGACTCAGCAATGTGAACTGTGTTGCAGAGCATGAAGGTGATACGTTTGTTCCCAGCCCACCAGAGCTTGCGCGCACGCGCGCGCGCACACTCACACATACACACACCTGCCCTTGCTTGTCTTTCCATGGCTTCTCACCTGCCACTCACAGAGCGAGGAAGTTGGGTTTTAAGCTGTCTTGCCATGTTCCCCTCTCACAGTCATTTTTTTCCTCCTTAACTCTGACAGTTTTTCAACCATCCTTCTTGCTAGGATTCTTCTTTCTGCTTCTTCTCCATCTGCCTTTCCCCCTTTGCTTGACCTTCTCCATCACCATCCAGTGTTATATAAGATTTGGAATTTGGGGTTGAGTGGAGGAGAAGCAGCGGAGAATCAGAACACATCTGGCTGGAGAAAGACTGACCCACTGGGCCATGCTGCAGCCCCTCATGCTGTCCTCCTCCCTCAGAGGCACCAAGCCTCTGGCTTCTGAGACTGCAGCCATCCCTGGGCCTTCCTCAGTGGTTGTCAGCTGCTTACAGTGCTGCAGCCCCACTCCATCCTGCGTGTGTGCTACTCTTTACCTACTGAGACCTATGTGCTGTGAGTACTTGCTTTTTTCACAAACAGAAACAACTGCTGAGAGCCAGGAATTCTGCCCCCTTTCCCACACAATCCCCGCAACTAGCCCCCTCCCCCTCCCTCCGGCTTCTCACTACTTGAGACCTCTGGTCCACAAGTGCACCAGATAGCACACTATTATATGACTTGGGGGCACCCCAGGGAGGTGCAATTTAATCTTCAACCTGTTTCTCAAAGAAGAGTGCTTTTCCGGAGCACATTTTTTGGAGAGCACAGATGCTTTAGGTCTGCCCGTGGCCTGTCTGTCCATTGACGTATTCCCTTCCTTGTCTTTAATAGCAGCCTTTCAATAAAGCTGTCCTATTTCGTCTAGTCTCTCCAGAAACGTCTCCTTCATTATTCCTCTTGCCTAGTTGACCTCACATCACTCTTGTGTGTAGAATCCACTGTCTTGGGTACAGAAATGGCGCCCATGGGCTTTGCCAGGCACACGGCTCTTGCTTGTCTGTCATAATCTCAGTGTCCCTGGAACACCAGTACTCTCAAACCACCAAGTTCTCTGCTTGTTAAGGTGAATTCTGTTTCTGTTTCTGACACAAGCGTTCCTCGGGGCCTAAGAGGATAATTCTTAGAGCATTTTAAATGACCACAAGGGTGTGGGAGAGAACTCAGTGGGTAGCATGCTTGCTACGCAAACCTGAACACCTGCGTTTGGGTCTCCCCCAACCCACATAAAAGCCAGACGCAGTGGCACACATGTCTGTAATCCCAGCGTGCCTACATGAAATGCGAAGCAGAAACACAGACTTTCCAGGAGCTTGAGGGACCAGCTAGACTGGCCAATGAAGCAGCAGATGCCCTCTCTCAAACAAAGTGGAAGGCAGACCAGCACCCAAACACTGCCCTCTGACCTCCGCATGTTTGCCATGGGACTCATATTCATGAGAAGTAATCATGGCTGAATTTAGTTTTCTTGTGAATATAAAATGCCTAGAGGTCTTGCTTTCTGGGCTGACCTCAGTATACAATGTCAGTAGCACTCAAGGCCCTGGGGACAGCCAGCCAGCATGATGGTGATCTTCCAAACCTAGCGGGTCAATTCCAACCTCACCCATATGGGTGAAACACACACACACACACACACACACACACACACACACACACACACACACACACACATACACACGTTGTATGAAGAATTCTGCCCTATCCTAAATATGGTAGGGTTACTCCTTCACTTATTTATTTTTAAGGTTTAAATACCAAGAAACGGCACCTGTCATGCCAGATGCCAGAGTAGTGGTTATCTGGGAGAGATATTAACTGACATAGGAGGGCACTAACAGATATGGGTCACTGGTACTCTCCCTTGAATGTCATGTGTTTACTCTGTGATATTTTTTTAATAAGGCTTCTATGTGCTTTTCTGTATGTGTGTGTTAGATTAAAACTGAAAGATCCCTCCTGCCCCTAGACTTGGTTTCTCTGTGTAGCTCAGGCTGTCCTGGACTAGACTGGCCTTGAACTCACAGAGATCTGCCTGCTGCTGCCTCCCAAGTGCTGACATTAAAGGTGTAAGCCACTACCACCCAGCCTGCTTGACTTCTAATGCTCCTCGTCTGAATATATCTGATTGTACTTGACAACTCCCCAAATCCCTTTCTAGATAAAGCTTTGTTAGTTGTTTGCAGTGACCTGGGATGAAAGGTCTTCAGCAAAAGAGATTTCCAATCGCTCTTGGATTCTGCACTCAGATTTTTTCACAGCTTCCTCCTTCACTAGCTTGACTAGCTTTCACTATACTCAAAAGCACCTGTGTTCAGGCCGGGCGACTGGTCACCACACTTCCACAAGTCACTTTTAAAAACTGTGTGTTTCTGAGATCAGGAAACTAAGAAAATGGGAAGGGGGAGGGAGTGGTACACGGAGAGTTCATGGCCAAGCTTGGAGCATTATGGGAAGCATGAGGATGAAATGATGTAGCAATGTGGGGAGGCAGGGGCTCTCATGAAACCATAGCTTCATAGCAGGCAGGGAAGGTGCCAATAAATAGGGCTGGAAGCATTGTGTCGCGTAGCCATAGATGAATTTTCTCACTTTCCATTAGGCTGCTCTTTTGTGTATGTATATTTTGGTTCCCAAGATGGGTAATTGGGAGCTCCTGGCCTCTCAGGGTTCTGGGAGTAATAACAGGTGATTTATCATGTTATTGTAACTCCCAGCTTATGCTACTGACACCATCAGGAGAGGTTCTATGGGTTTAGGATTCACCCTGTCAGACTAATTTTCAGAAAACAACGGGAGTTCACTCAGAACCAGTTATGGCGGGCCCAACTCATCTCCTTTGTTGATTGGGTTTCTAGGCTGAGAGATTTCAGCAGGGCAGATGTGAGCCCGGTAGAGTCAAGGCGATTTGTAACTGGTTAAACAATCCCATGCGAATGCTGATGACTAATGAATCTGTGTCAACTTAAAGAGAGGCCTCTAGGCATTTGCTGCAAGTCGTATCAACGCTTTTATTAATGGCTTGGATGGGTTCACAGAACATGCTGATCAAATTTGCTGAAGGGGTTAGTGACAACGTTGGACGACAAGACCGGGATTTAGAAAGATCTCAGCAGACTGCAGTGACATCCCGGATACTACAAGATGGGATTTAATGGGGATAAATGTAAAATCTTGCACTGAGCCCTCAAGAGCTATCTCTCTCTCTCTCTCTCTCTCTCTCTCTCTCTCTCTCTCTCTCTCTCTCTCTCTCTCTCTCTCTCTCTCTCTCTCTCTGTGTGTGTGTGTGTGTGTGTGTGTGTGTGTAGGCTTGGAGTCACATGAATGCAGCTGAAGAAAGTATTTTTTCTAAGGCAGCCATGTGATTTGCTACTGTGAGCAAGGGACCTGTTGGCCAGAGCACATCTGAAGAGTGTGGGTCCTCCTGGCATTGCAAAGAGTGGTGGGACAAAGTGGCCCATGCTCCCAGTAGCAGGCCAGACCATGAAGGGTCCAAAACCATTTTGTAGGAGGAGCAACTTCTGAAAGATACTTACCTGGAGCCCAGAGGTGTCAAGGCCACACCACCCATGTTTCATTATCTACAGGCTGGTCAAGGGGAAGGTGGATTGCATGTGTCTAATGGTCTCAAAGTGATCAGACTCAAAACTGAGTGGGTGGGAGTTGCTGCTTCTACCCACATTATAAAACTCAGGAAACTTTCTACCAACTAAGAATGCACAAAGGTAAGAGTATAGTCTTAGGAATTAGGCGTTGTTTAGAATCTCAAAAATGCCACTTAATAACAGCACTTTAGGTAAGTTTTCCCTTTTGTTTGCCATGAAACAGAATGCCAAGGCACCTAGCATATGGCTGGCTCCACGTTGGGACTCGACAGCTGATAGCTATTTTTTTAATAGTTTTTGCTATAGTTGTTTAAGAGTTGAAGGAATGAACAAATAGAATGTTGACCAGATATGGGCCAGATATAAAGTAAGGCAAAATCTTAAGTTTTTTTTAATTAACACCAAGCTGTAAATAAGCTCCGAGCTAATTGTCTTCCATATATCCTTTTGAGCACAATTTAATACAGCATAGGAATATTATGAGATGATTCTATAATAAACATCAGAAAACATTTCAGGATATTGACGTGAGAAAATTATATAATTAATATCACAAGAACATTGAGAAGGAAGCAATTAATTCTAACTGGAAGATTAGGAAAGACTTCTTGGAGAAAGTGGCATTTAAACTGGGCCGTAAAGGACAAGTAAGACTTTGATTGATGGGCATTGGGCGGGGCCAAGGCCTTCCAGGCTGGGGAATGGCTTAAACAAAGGCACAGAAGTAATTAGCAGAGATAATGGGCTGCCTTCCCAGGGCTTCAGATGCCCTTTTCCCACAGATGCCTTCATCCTTGTAGTTCCCAATGATGACGCGTTAATAAGAAATGGCAGGAGACACTTAGCTTCTAGTGGGCTAGTGCCATCCATTGTACATGTGTGAGGTTATTTATTTATTGGGGGGGTTATTATTCAAAATGATAGGATGGCTATAAGATGTGTTTGCAGAACTCTGAATGCTAAGGCAGGTGACCCTTTGACTCAGGGAGCATCAGTATAAGAAGTCAGGAGGTCTCTGGTCACATGGAAGCAGGCTTTCCCTACCTCCTGGGAGTGGGCTATGTAGGGTTTGTGAAGGCCATTTATGGGTGGATTAAGCCTCTTGACTAGAAAGAGGTCTGAGGATGGGAGTCTACTGACGTGAACCCCCCCTCCCCGATATTTTCATTCAGTCCCTTCATATTGGATAAGCCCAAGGAAAATGAGAGAGACTGGTAGCCAATGGCTGGCCACCTGGGAAGGGAGACCCAAGGATGGATAGAAAGGGACACCTAACGGTTGGCCTGTTCAGCTTCATCGCCATCTCACCTCAGGCAGAACAATGCTTGGAGCTATGCTGGCCCAAATTGACCACAACTAGCCTATTGGGGACTGTGCTGGCTAGTTTTTTGTCAACTTGACACAAGTCAGAGCCATCCAGGAAGAGGAACCTCAATTGAGAAAAATGCCCCACCAGATTGACCCGGGGTGCATTTTCTTAATTAATGATTGATGTGGGAGGAGTCAGATCATTGTGGGCTGTGCCCTCCATAGCTGGTGGTCCTGGTGTGAAAAGGAAGCAAGCCAGTAGGCAGCGAGTCTCATGGCCTCTGTTCCTGTTCCTGTCTCCAGATTCCTATCCCAAGTCCCTGCTGTGGCTTCCCTCAGTGACAAACTTCTGATCTGTATGGTGAAATGAACCTTTTCCTCCCCAAGTTGCTTTTGTTCGTAGTGTTTTACCACAGCAATAGGAACCTAAGTAAGGCAGTGCTAAGTAGGAAGGTTAGCAATGGTTCTAGAATCTCTATATTGATGGAATTTAGAGAGAAGTATTAGGTGAGAGGCTGCTATGAGCTGAATGTTGGTGTCCCCACTCATCTGTTGAAACCTAATTGCCCACTTCTGACACCAAGCTGCCCGAGGAGGATCAGATTGGCAAGTGATTGGGATATATGTAGGTTATGGGACATAGGATTAGAGTAGTTTATTTTAGTTTACTAGTAGATTGTAGTAGTTTAGATTCTGCCCAGAATAATGCTTGCAGCTTTAAAATACACTACAGTCTCATTGTGTCAGTTACTGGCTTCCTAGGCCACACAGATAAGATAATTGTAAAATGACGATATTAGAACACCATAAAATGGAACTCTCACGAATACGATTAATACCCATCTGGCACCAGAGACACCCCACCCTGTGAAGACACAGGCTCCATCCATGAACCCTGAAGCTGCCACCAGCAGATGGCTATACTGTGACTTGATCTTGGATTTTTGAGCCTCTGAGTCTAGGAGAAATTGTTGTTTATAAGCGGTCTTGACTAAGGCATTTTGTTATGGAAACTAAAAAAAGTTGGAGACAGAGAGGATGCTGGGGTGCTGTCTAAAAGCTGTTTTTGTCTATATCAGGTATTCTTTTTTTGCATAGATTGTTTAACACAGACCAATAAACAAAACAATCCTTTAAACAAAAATACATTTTATATAGGCTTTCAAGAATGGCAGCTGTCCATGTGAGTGGAGATATTACTGCTACAGATTTTTAAAAAAATCTTTAAGTCCCTCATCATTGGCTGGACTGTGTTTAACTCGGGGAAGTGAATTGATGCTAAGGAGTCTTCCTGGATCTTACAGCCTCAGCCTGGCATGTCATCCAGGCACAGGGAGCCAGTGTTCCTGCTGAAGAAAATGTTGAGTCCTCTCTGGAAACCTGGGGAACTTCAAAGGAGCTCAATCAGGAGACCAATTCAAGAGGAACTGGAACTCAAGAAGGCTAGGAACCTAGGAGCGGTGGTGCCACTGCCTTGTCCAGCATGTATGGAACATCTAGTATTGCTTACTGTCATTATTGCCAGGTATAGAACACATATATGGATTAAGAGCCTGAGCTGCAGTTCATTAAGAGAACAATCCCAACTAAGTGACAGATTGAGGAGTTTCAGGACAAGAGGATAAGAATGCGTCATTAAGAGTTTGTCTGGAGTTTGCCTGGGCACTTGCTCACCATAGTCAAGGCCAGAGATTCAATCCCAAGTATTCCCTACCTTCCCCAAAAGAGTAACAACAACAGCCACCATATTTACTGAAGACTGTGTTTCAGGCCCACTACTAAACCCTTTCTACATGTTATCTTACTCTTTACAATAATCTAAGAGGATGGTACTGACTAACTCATTTTATTGAACATTTGTGTGATTTATTTGAGGACCTGTGGCTAAGCTACAGAGCTTGGACAGCCACATTCTCAAGTTTCCCAGGATGGGCTGAGAAATAAGGCAGGGCCATTATGGTGGGGGCTACAATTTGGTAGGCAGAATTGAGAGCTGACTTGTCCCTTCAGAATAATCGATCTTTGTTGCTTATATAACTTTTAGCTCCCAGTAAATCAGTTAGAGTAAAGATGCTTTGTAGCCTGATGGGGAGAGGGAGGGGGCTGGTGCTGGTGAGAAGATACAAGAAAAGCCAAGAATTAGCACCTCATGATTTTGTCAAGTAATGAACTTGACTGTAGATTGGATTCATCCAGCACCTGCGGAGAATTAGGTGGTGTATCCAGTTGAGATAGGTGTCACCATCCTTCTTAGCCTAGTCAAATTGGCACCATTCCATCTGAGAACGGGAGACTGCTAAGAGTTCCTTGCCTTGGGCTCCGTCACTATGGGGGCTAACGTCATCAAAAGGCTTGCAATAGTATGGGTCACCCAGACTGAATTTCAATGTCAAATAAGTAATTGGTCATGACTCACTCGCCAGTGTCTTCTAGTTGAGATGTTTATTTAAAGACACAGTCCTCACCCTCTGAGATGATGGGAAGGTAGGGAGAAAGGAACTGGAATGAACCAGCCTTTGGGCCTTGGCTGAAAACCTTAAGAATTGAGACAAAAGGACCGCCAGCATTAAACTAGAAAGAGCAGAGCAACAACCTAGCCACTTGACTCACTTCTCAGCTTTACCATCTGTGTGTTTCTATTTTTGGGAGGATTTTTTCCCCTCTTCTTTCCCATCACTGGATGGCACTGACCATTTTTCTAGGCATCTCCGCTCAGCGACACTTGAGTGTGTGTCACAAGATCTATGGTTCTGATGCAACAGCAGGTCACATGACCAAGGGCCAAAATGTTCCAGGGATCTTGGCAAAGAAATATCTGCCCATGACTGATGGGGACAGAGCATTGTAGGCAACAGGTTTTGTCAACCCTTAGTGGTCACTGACAAAGAAAGTGTGTCTGTAGTGGCCATGCTGTTTCCAGAAATCCTGATGTCTAATGATCAAGGGGGTTCTAGGATGAGTTTGCTTTCCTTTGATACCATTTCATTCTTCCAGAAGTTCTCTTTGTATATACCTAAATATACTTCACTATCTTGCCTTTGAAATGTGTCACATAGTTAACATATGGAAAACAAAACAAAAACCACAATCCAGTCATCCATGCACTGACCATGATTCCAGTGTTTGGTTCTGGAACTTACAGTCATAGCACAGTTATCAGTCGGCTGCATCTCTAAGAGGCTTCTTGGAAATTCACTTCACCAGGCTAGAAGACAGAATGGTGACTTGGAAATATGTCTGTCTTAGATTGGGTTATGTTGCTGCAATTAAAACAAAAAACAAAAAACAAAAAACAAAATCTCTGGCCAAAAGCAACTTGGGGAGGAAAAGGTTCACATGGCTTCCGGGTTATATAGTTCATCATCAATGAAAGCCGAGGCAGGAGCCTGGAGGCGGGAACGGGAGCAGAAACCATGTAGGAAGACAGCTTACTGGCTTGCTCTTTTTATTTTTTATTTTTCTTGTTTTTTTTAATTGGACACTTTATTCCTGTGAAAATGTTTTTTTTTTTTTTTAGTTATTTTCTTTCTTTTTTTAACAACAAAACATAACAAAAATAAAATATAATAAGATAAAACAAACAAATAATAAACAAATAATATTGAAGCTAAGCAAAGCAAACAAACAGAAGGAAAAGAACCCCAAGAGAAGGCACAAGAATTAGTTGGTCTCACGCTCAGTAGTCCCATAAAAATACTAAACTGAAAGCTATAATGTGTACCTGGAGCAGACTCATGTTAGTCCTGTGCTGTGTCAGTCTCTGTGAGGTCAAATGAGCTTTGTTCAGTTGATCTAGAGGGCCCTGTTCTTCTAGTCTCCTAGCATCCTGGCTCTTATACTCTTTCAGCCTTCTCTGTGGGGTTCCCTGGGGGAAGGGGCGAGCTGTATGTTCCAAGGTCTGTCTGTCTGTCTGTCTGTCTGTCTGTCTGTCTGTCTCTCTCTCTCTCTCTCTCTCTCTCTTTCTGTGTGTGTGTGTGTGTGTGTGTGTGTGTGTGTGTGTGTGTGTGTCTTTGAGTCTCTGTATTTGTTAACCACTGTTGCAGGAAGAAGCTTCTCTGATGATGTCTGGATAAGGCACTGATCTATAGCATCAGTGTAACAGAATATCATTAGTGGGTCATTTCATTGTTACTTTGTTTTTAGATTAGTAGTGTTTGGTTTTACCCCTGGCCTCTGAACTGTCTAGTCTCTTGTTCTTGATACCCAAGCAGTGTTGGGTATGGCCTGAGTCTCAGCAAGTGGGCCTTAAATCAAATCAGACACTGATGCATTACTCCCATGAGCTTCATGCCTCCCTTGTCCTAGCATATTCTGCAAGCAGGATAGATTGTATTTCAAACGTGTTATGGATGGGTTTGTGTTTATGTTTCTCTTTTGGTAAACTACAGAGTACCATCCTATACCAAAGACAGGGATGAAGGTTCTATGCAGGCACCAGCTCTACCTCTCCATAGTCAATGAGTTGCATGGGTGCTGTATTCAGCAATGGGGGCCTTGCTGCCAGTTTGTGGAGAACAACCTATTGTATTGGCAACACCCCTGGGTTGTTTGGGAGTTTCCATGGGGCCCCTTTGGCTAACAGTTGGATGTAACCCAGTCCTGGCTTTTTATCTGGTCCAGTGTATCTAGTTTTATGTTAAGGTCTTTCATCCGTTTGGAAGTGAGTGCAGGGTGATAAGAGTGGTCTATTTGCATTCTTCTACAGCAGACATCCCGTTTGACCAGTACTATTTGTTGTAGATGCATTCTTTCTTTCATTATGTATTTGTGGCTTCTTTATAAAAAACCAGGTGTCTGTATGTGTGTGGATTTATGTCAGGGTCTCCAATTTGATTCTGTTGATCAATATTTATACTTTTATGCCAGTGCCCTGCTGTTTTTTTTTTTTTTTTTTAATCACTATAGCTCTGTAGTTCAATTTGAAATCAGGAATGGTGCAACCATCAGCTTTTCTTTTATTGTTCAGAATTGTTTTAGCTATCCTGGTGTGTGTGTGTGTGTGTGTGTGTGTGTGTGTGTGTGTGTGTGTGTGTGTGTGTATTGCACACGCACATACATATAAAGCTGAGAATTATCTTGTCAAGGTCTGTAAATAACTGTGTTGGAATTTTGATGGGGATTGCATTGAATCTGTATATTGCTTTTGGTAAGATGGCCATTTTGATGAGCATGGGAGATGTTTCCATCTTCTGATATCTTCTTCAATTTCTTTCTTCAGAGACTTGAAGTTCTTGTTATACAGGTCTTTGACTTGCTTGGTTAGATGGAAAAAGCATGGGACATCTTTCCATTTTATACTTTTTTCCAGCTTCTTTCTTCAGAGATGTGAAGTTTATATCTTATAAATCTTTCACTTGATCCGTCATAGTTTCCCCAAGATAGTTTTTTTTTATTATTTGAGGCTCTTGTGAAAAGTCTTGCTTCCCTGGTTTCTTTCTCAGTCTATTTGCCATTTGTGTACAGGAAGACTGCTAGTTTCTGTGAATCAATCTTGTATCCAGCTACTTTGCTGAAAGTGTTTGTTGGCTGTATGAGTTCCATGATGGAATGCTTAGGGTCACTTATGACACCATCATATCATATGCAAATAACGATAGTTTGCCTTCTTCGTTTCCAATTTGTATTTGTTTGATCTCCTTCAGCAGAGTATTGCATTAGCCAAGACTTCAAGTAGTATATTGAATAGGCATGGAGAGAGTACAGCCTTGTCTTGTTCCTGATTTTAGTGGAATTCCAACTTAAATGGAAAGAAACTCAAAGCTTGATTTTTAAAAAAAATACAACCCAAGATCAAGTCCCCAGGGATGTCACTGTCCCCAGTGGGCAGGGCCCTCCCACACCAATCATTAATCAGGAAAGTTCCCCACAGACTTTCCTACAGGCCAATCTGATGAAGGCATTTCTTCAAGTTAGGGTCCTACTTTGAAGCCAAGTGGTTCTATCGGGTTGACAGAAAATTAAGCAGCAGAGCCATGGTAATCTATAGAGTTGGGCTGGCTGAGAGGTGTCAGAAAGGGACCTGAGACCCATAGAGCTTCTCCCCTATGCCTGGCCCCAGCAAGTACCACATCTGGCTCCTTTTATCCTCACACCTACTCTGAGGTGGGCATTAACCACTATAGATGGAGATGCTGAGTCCCACTATTTGTGTTCCCCGGAAAGATCAACTAGTGAATTCCTAAGAATATTTACATAAGGAAGGAAATTAGCTAGGGAGAGAAGGTTAGTTGGCTTAGAAAAGACAAGACCCCCTTCTCTGCTCAAGTCACAGCTCCCCCTTCTCCCAGTCAGCCCATAGGTAATGTGCCACTGGATCTGGTGACAGCTTTAGAGATTTTATTTGCAGCTTCTTCACAGGGCAGACGTGAGCGTTGGACTTCCCCACATCTTGCCTGTGAGTTATTTGTGATAACTCCCTGGTCTCGGCGTGATAAATCTTTCCTAGAAGCTTCTGCTTTGACTCAAGAGAAACCAAATCAAGGCTTCCTGAGTACCATTGTATATTACCCATACTGCTTCAAAGGAATCCAAAGCGGAGGATGCAATATATTGTTTTAATTACAAAAGGATAATAGCCTCAAGTCAAGGAGTTTTACCAAGAAGAAACGAGTCTCACATAATGAGCAATAAAAGCTCCTGCAATTACTTTCATTGCTTTTATTCAGCCAGACCTCAGTGAGATCTGGAGAGAGGCCGACTTCTATCTGAACTCCTTTCTTGTCCACCCCATACTTTCTGTTCTTCTCTGCTCATCACTTTGGTTTTTGCATTTTGTAATTTCACCCCTTAGAGGAGCTTAGCCCCTTCCCACAAAGAGAAAAGCCTGGCTTAAACACATTTGTACATAAAACTAACAGAGCTGTAAGATGCTACTTCTTTTGGACTTTTACATTTTAAAACTTTGGCCCAGAGAGGCCAGTACTTAATGCAAAGGAACAAGCCTCCAGTGGTGGAAGTGCTAGCATATGGTAGAAAGAATTGCGTGAGATTCTTACTCATTCTCTCTCTCTCTTTTTCTTTATGCGTATGGGTCTCTTGCCTACATGCACATCTGTGCCCTGCATGTGTTCCTGGTCCTGAGGACCGAAGAGGACTTTGGAAGGCCTGGGAAGAAGCTCAACATTGTACCTACAGCTATGTTTTTTCTGAAATGCTTGTGGTTGTTTAACATTCTGGATAGTAAATAGCTGGGAATCTTGTTTTTTCCCTCTGGGTGATGTGGGAGGAGTTTATTACTTCCTGGGTACCACATGAAAAAACTGCATAGTATAAAAGGCTTCTGGTTCTCAGGACCTTTGGGTTCACCCAGTCACTAAGCACCCATTGATCTACGTAATCTCAGGAGGTAGTAGCCACTCTCGCTGCTCTTGCAAAGGGGACCTCAGGGTCCCTAGGGTCTGACCCACAGTGCTGGCCAAGTGCTGGGATGTGACTGGAGATGGAAATTAGCATTCAAGGTGAGAGAGAACCCAGTGACCATCTAATGAAAGTGTCTGATCCTGCACCGTGCAACAGAGGAGCTGCACACTGGAAATTGGTGAAGGCAATTGATTCATCTCACTCGAACGAGGTTTTCCTGATGAAGGTGGGATGTTTGTCAGTGCTTTAGAGCTGAGTTTCTCAAAATATGTTTCCCAGCACCTACGCTGGTGGCAGGTGAGATAACAACAGTGACAGCGATGAACAAACTTTCCTGTGTAAGAAGTGAGTTCACCCAGAAGCAAAAAGAGACAAACGGTATATACTCACTTATATCAAAACACTAGTCCAAGGGATATGTACCATAAAAATCTTTACTTACCAAGAAAGTGGGTCAGAGGAGAGGATATCCGATTGAGACTTTAGGCAAGAGTAGCATGGAAGAAAGAGGAAATAGTAGGACCCACAGGGTCCTGGAAACCTACAAGAAGAACTATATGACAGGCAGATCTGGATTCTGGGGTCCTCCTCAAACTAAGGCACCAGCCAAGGAGAATATAGGCAGTAAGCTTCGAACCCCTACCAAGACCTAGCCGACGAACATGATATTCTCCACCATTGAGTGGAGAGTGAGATCTGACTCTCACATGAACTCTGGTGCCCCTTTTCTGACCATGTCCCCCGGATGGGGAGACCTGGTGGCACTCAGAGGAAGGATAGCTAGTTACCAAGAAGAGACTTGATATTCTGAGAGCATATATAGGGAGAGGAGGTCTCCCTCAGTCACAGACATAGGGGAGGGGAGAAGGGGAGAAGTGGGAGGGAGGGAAGAATGGGAGGAAACAGGGGAAGGGCTAACAATCGAGATGTAATATGAATAAATTAATAAAAAAACAACAACAAAAAAAGAAATTAACAGCGCTCAGGAAACTCAGTCAGGAGGATTGCTGTAAGTCTGAGCCAGCTTGGGCTACATAGTGAGTTCTAGGCTTGCCTGAGATCATGTCTCAAACAGAACAAAACAAGGAAAACAAAAATACAAGTTAACAAACAGAAAGCCTCTCCCCAAAAAAAGGCAAAATAGAGGGGAAAAAGCTGGAGGTGTCTGGAATACAAGAAGGGCTCCTTAAACATAGGCTTTTACTATTTAATTAGCCTGTTTCCACTGACACCCCTCTTCCCTTTCCCTCCAAATTTGGCAAAGGCCTTATAAGAAGTGTGTGTGTGTGTGTGTGTGTGTATGTGTGTGTGTGTGTGTGTGTGTGTGTGTGTGTGTGTGTGTCCGAGAAACCCGGGCACATCAAGGAAAGAGACTGCCACTCAAAATCTTGGGAGAAGAGGAGCCCATGTGTGGAAGGTGACATGCTGATCCATGGAGCTAATTCCAGATCCAGAGTGACCACAAAAATGCAGCTGCCCTGAGAAAGGGCAGGCAGCCTGGAGAAGGCGCTGAACTTTCCGCAGGATGTGGAACGGAGCTTCGAGCCAATCTTATCTGGCAGGGCCTTGGCCACTAACCTTTGGATCGTGTCAGATTTTATTTTTATGGTGTCAACCCCCTTTCCTTGACCTACCATTCTTTTGCCTCACCCTGTGAAGCCAGGTTCCCTCCCTTTGCTCCATCCAGTTAAGCTAATACCAGTGTAGTCTCAAGAACACCGTCTGCTGACTGGCCGCCCCTAGCCTTGGCTTGGTTTCTCCGGGTCTTCATGGGTGATGGGAAGTAAGGAGACATGGTGTTGCAATGTAGCCTAGGCTTGCCTTAAACTCAGGATCCTCCTCCTGCATTAGCCTCCTAAGTGCTGGGACTACAAGCTTTTGCCACCACAGCTGGGTGACCCTGGATCATGAATGCTCACTGTTCAAACTAGGGAGGCTGAGGCAGGAAGATTGTGGGTTTGAATCTAGTCTGGGCTATTTAGTGAGACTCTGGTATATAAATCAAAAAGCCAAAAAACAAAACAAAACAAAACAAAAACAAAAACAAAAACAAAAAAGTGGCATATGAGGAGCAAAATGATCTTGTGTTGACACTGGGTTATCTGTGCCTAGGTCAGGTGGATAGTCCTAGGGTGACTTCTGAGGTGGGGCCTGCATACGTCTAGTGAGGTGGGACACCAAGTGCTCATGATACAGCAAGCAGGGCAGATGCCAACAGCAGCAGCATGAGGTGCTCTGCTATGTGTACACTGAATGGTGGTCCCTGCACATGTAATTCTCCATTGGTTACTACACAGACAAAGGGCCTGGCAAAGGCAGATCATGGGAGATGTGTCCATAGATTCTTGAGGCTATTGATGGTGACTCTTTAAGTACAGATGTCAGCCTTGGACAGTCAGCCTACTGAGGTGTTTCCTGGGTCTCTCTCAGTCCACGAGCAAGCCTTGTCAGTAAGGGCCAAGGACAGAGACAGCCTCTACAAGGCCTTGGCCTGTGGACAGTATTCTTGGGCTGAGTAGAGAAAAGGCAGCATGGGGCTAGAGGACTTGAGGGGAAGCCTGGAAGAGAGTGCACTGGCAGAGCTATCTTATCAGGGGCCCAGAAGAGGTAAGGAAAGCTGCCGGGCATGGTAGCACATGCCTTTAATCCCAGCACTCAGGAGGCAGAGACAGGGGTATTGCTGTGAGTTCAAGGTCAGTCTGGTCTACAAAGTGAGTCCAGAACAGTTAAGGCTGTTACACAGAGAAACCCTGTCTTGAAAAACAAAAATAAATAAATAAATAGATAGATAAATAGATAAATAAATAAAGTAAGTCCACCAGAGCTGCTCATGCGCCTGGATTGGTTTATTTTCTTCCCACTCAAGGGAGCAGACCAGCTTTCCTTTCCACCCCACTCCCATACCAGCCTCCTCACCTCCAGGTCTCTGCCGGGCATCCTAGGAAGCAGAGTGGCCTGTCCATGAGGCTCTTTGGCCCCTCTGGCCACAGGGTATCTTTTCCACCCTATTTCACTGATCCTGAGATGCTGCACAATCAGCTTGAGTTGTGCTTGCCCCTGCTACCTCACCTGTGAGCAACCCTGAGCTTCCTGACCTTGGGTGAGTTATTTTAATTTCCACATTTTAGGTAGACCCATTCATGAATCCGTGTATGCAAGCCATGTGATTGATGCAGTATAGTTCCTGAGGATCCACGGTGCATACTTGATCAATTAGCAAACAAATATTTAGTGGTTCCCCTCCCCCATCACTCACATTATAGGTGCTTGGATTTAGGGTGAAGAAGTCCTTGCTTTCAGGAGATTATACTTCAGAGTGGGGAGAGAGAGATAGCAAATAAGAACAAAACATAAATATAAAATGCATGTTGTGTTAACATATACAATAATAACAAAAAAGTAAGCAAAAAATAATCATAAAACATGCTATGGAGGCCAGTGACTCAGGTAACGGGCTGTGGAAGGCACTGGGTAGCGACTTGTTTTTCTTGTATAGGCTGGCCAGGGAAGACCTCTCTGACAAGGTAACACTTGCATAGATATCAGAAGCTCTAACATAGTAGGTCCTGAAGGTGTGTGGTGGCACATTCAAGCCGACCAGGGCAGAAGAACAAAAGCCCTGAGGCAGTGCCATGCTCCGTGCTTCAGAGATGCTTCAGGAAGCCCCGAGATTGGCTGTTGAGAAATGAGAAGAAGAAATAAGGGACAAAGGAGCTATTATGAATCCCCCCAAAAATCAATTAACTTCTCACATGTTTTATTCCCTGGGAATTTGGAGTGGTGGAACAGGTCTTGTGGCAGGTTTTGACTGAGTGATGCATTTCCTTTGTGTCCTGGGATATTACTGCAGCATCTCTCTCTAAGGCCGTGAGCATCGAGGAGGTGCCTGCCTATGAGCCCTTTTGCTCAGGAAGAAGTCACATGTGGTAGATAAGCTACTTGCTGATTGATAGCTATGCATGTTTTCCTATGCTGGGCTTCTCGGGAGGTTGTGTGGACATCTGTAGTGGGGCTGAACTTTTGGACTTACTGGGACAAGTAGAGCCTTGGCAGGCATGTCCTAGTTGAAGGCTTTAATGCAATGGCATGGATCGATTCTGTCCCCTTTGGAGGTTCTTCTCCTCAGTTCGGACAGCTTGCTTCATCAAGGGATGCTGAATAAGACAGAAGGTGGCTAAGGGAGTCCTACACATCCAAATCCAATGCGCAGACCCTAGGAATAATTATATTTTGGGTTTGATTGTTTGAGGCAAGTTCTCATGTAGCCCAGGCTGGCCTTAAATCTTCAATGAGGATGATCTTTAACGTCTTATACTCCTGTCTCTGCTTCCTCAGTGCTGGGATTATAAGAAAGAATATGCTCCCATGCCTGGTTCAATGCTGTACTGAAGCGGGAACTCACGGCTTCGTGCATGCCAGACAAACACGCTACCAACTTAGCTCCACCTGCAGCCCTAAACATTGGTGCTTTTAAGTTGTTCAGATTTGGGAGTCATTGGTTTTCTGAGCAGAAAGTCTGAGCAGTACGGTCAGATTCTAGCTTCACCCTTTCAAATGCTATCGCATGCCATGCTCGGCCCCGCCCTTCTCTGGACTGTGGGAATCCTCACTCCAGTATTGTATATGGTGAAAGAGACCAGGGGAGAAACCAAGCTACTTTCACAGAATTATAAAACTCAAAATTTCTGTGTGTCTAGTAGAATAGTAAACCAAGAAGGTCTGCGACAGCGCCAAACACCATTAACTAGCACTGAGCTCCTCCCAGCTGAGCCCCGCCCCCTGCCCCCCCACAAGCTTCCTTTTTAAATATTTTATTAATTTATTCATATTACATCTCAATTGTTGTATCCTCCCATTCCTCCCTCCCTCCTGCCCCCTCCCCTATGTCTGTGACTGAAGGGGACCTCCTCCCCCTGTATATGCTCATAGGGTATCACGTCTCTTCTTGGTAGCCTGCTATCCTTCCTCTGAGTGCCACCAGGCCAAGCTTCTTTTCTGTGCTCTGCCTCCCAAGCCGCCTTCATTCCTTTTCCACATGACAGTGGAAAGTGCCCTGGGCTTTAGGAGATCTTCCCTCCTCACTTAAATCCCTCTGGAAACTCCCTCACAGGCAAGCCTTAGGGGCTTGTCTCCTGGGTGATTCCAAACCCAATTAAATTGCCTAGGATTTGCCACCACAGGAGGGGAGAGAGGAAGCCATTGCTTGGTGCTTGTTCATGACACAGCCACTTCACTCCGGGCGGCCCTGGGGCCAGGCCTTACTGGTAGTTTCTTTTGGAAATCTCTCTGCGGCCCCCCACCCCCCACTCTCCGCCCTCTTACCGCATGACTTCCTGTGTACTCCCACCTTGACCTCCCAACTTACTAAATCTTTCCTGTGGCCTGCCCTTACCCAGGAGCACATTTAAAGCTGTCTAGCTGCGTCCTGCCTGCACACTAATCCTGACACTTTTGTCTGGTCAGGCTTTGAGCTCTGCACCACTCATGTTATATGTGAATGCTGCATCACTGATACCTGTAGCCACCCTACAGGGAAGGTGAAGCTTTAACAAAGAGCAGGGAAAGCCTAGAGGAGCAACTGCCAAGATGGTGAATAAAATGGGGTTTGTAGGGAGAGGCAGGTTCAGGGGCAGGGAAAAACTTCCGGCTCCAAGGTGCCAGCAGACAAATGACAATGTCCCCAAGGCTGGCAGTCTTTTATGACTTCGCACTACGAGTTGGGAAAGATGGTATATCTTTGAGTTAGCTGATATTTTCAGGGACCTGTATCAGCAGGTGACATATAGGCCGCGCCCTGTGAGGGAGGGAGTGGGAGGGTGGCTCTAATTTAGGTTTTTGTTTGTTTTGTTTTTAAAGGGGGAGGAATTGAGAAGAAGGACCCTCTACTGCGCCAGCTGCTTCCATCCTTTAGACCACCCCTCCCCCAGCCTGTGAGAACCCCAACTTCTTGGGCTCAGAGACCCAGAGCAGCTTAGATTACCCAGAGCCACTGTTGTGGATACCCAACTTGCAATTGATCTGACACCATACCTCCCATTCATAAACCTGACTTACTCAGTTTTCTCTTCCGGTTCTTTGGGCACAGTCCCCTATCTTTCCCAGGGACACCAAGGGGATGCCCCCTCGATGCAGTGTCTGCTGGGTCCAGCTGCGATGGTTCAAGCCTATGCTTCTTATAATCTGGAGTCATAAGGACAGGAGTGTAGAGGTAAACATTCACACCTGATACTAGTCCTAGACAGCGAACCTGATCAGGCCTCAGATGGTTTCTTCTTAGCTAATGGCTGCCCTATGTCTGTGTCCTCATCACTCTTCCCTTCCCTTTACAGTCTATGTCCCATCCTTTGGTGGATTCTGTTGGTGCCACCTTTAGAACAACACTAGCAACTGAGCACTACTCAGTATTTCATTATTATTGTAACAGTTCCCTAGCTATTCTTTCTGCTTCTACTCTTGCCCTCCTTGGTCTATTATCATAAAGAAATTGAACTTTTAAGATGTCTATGTCATGTGCCTCCCTTCTACCCAGAAACCTGCAGTGCCTCTCTTCTTCTCATAGCACAAAATCTGGAGTCCTCACAGTGGCCCATGGCATGTTCTGGCTTCATCTCCTCTTCCCTTTCTTGTCTTCCATTACTAGGCTCCACCTATACTCTCTTCTCTGCTACTCTGCCAGCACGCGGTGCCCATGCCCAGGTCACGCGCCTGTACTGCCTGGCCTCTCTGCTCCAATACTTTCTGCCAGATATAACCTGACTTCCTCCCTTTCTCCTTCCACTTTGCTTTGACATTACTTTCTCAATGAGGCCCACACCAGCTGCAACAACAACACCCTACCCAGCACCGTATTCCACTCACGAGCCAGCACTTATACCCCCCAACACATTATTAAATATTTTATGGCATATCCCCCATGGTATAAGTTCCAGTCAGCCCTATACCTGGGAATATGGCCAACATTTATGCAGCGCTGTGTTCTAGGTGATATTAGAAGTATCTACCATGAAACAACATTCTAATGTTAATGCCCGAATAGAATATGTTATTGCTCTCTTATATTATGGATGAGAACAACGAGGCATGAGGCCAAATGACTGCCTAGACCACATATCTGATAGTGATTTATCCTGGATTCAGGTGTTCCGACTCAGAATTCATTCTGTTACCCCACCAGGTAATCTGTCTCTGACTTCATAGCTCTTAGTAAGCCCCCAATAAATATATATGAGTAAACTTCTAAAACAATAATTAGCAAATAACAGATACTGTTGTTCTTAACACATAGGCGAGAAAACTGAGGGGGGAAATGTCAATGTAAATGTCACACAGATAGGTAGAGACAGACCAGAACCCAAAACACTGCTTCCATTTCTAGAATGCACATGGACAGAACTGATGATAGGCCAATGACAAAAGCCTCTTGTTCAACCCATTGTCTAAGGAGTCTCATTTAAACACTTTGAGAGAGACAAGAGTGCATCACCCTTCAACATGAAAACCCATCTCCTACACATCAGTTGGCTTCCTCCAAGATGTTGTGGTTAATTTAGAAGTAGGGCCTAATAAATGGTTATTATTAGCCCTATAATTATTACAGCAGTAATTTCTAACCTGCTAGCAATCAATGAAAGCACAGACATCTGTTATATTTTAAATTAGTCTTGGTTCACCTGGGGCAGGGCACATATTAATCCCCTAAACTGCCTGCCATATTGTAGCAAGTATCCCATCCCGTCCACTTCACCGATAGCGAGACCTTCCCTCCTTTTCATCTCTCTACCTTACTCTCTTCAAGTCTTTCTCCCAAAAGCCTGGGAACCTTAGCCATGCCTATCCCATTTGCCCTGCCTGGTTTTGTTGGACTTTTATTGGTCAAGCAGGAACAAGGTTACAAACACTTTAGGGTACGTGAGCCTGTTCATATGGGTAGCAACCAGACCAACTTCCAACACAAGAGAAAACGTGACTGAGAAGCGGCATTGATGTTTCCCAGGAGTCATATGTCTACCTCATTTTATGACACAGGGTCAGGGCAGACACCGGCCCATTCACGAACACCACAACTACTCAGTGGTTCAAAGTCATTTTTGTCAAATTTCCAAGTGTGTGTTGGTAACCACATTGTCCTGATGCTTGTTGCCCTGTGGCCTTTCTGTGTCACGGCGACATTCCCACACTGAGAGACTCGTTTAGTTTCTCCACAGCTGTGCTCCTGACTTTGCCCAGTCTGAGTAGCTAAGACTCCCTGAAGGCAGATGGGAGGAATATTGGGAGATTGGACCCAGAGCGAATGCTGTTTGTGAGGGCCGGGAATTAGAGAAGTTAGATGATAAAGGCTAAAACAGCAGCTAAAAGTGACTCAGGAGGATCAGAGGTCAAGACCAACCCAACAACCAGCACACATATAAAACTTTGCATGGACTTGCTAGATTTTAGGCAGATTGCACCATTAACCAAAAAGCCCTTCTGTCTCAGTTTCTCCTTTTCTGCCTCTAGATTAACTCCCCTCAGTGCTGGGTCATTTCCTTTGCTACTCAGAGACCTCACCATCATGAACTGTCACAAGCTGTTTTCTTTGTATCTCTGCAGCTAAAGTGTGAATTTTACTGGCCTTTGATTCTCAGAGAGTGCAGGGTGTGGTCCACATGGGCTGCACACGATTGGGCATAACATGGTTAAAGAGACAAACTCCATGTGGCGTTCAGTCAAAGGGAAATTGGTATTTGTAGATTACCTCCCGATAAGGAGACTCATTATTTTAGGTCTACCAACCTGTCACCTTCCCTTCCCTCTCAGAGAGCATGCTAACAGACATCCTTTTACCCTGCCATGTTTCAGGTAAGTTAATGCAAGGCGTGGGGGTAGACAGCAGACCGCTGAGGGAGAAACACTGAGATAACTGGGGCCACTGGTGAAGAGCTTGCTGAGTGTGCCAGAAGGGCTCAAACCAGATTAATCATGGCACATCTCTGGTATCTGGAACTACTGGAGTATATAAGTAGCTATAAGTAGCAGTGTTGAGATTTTTGTTAGAGTAGTTAGTATGCCACGGCACAACAGAGTGAGCTTTTCCCAGGCAATGCCTAGACAGAGACTGTGTGAGACACAGGCGATGTCAATAGAGTGGGGGTAAAAGGGTCAAAAAGGAATTTGATTTCATAAAGACAGAGATGCCTTCTTGAGATTGCTGGCTAAGAGTCATTGCTGCCTCACCAGGGAGGGCAGACTGGCTAGTGTTATGTCAACTTGACCAAGCCTAGAGTCATTTAGGAAGCAGGAACTTCAATTGAGAAAAAGCCCCCAACACATTGGCCTCTGGGCAAACCTATGATGTGTTTTCTTGATTGACAGCTATTGTAGGACGGCCCAGCTCACTGTGGGTGGAGCCACCCGGGGCTCTTGGTCCTGGGTCCTATAAGAAAGCAGGTTGAGCAAACCATGAGGAGCAAGTCAGTCAGCAGCATCCATCCATTGCTTGCTTTTGCTTCAGTTCCTACCTCCAGGTTCTGGCACGACTTGAGTTCCTGCCCTAACTTCCTTCCATAACTGACTGTGAGGTGGAACTGTAAGCTGAAATAAACACTTTCTCACCCAACCTGTTTTTAATCACAGCAGTAGAAATCCAGACTAAGACGAGGGGTTGGGCTCTGATGATGAGATGCTTGCACCTGTGTGTAGTGATGTTCACTATTCACTGCACAGCTAACTATGCACAGTTCTCTTCCAGAAAGAATGGAAGAAATGCTACTGCCATTTTCACACCCCTTCAGTGTTGCAGGTGGATGCCATGGACCCTAGAGCTCTGTCAGGGCTGATTCTAGAGCAGGGCTTCTCGTCCTGTGGCTTGTGATTTGTTTTAAGGTCACATATCAGATATCCTGTGTATCACACACTTACGTTATGATTCATAATGGTAGCAAAATTACAGTTATGAAGTAGCAACAAAACAATTTACTGGTTGGGGGTCAGTACAACATGAAGAACTGTGTTAAAGGGTCGCAGCTTCAGGAAGGCCGAGAACCACTGGTCCAGTGTTTAGTCTGGTAGAACTTGGGTCTTCCTCACACATCTTCCTGCATGCAGATGTTCTCATTAAACCCAGGGCACACCAAGTACTCCACCATGGGTCAGCAGATCAATGGGTTTGTTTCATGCACCCAGCACTGTCCCTAGCCATGTCCTGCCTATGGTGCCCCACTCAGCATCATTTTTCTCCATAGCTAGTGCCCTCTGCTCTGATGCCACCTGCCCTGCTTTCATGAACAAATGCCTAAGCATTAAGAAAGCACAACTCTCAGGGTGTATCTGCATGGTCGCATCACTGAACAGAGAAAAATTACCCTGCTCAAAGGAGCATGGGAACAGGCACAGGTTTTTCCCGCACATTCTCTTCCTCAAGATCAAGCTGAACAGCTGACAGCTCCTGTTTTGGTTTTCTTGCTTGTAATTCCCCAGGTGGGAAGACATCTGCCTCTGTGAAAATGACTTATCACCGGAACTGCATGTAACACACACAAAGAAACCTGCCCGGCGGATGTTGGCTGTGAATTTCTGCTGTGAAGCAATTGCATAACTATCCCGTTGTCAACACCTGTTGAGAACAGCTACACTATTTGGCAGCTGACTGGAGGCTTTGAGTTTAGATGGTTTGGCGTTTGAATTCTCACTCCAGCGCTTTCTGCTTGTGAGCCCTTGGCACGCTCTGCTAGCCTTTCTGAGCCTCACCTTCCCCTCTGTAAAGTGAGGGATTGTGATATGTCCTCACCGATTCATATTCTTAAGGGAATCTTATCAACCAGTTCACCCACAGGTCCTGATACTGGCACTGGGTTGAGGTGCTGTCTGCCTCTGGGTCACTGTAATCGATTCCCACATCTTACTCCAGGGGAAGTGGCGCTGGTCGAGGAACTGGGTGGTTCAAGGTCTTGGTGTGATTCAGAAGAAAAAGAACTTCCAAGAGCAACAGAGCTGAAAGAACAGGGAAGGTAGTGGCCAAGAGGAAGATGATTAATTCGTCTAGCCAATATCTGAGTGCCTAGCATGTGCCACCCACATACTGGAGATCTAGCAATAAACAGAGACTACTGAACTCTTAGCTACAGGCATCTACAACCTAGTGGGGAGAGAACAGATGACAAACGCAATAGCATAAATATGAAGAGGGAAGGTGATTAGGTTGTCTCCTAAAGGTAACAGACAGCCCCAGAGGTTGATTAATTAGTTAGGGGTGTGTATGTGAGTGCATTTGCGTTCTATATCCTGTGGGTGGAGGTCAGAGGTCAGCTGGCAGGAGTTGGTTCACTCCTTCTACCCTGTGGCTTCCTGGGGATCAAGCTCAGGTCTTCAGGCTTGGCAGCAAGTAGCCAACCACAGGGCTGCCTCTTTACCCACACCTTTCTTTCTTTCTTTTTCTTTCTTTTCTTCCTTTCTCTCAGTTCTTCTTAAGTTGTTTTTGAGACAGGGATTTACTCTGTAGCCTTGGCTGCTGTGAACTTGTGGTGTTCCTGCTTTGGCTTCCTGAGGACCATGTTGCCACACAGGGCAGCAGCCTTACTTTAAAGAAAGTCCAGGAGCCTTGAGCCATTGTGTGCATTTCACTTGAGTTGCTTTCTGGTTTCCTGTCTTGTGAACTGATCTGTTCCGTGGCCCGTCTATGAATCATCCACTGTAATGTGATGTAACCAAAATGGCTTTAGCCAGAGAATTGCTTGGAACTTCAGCTTTCAAGACCACGAGCTAAATGAATTCCTTTTCTTTGCAAATTACTCACTCTAAGATATGCATTCATAGTAACAAAAAAAAAAAATAGATAACAGTTTGAGAACATTTGAACAAAATCACCCTACTTCTATGAATCCCTATGTGTCTAGTTCCCTTCCTGCTCCTCACTGCGTGTGCTGAGTCATCCCTTCTCCTGTGACGTCAGGTGGCCCAGTAATCCTCCATGTGTGCGCAGTCACTCTATGCTGGTGTTAATAAAACTTTATACTAGCTCCTTTAAAGCAATTTTCTCTGTGTTGTAACATAACATAGTGTGTCAGTCTGTTTATAATATAGATTTATTTTTTTATGTATGCCTGTGTGTGTGTCTGTGTGTGTGTGTGTGAGAGAGAGAGAGACACACACACACACACAGAGAGAGAGAGAGAGAGAGAGAGAGAGAGAGAGAGAGAGAGAGAGAGAGAGGAGAGAGAGAGAGAGAGAGTAGAGACAGAGAGAGAGAGAGAGAGAGAAGGAGTAGCGAGAGAGAGAGAGAGAGAGAGAGAGAGAGAGAGAATGCCACCTGTGAGTGTGTGCTTGAGGAAGTATCAGATATCCTGGAGCTGGGGTTATAGGTGGTTGTGGAAAACCTGACATGGATTCTTAGAACAGAACTTGGGACCACTGGAAGAGCAGTACATGCCCGTAACCACTGAGCCATCTCCCCAGCCTACTCCATAGTCTTTTTGAAGGATGGACTCTGTTTCATTAACTTTGGTCAAACTTCTTAAGGACTAGTTGTCCCATAAATACACTGCCAAGTAGCATCTTTGGTATAAGTATGAAGTATCTTTGGTACTTAAAAAAATCACATATTTTGAAACCATGGCACATGTTACAAATGGCTTTTAATCCTATATGTCTTAAAAGGCTGCCCCTCTACCCCTCATGTGTCATGTCTGTACTGAGCCTGACAATTTCCTAGGAACTGAGATATAAATATGCATCAAATGAGTCCACACAAATAAGAATAACACCTGCAATTTTGGAGCATGTATCAAATAGCCAGGCTACAGTCTTCATATTTCAGGGTATATGCAATCCCCCTATGCAGCTGGAGAGAAATCCCATGCCCCAATATGGCAAAGAATAGGCTACCCAGAGCCCTAAACCCATATAACCAAGCATCCCCCTGGGGTTTTGTAGCACCAGCTCAGTTTCTGGGGAAACGCACAGAGTATGTGGCCTGTATAACCCTGACACAGGAGTCTCTTCCGAGCATTGCCATTCTCATACTGCAAAGCATGCTGATGAGCAGAGTCCCCAGAGTGGCTCAAGGACAGAAATATCGCAATTTAAAAATATTCCCTGGGTTGTTTATAAATTGTGAGCAAGTTCGGTTACTCCAGCCTCTGTGCGCGTGGCGCGGCAGGTGGGGTGTCTGCGTTTATTTATTCCTGACTTGTGATTACTCAGAAGGGCTGCATTTGTCACACCCCGTCTCCTCCATGACACCAGGGAGAACTGTAAGCCAGGCTGAGTACTCTCGTTTTCTGTGATGGAGACCAAGGCATTCCTGACCTTCCTGGGAGGCTGGAAAAGGAGTGTGGCCATAGTTGGGTGCCATCCTGGTGACTGTGTGCTGGTGGCAGGAGGCCTTGTCTAATGACACACAGTTGCAGGAAGACTCTTGGCATAAACAAGAGAACACTCAGAAGTGTTGTCTCAGTGTCCAGTAGGCTGGCTAGGGGACTCGGGGAAAAGCCAGCAAGAGGGCCAGCGCTGGCAGAAAGAATTCCCCACCCACAGTTCTGAGGAAATTCAAACCAAAGAAGAAACCCAAAAAAGTTGCAAAAAGAAAGGAAGTGAAGAGGAGAAAGTTGAGACCCAGGTTCCAGACCTTGGTCACCTCATGACTTTAGAAATGAATAGAGCCCCCAGCTGATGTAAAGAGTATGGCCAAGTCAAGTGCCCGAGGAGAGACAAAGATAAGCCCACCTGGGTGACTCTACCTACTCTCGGTGTGACCCTCTGATTGACCTGACTTGGATTTCAGTTTTCTGAGTCTATGTTGCTGTGTGTGTGTGTGTGTGTGTGTGTGTGTGTGTGTTTGTCTTTTACATCCCCAGTCTTACTCGACTGACATGCTAACTTTGAGAGGAACGTAGGACTAAGACTGACCGCCTCTGTGACACAGATGAGAAAAGTGAGGCTCAGTGCTGGGATGTGACTTGTGTAAGGTCGCTGACCAGTGAGCTATGGAGCCAACCAGCACCCAGACATTCTGACTGAGCACCCATCATTGCATGCTGGGTCTATCTGAAACAACCAGCAGCTGTGCTCCCTACAGCATCTTATGTTTGAGCACACCTGCCAATATGTTCACTTGGCTATGGAATAGAAAATGTATGGTGACATTTAACACAGGTGGTATATTATAAAGTGTAAAAAAAAAAAAAAAGCTGTATTTTAGAAGGGCAAAAATTTGAATATATGACTTTTTAAAAGCCACAGGGACACTTGTTGATACTTTTTGAAGACTGATAGCTGGGAACATGAGGATTATTATGTTATGTGTGTGTTTGACATTTTTCCATAAGAAAGTATTACATGGCTAAGGGTGATGACACATACACCTTTAATCCCAGCACTCTGGAGACAGAGGCAAGTGTAGCTCTGTGAAGTCGAGGCCAGCCTGGTCTACATAACAAGTTTCAAGCCAGCCAGAGCTACATACTTTATTTCAAAAGAGGGAGGTGGGGGGAGGTATTAAACAAAGACAGGACCGAAAAAGTTATGGAAGCTTTGTCTATTGGCCTTGAAAGCAGGCAGCATAAGCCGGAAGCTGTTTAGGACGTGCCTACTTCCCAGGGGCCTATCGCCAGAGCATGTAGGACATAGACAAGGCCTTGGTTAACTCTGCTTCTGAGATTTCAGCAACAACCCCGCAGCTTGTCTACCCTTCTTCTGTAAGAGGTGGTGGTGCGTGGGCCGGAGTTCAGAGCTATACCTGTTAACCTGGCTCCCCCAAGGAGGAACTGTAATTCTGGGGGGTCTCAGTTTTCTCCTCTGTCCCAGTGCTGGCTTCTGGATCAGCTGTCTCAAGAATCAAATGACCCACACAGAGCACAGAAGTGAGTACACTCATGTGTAGAAGCAGAACACATGGAAGCTTGTAGCTGTGACAATTGCTCCCCCATCTTCATTTCCTAGCTATAATACAGTCTACATTCTTGGGGGCCCTGTATTCCCCATTTCTACCTTTGACTCAGTTTCCGAAAATGACTGGATTTCGCAGATGCCTGTTTCCTCTGGGCAAGTGTGATTCAGAAAGAGGGGAAATAGCTCTCCTGGTGCTGTGTGAAACAGGAAACAGAATGAGGTAGGGGAAAGTGAGATAATAGATTAAGAAAACGCATTTCAGTATGAGGCCAGTCACACCGTGACCCCTCACACATCACCTGCCTCAGCAGGCCATTCTGTCATCTCTAATGTAGTGATTCAGAGCAGGTGGCCCTGAGGTCCTCTGCAGAGCTGACTTTTCTGGTTGTGTACTAGGTTCTAAGATCTTGAAATTCAAACTCTGTCACCAGTTTCGAACCGGACATCACAGGATCTCTTGGTATTGGGTTCTAACAGAGCTCTGTCACTAGGCACTTTATATTAACCTTCAAATGACAAATCAGACAATGTATTAAAGTTGTAAAAGAACAAATACATCATGCTGTCTACCACACATGCATAACAATTGATTGATAAGACAGGAACTCATTATAGAGTGTCAACCCAAAATATACACATTATATAAGCCAATCTCCATTAAGGCAGTGGTATATAGCTGGCCATATAAATTCCTATATAATTAATTACACATGCTTTATTATGTACCACATCCAGCCATATATAGGCAGATACCCCTGAGATACATAGTGGATGCCAACCTACGTACTAGACTCTCATGTTGGGGTTGTCTAGAAGCTGTAGTCATAGTTTTTTTTTAATGCATCGCTTCTGTGAAAAGATAAATCTATGTCTATATAAACATGAGAATGATGTATAGGTTTTATAGACAATGATCACAGAATAGAAATAATGGTTATTTCAAAGTAATTTCCTTTCAGGTGATCTTTGACTTTTTTTTTCTTTCTTTTTCGTGGCTTTTGGTTTGTGGTCCTGAAGGTTGAACACTCTGCCACTGAGGTCCATAGCCAACTCTGATGTGTGTGTATGGTTGAATTTATATGCATGTAAGTATGTATTTTCTTAGATGTTATATACATACTTTTTTTTCATTTTCCACTGAATGTCTATTACTTAACATGGCATAAAGAAGAGTATATTAAGGGTGAACATGGTAGTGAGTGCTTGTATGTTAGCACGTGAGAAACTGAGATGGGAGAGTGTGAGTTGAAGGCCAGTCTGGCCTATAGAGTGAATTGTTTAAACAAACAAACAAACGGGTATAGTAAGAGGTCTGAGAATGTGGCTTAGTGATAGAGTCTCAAATGCACAAGGTTCTGGGCTTGATCTTAGCAGTGCACGTGCGCACGCACACACACACACACACACACACACACACACACACTCACACACTCACACACACACTACATTAAATGCACAGACTTAGATATGGTGTAAGGACATAATTCTTAAAGGAAAAAATTACAAAATGTCTGAGAACACCAACAGTCTCTTAGGGCAATGAATCTCTAACCTGTGTTTAAAATATATTGTTTTCAGTATTTTGCCCTATGATTTCATTCTACTTCTAACCCCTTATTGGTCATCTTCCTAAACTGACCACAACTAAGAAGGTCTCAAAAATGTCCAGATCTGGGACAACTGGTTTTGTGGGGGAATAATTAAATAGCCTAGCCCTAATTTTCACAGGCTGACTTTCATGTTAACCAAGTTGCTCGACACATTGCATTGTCCCCTGTATTTGGACTTGCTGCAGACTGCGCTGACCTCAGACCTCAGTCGGCTTCATGTTGCCAGGCCCAGGCCTCATTAGAAAGCAAGGCCCTCATAGACCTGCCAGCTGGGCAGTGGTTCCCAGTGCTGGTTATCTGGACAGAGTAAGTGTTAAACAATAGCAGCGGAAGTTGGAGCGGGCTTTCTCCTGATGGCCTCCAGACTATACATCCGTCAGGGGCAAGCAAGGGACCTGAGCACACTTCCTCCTGGTGGCGCTTTGTCCTCTTTGCTCTAAATCATGTCTTTCTTGAGAACACAGCGTCACAATTTAGCATAACTCAGTCCCCACTGTTGTGGGGAGATGAGGGCTTTATTCCCTTCCACCAACCCCCGAAGCCAGTCAGTCAATATCCACTTGGAATTTCTCCTCTTCTTCCTCCTCTCTGCTCTTTTCCTTCCTCTCGCCTTTATTTGTGAGCTCACCTCAGATTCCCAAGTGCTGGCATTACAAGTGTATGCCACCATGTCTGGATCTGAGAATTTAAAAGAAAATTTATTTTTATAAACTTTATTATTTAACAAAAATCTTGCAAATAATTAAAAACATCACAGATCAAAACTAGCCAGACTCCAAATCTATGTAACTTAATAACTTTATATATAGCTAGGATTGGTATTTGATATAGAAGATGTGACATTTCACATTAAAATTTATACTTATAGTATTGAATGTAATTTATGTACTCCTCTACTACCAAAACAGCTTATATTCTCTTTCATAACTCGTGTCCATTGCTTGCGTTTTTCTCAGAATTCTTTTTATAATAGAAAAAAAGTATTCATTAACCAGATTCTATGCAGCTAAAAGCAGAGACAGATCCATCTTCAAAATGAGATATACGAAGGTGGTATGCCATTTTATTTAAAATTCCAAATTATACTTTTTAAAACTGTGGATGAGAGCAGAAACCATCCAACCATGTCCATCATTCTGGAGAAAAGTAGAACTGATAACTGCTGATGCATGAAGCTAGGTGCTCAGCAAGCCTGGGATGCTTCTGGATGCTGCTTGGAGCTGCCTGGAGAGCTGATGGTCTTGCGTGGCTAGAGCCACCTGGAAAGCAGGTGGTCTTCCATGGCTGGAGACATCTGGAGAACAGGTGGTCTTCCGTGGCTGGAGCTGCCTGGAGAGCTAGTGGTCTTTCGTGGCTGGAGCTGCATGGAGAGCTGGTGGTCTTCCGTGGCTGTTGGAAGGTTGTGTACTGCAGGAGCAGCTGTCTCATGTCTATTACCGCTCAGGATTGCCAAGGAAACCTCCTCTGTTTTAGCTTCTTCACAGAAAAGAGGATACTGACTTGCAAAACATGGGATAGACCATCCCAGATGGTACAGTCAGGTTTCTTGAGATATACTTGATCTCAGTTGCAAGTAGACCAGTGCAATGAATAACTGTACTGTTGATGCTGCAGGAGTAATTACAGCAGGTAAAGTCATAGGCACCATTTGGACATGCTGTTCACAGGGTAGCCAACTCCTAAAACCACTTCATCAGGGCAGTAACAGGCCTCAATCCTTAGCTGGAACCAGGGCTTTGTATACCAAGATCAAAGGGTTGACCAATGATTTGCACAGATCCTCATTAAGGAAATAACGAGAAAGAGGCATGCCTCACCTCCAGAAAAGTCTTCATTTGCTCAGATTAGAAACCAAATCCCACCAAGGAAACAGCAGACAGAACAGAGCAAGCAGCCTTCTCATAGATTCAGAATTCATAGTCAGGTCAGCTCCATTCACTACTTTTACTTGAGTTCACTCCTCACAAAAAAATTACCAAAATACTCATTTAGTACTTACTCCAAGAGTAGCAATGAATGAATGTTACCTAGTGTTCTGGTTTGCTTTCAGCTGTGATGAAATATCCTGAGTGAAAGAACTTAGAGAAATGGTAGAATTAATTTTGGTTTATGGGTCCTGAGGGATAAGAGTCCATTGTGGCCATAAGTGGTGAGGCAGCAGGAGCAGGACACCACACAGAGAGAGCAAACTAGACCTCCCAGCTCCTACCCCCAGTGACTGACTGACTTCTCCCAATCTGAGCCTATGGGCAACCTTCCTTACTGAAATCCCCGCACCTCGTACTTCCGACATGCCAGGGGTCAAGCTAAACGTTTTCCATGTTCATTTAATTTTCACCATAGTTTTAAGAGGGAAAAACACTACTGCCTCCATTCTATAGATGAAAGACTTAAAATGTGCTTAATTAGCAAATAGTTCTGTAGAATTAAATAATCCAGGTCCATCTCACCTTCAAGCTTAGGGCTCTTCAGAGCTGCATGTGAGTGCTCAGGTCTATGACCCTGACAGACACAGTCCCTGCCTGTAAGGACCTTCTGCTGTATTAAGAAAGAAAGAAGAGGAAATCCCATGTGTGGAACAATGGTTGACCAACAAGAATGCAAGATGGATGGTAGCCAGAACCAGGGCAACCAACCTCAGCTGCCCAGCTGGATCATCTGAGAGCCTGAAACTGTACTCTAGAATATTTTAGGAATGTCAGTCTAGGCCAGAAATGTGAGCTTGCTTATCTAATCTCTGAATCATGGCAGTGAAGGTACTGTGGATATATAGAGCATTCAAAGTTTAACATTAGTTATAGAAACACGTGTAAATTCAATAAAGAGGACGGCCATTCTTGACCCAAAGAACATTTAATTCATCTTGCCCAACAATCTTGGAACTCCATCTGAGAAAAAGAGTGAGAGTCTTTTCCTTCCAAGACATTTCTACTGGCAGGTAATTGAAGGTTCTAAATATGGACAGCAACCTACTGGACCTTCCTGACTGACAGGACAAACATGTCCATTCATCAGGCCCATCCCCCAAAGCATCTTTACTGTCACAGGCATGAGAACAAGTCACAGAGGCTTTGCTTGACAAAGTTCCAGAGACCTCCAACTCTTCAGCATGATCTCTAGACATCCAGAACAGCTGTTGAGGCTTTGCTTGACAAAGTTCCAAAGATCTCCAGCTGATCACCACTGCCCTTAAATATTATGTATGGGTCCAGGTGTAATTTTGTCTAGAAATTTGTGTTTTCTCCTAAAACTGTCTTTTTCTCTTTATTTCTTAGCCCTAAGAAAAATCATACAAGGAAAACTTTTTCCCACAGAGAATGTTGAAAGAGTGCATCTGGCCAAAGGCTTGAGACAATGATAGAGTTTTTCGCTCTGACTGTGAGCACCCAAGCAGAAACTGCGTAAAAGAAAGTTAAGACCTTGACATAATAGTACCTGGCTAGATGCCATTACCTGTAGAAATGTTTCTTTAAAATTTGCTTTGAGAGCAATAGAAGGTGGGCTTGGAACATCATGTCTTATGGATGGTTTACAACAAAGGACCCCTTGGTAGTTAGCCTAGACTTGGATAGCACACCTGTTGGTTTGGGTCTGGGAGTAAGTCAAGTTTTTTCCTATATTAGAGAACATTTACCTCAAGCTATGTTGCTATGACAGTCTTGTAAACACAATGGCTTTAGCTTGGGGAAATCTATGATTAAATGTGCTTGAGTATTGTTGAAGAGACAATAATCAGGTTATTCTGACCATTGCTTAGAAATGGATTGGTTTTTTGCTGGATGCTTTATTGTAGGTTATACAGGACTTTTTGTATTTCCTTGATAGACTGTTCTCTTACTTTGTTGATTTTTGAATGCTCTATTGATTGTAAAAGATGAGAAAAATCATGATGTAAACTGTAATGAAAAAATTGAACTTTATTTTAATAAAATGAAGTTCCTCCTTGGGGTTGGCCCAAGGACAATGGCAAGCAAGTCACCGAGAGGAGAGAGTAAGGTAGAGTGAGATGGAATGGCAACAGAGAGAGAAAGATGGGTGACAGCAAGAGAGAAGAGAGATAGAAAGATGGGTAACAACAACCAAGAAAAGAGATAGAAAAGTAAGAACACAGCAAGGAGTCAGACAGACAGCAAGACAGAGACAGAGAGACAGAAAATAAAGTTCTCCTGGGCTTTGAGAACTTCAGTTTTGTACTGCATATGCCTGAATCTCCAAGTACTTCTTTTTCCTCTGTTCCTCTACTTCTCCTCAACAACTGGTTCCTCTAGTTAGTTGTTCAATCAATGGGTGGTTTCCCTTAACCAGCCATTGACCGCCTGCTCACTTCTCCCTGATGTGGATCCACCTCTCTTCTCTCCTCTTCACTCTGCCCGGAGCTGGTCTGCTGGAGCAGCACTTTACTTTTCTCATCTTAATGAGGAGGTTGGCAGGCTGGAGAGGGCAGAAAGGACCACTCTTGAGTCTCGACTTTCTGAGATAGAAATGAACTTCAAAAAGTACATGATTATTCATATTTTAGTCTGTCTCCATGAAAGTCAAACATCTTCCTTTTATTCTAAGTGCTTTGATAGGGAAAGGACTCCCCACTGCCATGGCTGTTCCTATAAAGATGGCAAAAGATTATGTAAAAATATATTCCAACCGACGGCAATTCTTCAACAAAGGAAAATGCATTTAAAGTTTTATAAAGAGCTTGCTCCAGGAATAACAAATGCCGAATCACTCATCTGAAGTTTATAATTGCCAGGTCAAAAAGCTTGGGAAGTTTTCCCAGAGAGTTGTGCTCGTTGGCAAGGCTCTCTTGCCGTTTTGATTCATTCCAACACACTTTTGCTGAGCCTTTCATGTACAGTGTGATATGGAAGGCAGCTCCTCTTGACTCCAAAAGTGGGTTCAAAGCCCGCTCGTTAGCTGCTCAACCCTGAGTTCTTTAAACTGCCTGTTCGTCAATGTCTTTTTCTGTCAAATAAAGGTCATGCTCAACGAACAAGAATCATTAAAGGATCAACACCGTGATTTCATGGGCTCGAAAAGTGGCATCCCCATTTCCTGCCCAAGTTAGGAAGAAGTGAGAAGGATGGGCGGAGGAGCCAGGCAGAAGGAGGTCAGTGTGTTATATTACCTCGCTTACTGATGGGACTAAGTTCAAAGGCCTGGCTCAGGGCATGCAGCATCATTGGGTCTTTCATCTCAGCAACCTTGCAGCACTGGAAATGGCTGTGTTCTTGCCCAATGCCGAGTAAGGTAGAGCAAGTTAAATGCTTGCTTCTCAGACAGGCACTTCCTGGGGCAAAAGAGCAGGAAGCAGGCTGCCCCTCACTTGCCTGTGGGGTAGCAGTTGTGTTCATGGCTGCTGTTGCTTTTATGGGCTTCCTCTTCCACAGGTGAATGTTATTAAAACTATATTTATGACATTCTTGTTGACCTTAAAAGGATCTTTTCTATGTATTTTAAATAAATTAAGACATTTTCTGTGTGCTTTAAAAAATACCTGGGACTCTGTCTACTGTACCTAGTGGATAAACAGTTCATTTGTGATCAGTCTTGCTCCAAACTTTCCCGACTAGACAATCAATCTCCTCCTTCTGTAGGGGAAGCATTGAATGACCCCAAAGAAGGAAGTAGGTGTTGCCCCAGATGGAGCTATATGAGTTTGGGGCACAGAATACTCCCTATTCTCCACCAAAGTAAAGTACTAGAAAGAATTGTGCGAGACTAGTCTAGATGGAATGAAACGCCAAGGTGAGCTAATTACAACCCAAAGCAAGAGGGAAATCAGCTCAAAATTGAAGAGCAAATCCCACGCTGAACGAACGCTGTGAACGCTGGAAGCAATTCCTTAAGGTCGTGATATTTCATCTCTGTCTTGCAGGAGAAACAATCTCTGCTAGACACGGATTTGATCGGGGTGAAATGGAGGGGCCACTCCAGACTCCAGAAACACATAGGCCTTCTGGGAGCAGAGGGTCTCAAAGTATCCAACTGTCTCTCCCACCCTTGGGTGACTCACTGATTGCTCAGTTGGTCTTTCACATCAGTGGTGGAAGGGAGAAAAGTGTTCATTTGTTCAGTGTGCACTGTGGGCTGGGTGCTTTATAGATGTCTCTTTTATCCTTTCCTCTAATAATCAGAGGTGGGTATTGTATCCCTACCTCTTCTTGACAAAGAAGCTGAGACATTGAAAATTTCACTAACTTGCCCAAAGCCACAGAGCCTCCTGGGTATCACCAGAGGCCAGAAGCCAGAAGCCAGAAGCCAGAAGCCAGAAGCCAGAAGCCGACTCCCGGCCGGCTGCCTGCCCAGAGCCCGGTTCACGCCTTCCTCAGAGACTTCAAAGAGACGTTCTGAGAGCTATACGAAAAGGAATTCTTACGATTATATTTTAGGAAGAGTGTTTTTTCCAGAGCCTCGTTTCTAGCATTCCATTCCCCAGACTCTGGGGCTCCGGGTGCTTTTCTGTCCCTCACCTGCTCATTGTCTGCTGAGGGCCTTCATCTGTCGGCAGCACCCTTTCCTGACCTCCTAGACAGCAGCGAGATTTCTGCTGTCCTGTGGACTTTGCTTATCACTCCCAGCAGGGCGTGTTCTAGGCTCCCAGCACTGGGAGGGGCCTGTATGTCTGCCCCGAGACCATGCTGGGTTTGTAGGAGCTAACAGACAAGTGCCCAGCGTGTAATAAGCATTTTCCTGCTAGTTTACACCCGCTGGTTTACGCCCGCTAGTTTATCTGCTCGACACGCCTCTGACATAGACATTGTAAAAACTACAGACAAGGACACCGAGACTCTGAAACGTCAAGTGCTTTTTAGAAAACGGCACAGCTCTGATTGGTGAGGTCTCAGTCTGACTGCAAACTCTCCCTGAAGAGCCTAGCACTTCCTTCCCACCAACGACATTTGGGAGAGGTGACTTTTCTACTTTTGTTCAATTGACTACAAGCTCTCAAACTATTTGTGCTATTTGTGTTCTCTGTTGTTCTTTAAGTAATTTTTTAAGAAAAACAAACAAACAAACAAGCAGAAAAGGTGTCAGTATGGTCTGGAACCACAGCCTAGGCTATTTCAGACTTGCAGTGCTCCTATTTTAGCCTCTCGAGACAGGGATGAGGTATGTCTTACCATGCATGGCTTCAAGTCATACCTTGCAGGCTTTTTCTTCCCCCTTCCATCTCATTTCATCCAGTCTTTTTGTTCTCTGTCTCTCTGACAGTCGTCTGTCTGTCTGTCTGTCTGTCTTCTCTCTCTGCCCCCTGCCCTAATGGCCAAAAGGTAATACTGTAAGTTTGAATGTAGAATTCTCAGCTGAGAAGACCCTTTCAGAAGACTGAGCCTCAAGGGAGTATCCATGAACTTCATCTTTTTAGCATCTCTTCATCCATGTCTTGAGTCCCTTCCCTTTTGATATTAAATGGCATTGTCACCTGTGATACCACATAGATTTGCCTTGATTTCTAGCTCTGTGTCTAGACAGTGTAAGTGAGGTTGGATAGGCACTTCAAACTCTCTGATTCTGTTTTTTAATTCCCTGAGTATCATCCTTGTAGGGTTGCTTCAAGAAGAAAAATGCATGCACACAGTACTTAAACAGTGCCTGGTGGAGAATACACACGCTGTAAATATCAGTGATTTTTATTATCACTCTTCCTCAGGGCTGGGCCAAGGGAATGTTCTCCCCATGGAACTTGGATCTTGAGCAGAGTGTCAAAGAGACAGGAGCCCATCTGAGCTGACGTATTTGGCTCTGCAGAAATGGTCCGTTGGTTTCTGTTCCCTGATCCAGGGCAGTCCTTTGACTTGGTTCTTGCTGAATCTGGAGTCCCAGCTATATTTTAAAATCTGTACCCCACTTCTTCCTGCTGTCCCACTACACACACACACACACACACACACACACACACACACACACACACTCACACTCACTCGTCTTCTTCTTTTTCAGCTTAAAGTCGTGAGCATTAGTTTCTGATACTTGCTGCCAAGGAACATTTATTAAGACAAAGTCCCCTGAAAGTGGCCCCTCAGCCTTGGGTTAAATATGTCATAAAACAGCCTCATTTTGTGAACTGATAGACTCTTGTCTCAGGCCCAGCTCATATCAGGCTCAACTATCTCCATGGGGCTCGGTGCTTGGGTGTGGTACCTGGCTCCATCATTTCTTTGCCCTGTGCCTGAGACCAGCTGATTAGCCACAGTATTGCAGTTTCCTCATTTGTCAAACATGATGACAATAGTAACTGCTTCCTGGGGATTGGGAGGGCTGAAGCTAGCATCCTCATGGGGCGCTTTGAGTGATGCCAGAGAAGAGCGAGCTACCAGCTCTTTCCCTTCTCCTCATTCAGATCCTGGCCCTTCCCATGCCAACCTTCTAAAAGCTGAGGCACCAAGTCCACGTCATTCCTTTAGGGTGCCCCTCTGTGCTCTGCTTCTCCTCTACCCACTTGCATAGCTCTTCCTTGTCAGGCCATGCTCTTTGTAGCCTCCATTGGCCAAACTGGGAAGATCTGAGACTTTAAAATCATCATCTTTATGTCTCATTTTGCCCTCCAAAACCTGAGTATTTAATAAGGCCTCATCTTAAAATTGACCCACTTCCTCCCAGTCCCTGAGAGCGCCTATGGGAGGCCTCAGACCCTCAGAGCCTATGACACTACCTATCTGAGGGTAGAGACTGGAGTTAGGAGGCAACTAAAGGTGTCAGGACACCCCAAGATGATGCACTCATCAGGTGACAAACTACTTCCTGTTCTCTGTTGGTGCTGCCCCAGACATGGCATGGCTCTGTGTTGGGCTGTTTCTAGTTGTTGGTGGGCTGCTAGCAAGCCTGAATGGTCCCCAAGGCACTGGTGGTTACAGTAGCCTAACAGATTTGTCACAGGCAGAAGAGCCCCCAACCCTGGCCCAAAAACCAAAAGGGCACTGTTCTTACAAATGAGGACATTAAAACTTGGAGCTAAGGAACTTGGCCCAAGCCACACAGGCACCTCACGGCACAGCTTGCATTTCAGTCCTTGGGTCTTTACATGCTTTGTTCTGAAGACTCAGAGCTTCAACACTTGGTTTTGACGTGGTCCCTTTACAGTGGTCACTGACACCCCAGGACTTATAGGTTTTCTACTAACAGGCTGGGAACGTTGGGTGTAGAGACACAGATTAATTCTTGACAAGGCCTCAAGTTTGTCCCAGATGGATGGGAGAAGCAGAAGACCCTGCCAAGTTGCATTGTTTACCTGTCTTTCCATCAGCAAGTCCAAGAGGCCTTTTTCTTAGGATATTTTGTCTTAAATAAATTTCTATTGCTTGCATATAACACTGTAACCAAAATTAACCTGGGGAGGAAAGGGTTTATTTGACTTAAATGTCCTGGTCGAAGTCATCATGAAAGAAAGTCAGGGAAGAGCTCAAGGCAGGAACCTAGAGGCAGGAACTGAAGCAGGGGCTAGGGTGGTGGGTGCTGCCTACTGGATTGCTCCTGTGGCTTGCTCAGCTTGCTTTGTTATACAAGCCAGGTCCAACTGCCCAGGGTGGCACAGCCCATAATAAGCTCAGCCCTCCCATACTGATCACTAGTCAAGAAAATGCTCCCAAAGACTTACGTACAGGAGGCAATTCCTTAATTGACATTCCCTCTTCCCAAAGAACTCTCGCTTGTGTCAAGTTGGCAAAACACACCAACAAACAAAAAAACCAAAACAAAACAAAACATCTAGAGAACCAACCAAACAAAGAAACAAAAAACAACCAGAGCTTCCTTCCAGAGGCTGTAAAATAAACTTTTGAGGTATGCAGCCAGTGGACAGCAGCCTTATGGAGTACAGTAGTGGGAGAGGGAGCGCCTCAGACCAATGGAGCTGTGTGTGCTAGGGACCAGGCAACCCCGAGAAATGGATAGTACAATAGTGAATTTGTGGACTCTGTCTGAGCAGCTTCTGCGATGGTTAGATGTGATCAGTGAAGGAAAATGAAAAGTATTGACTTTGCCCAGGTGAAGAAGAACTTTGAGGATTCCCAGCAGGTATGTTAAGAACCAACCAGGGGCTGAGGAAATGCAAAGCCGTGTTGGTGAATGATGAATTCAGAGGCTGGGCGCAGCTCTCTGGATGTTAAGTATAACCAAGCGGATGCAGAGTTCAAAGGAAGACAGGGAGCTGAGGCTGACTGTGCAAAGCTGGACCTGCAGATTCAGCTGATTTGAGATAGACTCATATGCGGCACATCTGGCAGCTTTCAGCCAAGCGAGGAACAAAAATCAGCCCTGGCTTTTCTCAACTGAGGCCACGCATTCATTCAGCAGCAATTCTGGCAACGACAGCCTGTCAGCCATTGATGAATCTGCTTCCATTCTATCAGATAGCAGCTTTGACAAGGCTGATGAATCACTGGCCTAGGAGACGTCTTTGGTGAAGAATTTCAAAATGAAGAAATGAGAAAAGAGGCACTCCAATGGCTGACAGTTCCCTGATAGTCCTCCTGGGCCTGTAAAGAAAACCTGCCCCATTGGCTTGATAGAGGACCAGGTAAATGAATCACTAGCTGCAAAAACTACATTGGCTGTTCCCAGTGATGGTGGTCCCATTGATACTGTGTCACCTATTAAGACATTGCCAGCCTGAGCTAGGAGTCAAAAGAAATCATGAACTGAGGCAGATAATTCGGGCACACCTCAGAATAATGGAGGCAGAATAACAGAATAACCTGTGTGATTCTGTTTCAAAGATGTTACCTTTGTGTTCCCTGTGGGAAGTGGACAACATTCAGAAAGCATCTCTAAGGTGTCAAGATTGTCACTTGGACTCTCAAGAAGGTTGGGACCAATGTCCTCTTCCCTCACGTCTCACCTGGTGGGAAAGCCTATCGAGATTGAAGAGGGAACGCTGGTGGATGTCAGATCCTAGACTTCTTCACTGATCCCTGTTATCGCTGTCAGCTGTGTGAATGAGGTTGCACAGGGAGGTCCAGCTAACATGGATGTTGCCAATCCAGCTCAAGTCTTTGGCCCTACAATAGTTGCATATGCTGTGCTACCTAATCCAGACCCAGCAGCAATGTTCCATGACATCAAGCATTGCCTCAAGATGATGGAGCACTTGCTCTCTCTGGCTCTGGATCCTGTCATCTGCTCACATTGGTGGAATAAGAGAATGTGGGCACGCAGCTTGGCAGTGGAACCTCAGAATCATGGACACTAGACTAAAGTGACCTTCCTGGGACCTGGGACCACTCCAGAACTCCAACTTGTCAAAACTTCTTTATCAAGTTCCCTGTCATGGGGACTACACAACCTCTTCAAGAGAACTCTCACACTTGAGAACAAAAGCAAGTCTGCCACCAACTTAGGTTGTCAAGGAAACATTTTCCCTGCTCCATACCATGTAAAGCTGTTTCTGCCTAGTGTTCCCAGCATTTACTGACTAAAGGAGGCACGTCTGTTTGCTCCGCAGCCTCCTGTATAACTACTACCTTTAGAATTTTCCAGGCTTTAAATGAAGTTTGTGTATGAGGGTTTTATTGTCATGTATCTCCTCTCACCTCTAGTGACTTATTGGTGCCATGCACCGTGCACCATGAAAGCCTTTAAATAGTCCTTTAACCAGGGTAGAAGGAGTGATAGCTATTGTTTGTGACTCTTTTGTAGTCGGGGTAGTGGGTGTCTCTGGCTTAAAGCCAAATACTGCTCATGGAATAATGTTCTTTTGCTGTCACTTAGTAATAGAAGCCCATCTTAGCTGGGAACAGTGGTGCACGCCTGTAATCTCATCACTTGGGGAGGCAGAGGCAGCTGAATCTCTGTGAGTTCGAGGCCAGCCTGGTCTACAAAGTGAGTCCAGGACAGCCAGGACTATCCAGAGAAACCCTGTCTTAGAAAAAAGAAAGAAAAATAGAAAGAAAGAAAGAGAGAGAGGGAAGAAGGAAGGAAGGAAGAAGAAAGAAAAAAGAAAGGAAAGAGAGAAAGAAAAGAAAGCTATAAAGCTGAGCTGTGTCAGGACAAGAGGTTCTAGAATAGGATGAAGAGCTGGACTGGACAGGGGCTGCAGGATGACCTCTTCTCAGAACGTGGCTTCTGTTCCTCCTCTAGGATCTGAGCTGTGGCACACGGTCCTCACAGCAATAGGCTGAGGCGTTGACCTGAGTATGCTTCACTTTGGTTTGGATTGATTAAGTCTGAGTCACGGAATCCTACAATACTACATGCATACTGACCCTTACCTGTACATTTTCATCTTGGAGGGCAAGCATGCTAAGTGGGGGGACACTGCAGGAGTGCCTGACCCTGTTCTGTCTTTGTGCACCACCTGTGTGTCTGCCACCGTCCAAGTAGGGAGAAGTAGAGTTCCCCAGCCCTGAGCTCTAGCAGTGTTGCTAGAGGGATTCAGAGCAAGTTGGTCATAAAAATGATGCTGTATTGGATGTGATCCAGGACAGACCAATTGAGACTCGCCCTGGAGAGTGAAGGAAGGTCCCGTCACAACCTCTTCTTTGGGCCCCTGTTACCTGCAAGGAAGCTTTATGGCTCACAGAGCTCTTCACAGTCACCCCAACTCCCCTTTCTCTGTGCACCATGCTCCCACGGGCCTGTGGGTCCATCTGTGTAGCAATGCTTTCTGGTGTTCAGGCTTCTGCTTCTGCTGTCCTGTAGACCTTAGCTGGCACTCCCCTGTTCCCGCCTCGGCAACTCCTGCTCATTCTTCAAGGCACATCACAGATATCATTTTCTCTGTGGGGCCTGCCCTGGCACTTCCTTACAGGTTTCTTCTTCAGTTGCTCCAGACTCCGATCTTGTCTTACTACAGTAGTTATCATACCGCTGTGCTGTTTATTTAGAGGTTAAATGCACACACACTGAAACGTGACTGCGTGGGTTCAAATCCCAGCTATACCACTGGCCAGCTGTGTGCCCTTGGACAAGGTTTCCATTCCCAGGTTCCTCCTATATAAAACAGGACTAGGAATATCTACGTCATAAGGTTTTGAAAGGGTTCAATGGGCTAGCGTGTCAGGTGCTCAGGCTACTGCCCGGCACATAGTCATCATTATTACGATCATTATCCATTTGTCATTAGCATTCACATATTTCCCTGATTGGGTCCATCTGTGCCTCAGCCACCATGGTTAGGCCAATTGTAATCCACAGTCAATAAGCTGGAGCTGGAGGTAGATGAGAGGTCCCACAGCCCCTTCTGTACAGACCTCGTGAGCAGATGCAGAGTTGCCATTCTATGTTCCCCTGAGCACACAGCTCTACACTGATGTCTTTACGGTTCCTGGCAGCATGAACTGGTCAGTCCCCGAATTCCAGACAGAAGCTATGGCAGTGCTCTTGTAGACACGGTGATTTAAACCAAGGCAGAGTTTCTTAATCTTACTAGCTGTCTAGCCTGTCTTATGGGATGCTCATAAGAGGCTTATGGTACCATTTAGCTGGCTTTCACAGAAGTCTAAGCAGAAGGCTGAGGACACCTCAGGGTTGGGTCTTTTAATTAAGATGCCACACCTGAGCCAGAAGCATATCTACTGCACAAAACAATACCATTTAAAATGAAGGGCTAGCTGAAAAAAATCAATCTGTAAGGCAACAAATTACTACATGAACCTAGTGGCACAGGCCTGTAATTCTGGCTACACAGGAGGCTGAGTCAGGAGGATTACAAGTTTGAGGCCCTGCCTGGTTAACAAAATAAGTTCAAGACCTGACTTGGCAAGCTAATGAAAACTAAGTGGGCCATACAATACCACTAGCTTGAACACACTCTGTATGTGGTCAGAGTGGTTGGTTTTCTTTATTGACAGCAGAGAGCAACCGAGGCCTGGTGCCACTCAAAGAAAGAATAAGCAGGCTACCAAGATGAGAATTGATAGCCTATGACCATTGATAGTCATAGACCTAGGGGAGGGGAATAGGGTGAAAGCAGGAGAGAGGGAAGAAAGGGAGGACGCAAAGTGATGGGATAACAATTGAGTTGTAATCTAAATAAATTAATTTTTAAAAAAGATGAAGAAACATGGCTCCAGATGTTGGTTCATTTGTGTTCTCCTCCTCTGAGTATCCTCGTGGACTTAATGCTGACCTCATGTACCATCTGGAATAAAAGTAGCCTGGACACAACCATTATTCTCCCCAGAACAAGGGCAAATATGGATGGGTACCTAAAATGAACCTGGATTTCGCCCCCACCCAAGATTTGGCTTAGCATCGAGATACTGAATAACTTAGAATCACAGACATGTGGACTATCAGGATTGCAATGAGCAGTCAGTGGAATTTAACCCAAACTCTTCCTTTCACCAAGATGGAAACTAAGGGCCAAAGAATGGCTGTCAAAGTCACTTGGCTATGTGTCAATTAGACCCTGAGCCTGGTCTCCTGGGTCCATGCATGCATTTCCTCCTGGCCTCATACTGCCACACCAAGCATGGTCTCTTACACATGGCCTGGCCATCATGTGGAGAGCTGGTGTTTCAACCTCAGGGTCCTGTGGGAGCTCACAGAAACCTGGGCAGGACTGGAGGCATGTGGCACAGTGGAAGCAGTTCTGGCCTGCAGGCTCCACATGGCAACACTGAACTTGCCCGTGCTCTGCTTACCCATAGGCACCCATCCCCCAGACCCATGAAGTGCTTTCCCAGGGTCTGCCAAGGCCACTCTTATCTCTTCCAGAATTTCACCTCTCACCCAGCCTACTTCCTTTTGCGTCTTGCATGTGTGATGGGGAAGGGGTTTGCTGAATAGGGGAAGCTAATATTTTTCTTTTGTTTTGAATGGTTTTGTTCAGAAACTGATTTTTTCCCACAGGCTGTTGGCAAGGCTTTTTAAGGAGGGCACAAATTCTATAGGGTAACTTCCTTGGGCCAGAGAGAGAAATCTTTTGTAGTAGAAAGTAAGAGGGTATGACTTGTCTCCAAAATTGTTTGTTTGGCTAACTAAAAACTAAAATAATTTTTTAAAGGCCATTAAAGGAATTTTGATAAGTCCATAAACATGAAACTTGTCACCCAAGGTCTTAGAAAAGGGTGTGTGTGTGATATATCTCCTGTGTGGACTTTCCAGTGCAGTGGTAACATTCCAGCAGATAAAAATGGCACAGACATGTGACCTTGTCTTTGGATGTTAGCTCCTCTGGATATGCCCATGGTCATCATTTTTAGGCAAAAGGGATGCCACTATTGACACAGAAAATGTCCCTGACACTTGCTAACCAAAGCCAAAGGCAGAGCACAAAGAAGTTTTCATAATATAGTTCTAAGCATGTAACAACAATGTTACAAGCATGAGCATATGGTGAAAGGATATCTAACAATATTTTTAACCGTAACAATGGATGGTCTCTATCTGTTACTTGGGTTTTTCTGTATTACCTAATTTTTGTTTATAGTAGTATGACCTCTCTCTCTCTCATTCTCTCTCTCTCTCTCTCTCTCTCTCTCTCTCTCTCTCTCTCTCTCTCTCTCTCTCTCTCTCTCTCTCTCTCTCTCTCTGTATGTGCAAGTATATATGTGCAGGTATATATGTGTACACCTGTGTATGCCAGTGGTTTTCATTTGTTATTAGGCATCTTTTTTTTTTTTTTTTTTTTTTTTTTGAGACAGGGTCTCTTAATGAATCTGGAGCCTGGCTGCCCTTAATTCTTGTCCCCCACGCCCCTCTCCTTCCCTCCCTCCTCTCGTCTTCTTTCTTTTCTCCCTCCTGCCCCCTCTTTCTTTCTTCCTTCCTTCCTTTCCTTCCTTCCTTTCATCCTTCCTTCTTTCCTTCCTGTGGGTGCTCAGGATCCAGAACCAGGTCATGCTTACACACCAGGCACTTTACCCGCTGAGCCACAGCCTCCCACGGCTATTTTTATATTAGGGAAAATGCTCTGAGTTCAAAACAGTGATAGCAACTCAGCTGTGACTACGTTTGGATACTTTTGTATGAAAGAGATGCTGCTGAGAGGGTCAAGCTGAGCCTTAAGACATTCAGGTGGTAATATATGTATGGTCTCTTTTCTAGAAAGAGAGGAAGGCAGGAAGAGGGCATCCTTGTTGCAGGAGGGCACTGGAGGCTGCTGCATTTTGAGGGAGCTGTCAATCAGCATGGTGGTACTTTCTGAACCAATGTGCATTAGCTGCTGAGGACTCCCGTACTGTCACCTCTACTGTTAAATAACATTATCCCTTAAATAAGTTTTTGTGGGCTAGTCCAGGAAGCTAATTATCTTCCCTGACATTATTTCTACAGGGGAAAAATGCTCTGAATTTCACAACACCAACTTATATTAGAGCTTTTAGGATATGGTCATTTTTGGTTTGGAGAGGTCCCTAGTCCAAACTTTATTCATTAGCTACCTAAAAAAAACTGTAATGTTTTGTAGTGGATTGTAAATGTAGGGGTAAGCTCTCTGGCTTGTACTTCATCTGTCACTCCATCACATAGTCAAAGGGTTTTCAGGGATGCTGGGGTCTTAGAAATTGGTACCTAGTGTCTCTTACTGGTTGGTTTGTATCTTCCTTGCCACAGCTCCTAAGTCTCACTTTTCTTTCCTTTGTGTTGTTTGAGGAAAGAAGTTTTTGTTTCAGGGGTACATAGGAGTGAGTGAAGTCCTGAATCAGTGTGTGCTGTTGACATGAGCACAGCCATGTCAAGGATCCCAATGCCTTAGACCTGTGGTAAAGCTCTCCAAGAGAAAGCCCAGACCACCCAATCTCAGCTATTCTGTGTCCATGAGTCTGTCCTTTCTTCAATCTGTTGCAGCTCCAATTAAGGTCAGTCCGTAGACCTGTGCAGAGCGCACCAGATATTTATGCACTAACCCAACACATAGATTTATGGAGGTCATGCCCAAGGCCAGGATCTTGTCACTCCCTAGCATCTGACACAGCGTCAGAATCATCCAGAAAGGTGTGATGAGAGCTGGGTGCTGGTCTTGACGAGTTGTATGAGTTTAGGAAAGTTACTCCCGAAAGAATCAACATGCAGTCTGAGGTGGCCTCTCTGTGTCTGGCAAGCGAAGGCTTCAACCCGTTTACTAAGAGGTCTCTTGATTAAGGAAGAGACTTAGTTGGCCTCTGCTGAATTTATCGTGTAGATTGTGCAACCACGTCTCTAACTGGAGGTTTGAGGGAAATAACCTTGATTGGTTAGACTCTAAGCAGTGAGCCTTTCCGGGGTCAGGAACATTTTGATTTATATAGAATCATCTACTCCATGATGCCTACAAAGACAGCAAAGACAGTATCTTAACAGGAAGTTCCTCTGGCCTACACACCAAATCTTACATGCAACAGAGTCTTGTGATTTTTTGTACATGTACACATGGAGGCCAGAGGTCACATCTTAGGTGCTGTCGATCTTGGTTTTTTTTTTGTTGTTGTTGTTGTTTGTTTTTTGTTTTTTTTTAATACAGGGTATCTCCCTGACACTTGGAAATCTCTGATTAGACTAGGCTGGGTAGCCATCAAGCCCCCCCAAGAATGTACTTGTCTGCCTCTCCAACACTGGAATCTCAAACTCAAGAAACAACCTCTTTTCTCCAGTACTGGTAGGTTAAGGGCAGGGAATCTCAGCTAAGTCTTCTCACAGATGTAGGAGGCTCTAGTAGCAATTACTAGCCCTGCTGGGCCCTAGGGACGTCCTCAGATTTCTTAGATCCCTTGAGGGAGCTGGCTTCCATTCCTAGACAAATCGCTCAGCCTGTCAGGGCTTCAGTGTTCTGGGCTGCCCAACTCTTCTTCGCTCCCAGTGTCCCAGCCTCCTTGGTTCCCTGACATCCATCTGTGTGGCACTGAGCGACCACTCAGAGAAGACTGCCAGTCCCACACTTGTCGCCATCAAGATTTCTGCTCAGGAAGGAATTTTTTAGGGCAGTTGTATCTTTGTCTGAGAAGCATTTGGCCCGCTGGAAACCAGAATTTTTGCCTTTTTTTTTTTTTTTCCTTTGAAAGAAAGTCATCAAGAACCACTCACAGTGCTGCTGTCTTCAGGGTACGTACGTACAGAGGTGGGGGATGAGGGGGGAGAGACAGACCAGAAAAGGTAGGTCCAGCCTCAGGGACTCCCTGCTGCGACTAAGGAAACAGGAATCGTTGAGTCTTGGGCACACTCCCGCTTCCATGACTCACCTCCCCCTCTTCCAGAAAGCCAGGCACAGGAATTAATTTATGGGTCCTGTCCAGAGGCCTTTAAGTAAACAGTGCTAACAGCCCCTTCAGCTACTCAGACAAGCTTGACTAAGGCCCCTGGGAGGAAGCTAATGACTTGTAGTTACTTGCCTATTGTTTTCCGAAAACAATTTGACTTCCTTTAGATAGCCTCCAAATTCCTTCTTTACAAACTAGGGTGCCTGAGCCAGGGCAGGGCTGAGCTGGCCAGTTCCAGAACACAATACCCTGGGTCACAGGGCCCTTTCTTAAGGACTTTAAAGGCACCCGAAAAGGCAAGACTCTGTGAATGGAAAAGACCTTTGTGTGACTCTGCCTGTCTCTTGAAATCTCACCCTCACCCAAGAGCCTAAGAGACATTAAGGTGTAGAGTGTCCAAAGAACAAATAGTGAGAAGGACTCGTATGTTATGATCATTTTATAGATGTAAACACTGAGGCCTGATGACTTGCCTGAAACCACACAGTACACAAGGGACAGGGGTGGGATTCTATCTCAGATCTGACAGCAAGCTAGGACCTGTTTCAAGCAGCCTCTGCTATAGCTGAGAGACTGTCTGCCCCCTGAGAATCAAGTCTTCCTCCTGGGTAAGAGCATGTACTTAATTTCGCTGGCTCTGACGCTGCCTTGTAGGATCCCCAGCCTCCCCTCATCTTCCCAAGCTGAGGTAGGGTCGGTCTCAGGCTGGGGATGTTTTCTCCCTGAAGACAATCTTTCACCGCCCAGGCTAGACCAAGGATGACCTTGAGCTCCTCCTGATTCTCTTGTGTCACTTCCCTAAGGCTTGAGATTACGTGAGTCACCACATCTGGCCCATGGAGAAGCCATCTTTGAGTCTTCCTTCTGCTACGGGTGCAGAGGTGACAGTCTCGGCTGGGTGGCCCAGTCCCTCTCCACTAGAAAAGATCTCCCAACCTTTCTCCACAAGTAGACTGAACCACATTGACTTTCTTACTTTTTAAAAAGCAGAGTGTAAGCAGATTTTAATTCGTTAGTATTAATTTATTATATGATGTGTGGGTATATGGATTATATATAGAGAATATTTATATATTATACACAAAAGAGAATATTCAAGTCATTCTCTCAACATTTTAAATAAGAGAAATCTCATCCAATAGGTAGCCCATATATTTGATGGTGATTAGCATTATCCTCGTTTTAAAAGTGAAAAAGAGTCCCATAGAAGCTGAGAGGTACAGCCAAAACCTGATCCCAAGCCAGTCCTTTTTGTGTTACTGATGTTTGAACCCAGAGGCCCTGGGCATGCTAGGCAACTGGTCTACTACTGAATTAAACATCTGCGTGGAAGCCAGTAGTCTCTTTGTGCTTGTGTGTATATGTGGTGATTTGTGTGCACATATATGCATGTGTACATGTGTGTTGAGGCCAGACAGCAAAGTCGGTGTCTTTCCCTATTTCTCTCCACTTTATTTTTGTGGGGCACAGGATCTCTCATTGTTCCTGGACCTTGCTGATTCGGCATGACTAGGCAGCTACTGTCTCTAGGATCATCTTGTCTCTGTCTCCCTAGGATTACAGGCACGCCATCATGCCCAGAGTTTTTTCATGGTGCCTGGGGATCTGAACTTGAGTCCTCATGCTTGCGCAGTAGGCACTTTACTGATTGAGCCATCTCCCCCCAAATCCCCTGGAATCCAGCACTTTTCAGTATATCCTACTAGTGTCTGTCCCCACAGCTGACAAAGACAGTACTCTTAATTGCAAGCTATTAGCCCCCGTGCCCTGCTTAAGGTTAGCTGACTGGATGTGAGACTAACCTTTGAAAAGGCCGGGAAAACCTAAACTCTGTAAGCACTTCTCTTTCCCTGTAATAATTTGACCCTGGGAGCCCAAGTTCAACCTAGGGATTGACATGGAGAGAGAAAACTCCCATCCTCCAGCTAGGGTTTGATCATCTGTGGCTAAATCTTCAAGATGGGCTCAAGGTACTGTGCCTTCATTTATACATATTGGTCTGCCTCTATCTCGGGAGTGACTTCTCTGATGCTGTCTGTGTACACAGCATATCTGGCAGAAAACTTTTCAATCTTGATTGTACCATCAGATTTTTGTCAGTGAGATGGGAATTGACACAGAGGCCATGGAGGGTTGCTGCTTCGTGGGAGTTGACACAGAGGGCATCCCTGGAGGGCTGCTGCTTCCTGGGAATTGACACAGAGGCTATGGAGGGCTGCTGCTTCCTGGTTTACTCCTCATGGCTTGCTCAGCTTGCTTTCCCTACATAAGTCAGGGCCGCCAACCCAGGGGCAGTACCACCCATGATGGGCTGGGCCCTCCCATGTCAATCATTGATGGAGAAAATGAGTCCACAGATTTGCCCACAGGCCAGTCTGATGAGGCATTTTCACAATTGAGGTTCTTCTTCCTAGATAATTCTGTTTTGTGTCAAGTTCACCAAAACTAACCAGTATGACCACCTAGTACCAGAACTTACACTCCAAGGAGAAACAAGTCCTTTTAGACCTTGTGAAGTACAGGGTAAGCAAGGATGCATCCTTTGTTAAAGGAAGAAAGGAGGATGGAAGGGAGGGAGGGAGGGAGGGAGGAAGGAAGAAAGGAAGGAAGAAACTTACCTGCAATAACTAGACCTTGTCTGTAACGGGGCCAACATTTAAGACTCTCCACAGCTTAGTTTCAAGGATTTCCTAGACTTGGAGAGCAAATGCCATCTCAAGATGTCCCAAGCAAAGATCTCACATTTTTGTTGTAAGCTGAAATCTCCAGTCCTGAACCTAGGGGCCTACTATTTGTTCCCATCGTCTGATGGCAATTCTTCTTCCTCTTCCTCTTCCTCCTCTTCTTTGGCTCAGCCCAGCACAGAGAAGGTTCTGAGGTCTGGGATCCCAGGTATGGATAAGATTTTAACCTCGTCTTTGGGGATCAAAACTTGAAATGTGATGAGAATAGAGAACAAAGCACAGGAGCAAAAAAGTCTGTGTGTCTGCTTCTTGGAACAAAGTGTTCTCCACCCCACCCCACCTCACCCCCAAATCCGGAAAGTGAAAATCCTTAAAGGGAATGGCTTAAGCCTGCCGAGTTTGCATCTCAACCAGCAGAAAAGCGTGACCTCAGCTCACTAACCACAGCTCCAATTACCCATTTCCACCCTCCAATTAGGCGCTGGGGACTCATTGCTCTTGCAATTAGCTGCTGACAGAAATTACTCGCGCGCGCACGGGCACACACACGTTATCATGTAGGCTGTAAAGGAGGTAGCTGTTAAAAACATCTGGACCACAGTGTCTTGGGAGGGAAACCTGAAGAGCCAGAGATGCACTGGGTGAAAGGGACATGGAAAGTTTGTCTCCTTGCTTCCCCCCTTGCTTATAAAGACAAAGGAAGAAAAAAGCACGTTTTGGGGGTGCCGCTGTTAAATGACCGGAGAAGGTGGAAATAGACTGTGCTGAGGCACCTCTGCAGTAACCTATAGGAAGCTCAGTTTCTTGCCAGAGATGGAGTCCACTCGTCTCATGCTCTAACTTGGGGTGCCCTCTGCCCCTTTTTCACTAGTCCAGTGCAGTTTATATTTTCTTTACAGCTGTGAGACAAAGTGATGGCACTTTGTATCAGGGAGAACTTTTCTCCATGTCCTCAGTAACCTTGGGCGAGTTACTCAACTTCTCTGCATCTGAACTTACTTTATAGCAGAATGGGAATAACAACAGATTGTTTGTCCTGCAGAACTGTGAGGTGAACATGGGCCAGCCCTTTCCACTTTGCTACAACACAACAAAGCAATCACACAAATGATCTCTCCTCACATAATTTAGCAATTTATTGTATATACATTACTGTGTTTATATTAATTGCTTCACAATTAAGAACTCTTTTTAGCCAGGTGTGGTAGTGCGTTCCTGTAATCCCAGTACTTGGGAGGCAGAGCCAGGTGGGTCTCTGTGAGTTCAAGGCCAGCCTGGTCAAAAAGCGAGTCCAGGACAGCCAAGGCTACACAGAGAAACCCTTTCTCAAAAAACTACTCAAGCAACCAACCAACCAACAAAACTCTATTTTGTAACTAAAACAGCAGCTCTTTGTGGCCTCTGCTTCTCAGCATTGACTGAGCCCATAGACATGGTCAATGAGTCTTTGTCACTGCAGATGGTTTTCATGAGATTGTTTTTGGCAAGCTGGAGAAATAGCTCAGTGGTTGAGAACACTTACTGGTCTTGCAGAGGACTTTAGTTGGGTTCCCAGCACTCACGACTGTCAGCTATAACTGCCTGCAACTCCAGATCCAGGGGGATCTGGCACCCTCTTCTGGCCTCCATGGACACTACACTTATGTGCATATATCCATTCACAGATACACACACATATACAAATAATTAGAAAGAAAGTAAATCTTTAAAAAAAAAAAAAAAACACCAGCAGCCTGGCATGGTAGTGCACACCTTTAATCCCAGCACCCAGGAGGCAGTGGCAAATGGATCACTGTGAGTTCGAGACCAGCCTGGTCTACAAAGTGAGTCCAGGACAGCCAAGGCTACACAGAGAAACCCTGTCTAAAAAAAAAAAAAAAGAGAGAGAGAGAGAAAACACCACCACCATCACTAGCTGCAGCAGTAGCAACAACAACAACAAAAACTCTTCAGTCATTTTTCTATCTTTTCATTTCAAAGTGGAAAAAAATGTGAAATGTGCCTAGCATGCTTCTGAGTAGCATTTGCTTGGCAGTACCATTTTTAATGTGTGGAGCCCACCCTCAGTGCCTCTTTCTAGGACTCTTTCTTATACTGGCTGTGAGGAGGAAATAGAGAACATAGCAGAATTTCTGTTCTATCCCCAGCCCAAGTCCTGACTTCTTTCTAGGGCATTGCACATCAGCTTATAATGTTCTCCTTTGGTTTGTGGTGACCACCATACTGAGTCCCTTCAGAAAATCACTCTAGACCAACAACTTGAATGACATGTTCCTTACTGTAGTTAGAATCTTGTCTTACTCCTAGACAGATTCTGGCAAGAAATAATCCACTCTGCCAAAGTCCTTCCAAAACCACTTAGTTTGCATACATCAAAATATTCTCTGTCTAGACGAGATGCCACGCCGAGCCGTGTCGAGGGCTTCGAAGACGCGGCTTCCTGGAGAGTCTCCAGTGGCCCCATCCACTTTCTCTATTGATTAATTCTGTATTCTCCAGGTAGGGTTGCAGTATTTTCCTGCTATGCCCTGGACTGTCCAGCCTCATGGCTGTGCCTACATCTGGGCATGTCTTCCCTAGGCACTCAAAGGGAAATGGTACTCTCCCTGTATCCCTGATGATCTCCATGTTGAATTGCTGGCATTTAGTTTCCCCTTTGGCAGCCCCACGACCTATGAATTAATATTCCACCCCCAGGTGAGACTTCAGGGAATCTTAACTGCCTGTCTCTGGCTAGAGATAACTTGTCTCTAAGTACCTTGTTTGGAGGATTGGCTTGGAGGATTGGAGGATTGGCTGGGAAGAAGAGACAAAGTCACAGCCGAGGGACATAGTCAGCAGAGGCCGGGAGGGAGCAAGCCCGGGTGCCATACCACTCTGTCTGTGTATTCTGTAGTCATGCCCACTGCACCGCCCTCTACTAGCCCTCACATTTCTTCATCAGTTCTGGTGACTACACTGAGAAGCAGACATTATTACTCCCAGTGTGCAGCTGGAGAAGCCAAGTGTCAAGGACGGCGGCCCGCCTACTGTTGCTCTCAGCTATCAAGAGGCAGAGCCAGGATGCAAACCCAGGTAGGCCGGCATAGAACATCCTGCTAAGGAACCTGTGGCTAAGGAATCAGGGTTACTGCGCTTGTTTTCACCAGAGCTATTTCCCTTCTCCCAACCCAGAACATGAAGCCCCACATTCTGCCCCTTCTTGCTGGTCCTCAGCTTATTCACGAATAGAAAACGGAGTCTGTTTGTCACTAGCTCTCGATGAGGATGGCGCCAAGCTGATGACTATGTGGAGGAAGAGGCCGAGCTGTGTGCTGGCCTAACACCTGTCACCCATTGTGGTGTGTGACACTGTCAAGGAGGCTAGACTGTCCCTCAGTTTCCCCGGCTGTTGCAGATGATTTCTGAGATTCTTTTCCTCAGCTGTCATATCTGTGTGGGCTCTTAGTCATTGTTGGTTTTTTTCTGGCTTCAGTAACCCCAACTTCCGACATTTGTCACACCCCACAGGGCCCAGGGCTTAATGTTTAAAAAGAGGGATTGGTATAAGACGAAAGAGGTGGTCTAAGGTGATGGATGCACCACAATTTCTGAGTTTGCTTTCCTAGGATAAATAATACAGTAAGATCTTTCCCTGGGTCATCTACACCAGGGACATCCACGTACTTCTTTAGATCACCCAAGAAGATGAATTTTGGCGTTAGCTAAAACTTAACACCCCCCCCCCCATGCAATTGAGTCCCCACTATCCTCCTTTGGCCTCTATTTCCTCAGAGGCATTGCAGAAAGTGAAATCAGAGACTGGAATGAAGAAGTGGAATAAAACAGGCCGCACATGTGAAGGCCCTAGACCAGTGCCCAGGCACTCACATGAGATGCTGTCTTCTCATCTTCTCATTAGAGGAGGAGTGGAAGGAGAAAGAGGGAGCAGGGCCGCTTGGCATAGTGGGGAGCACAGCGCCACCATCTGGAACTCCAGGGAGAGGTTCATTTGGGATCCACCTTGTCTGAGTTCCAATGGCTATGGCTTGGGAGAGTTACATTTTCCTGGGATCTCTGAGGGCTTGCTGTGGGGGGGGGGGGGGGGGGGCAACACCTTCTTTTCTAGTAACAGAAAAAGGATGGGGAAGAGGGATGTTCCTCACAGTGCTTCAGGAATGCAGAATTATGAAGGCTCAGCAGTAGAGGGGTGTGCAGGAAAAGACCCAGGGAGGCTGTGCCTGAGCCAGCCAAAGAAAGCAAGTGCACAGACTGCTGGGCTGCCCGACAAGGACAGCCACCAGGACAGCCAGCGAGTGAGCGGGTGTCGGGCTTAGGGGAGTGGGAGGTGTCTTTCTCGGGGGGGGGGGGTTAGGGTGGCTGATGAGGAGAGGGAGGGGAGAGATGACTTTTAAAATGAATGCAAAATTCTAAGAGCACAAAAGGGGTGGGGGGGAGGGACCCAGATGGGGAAAGGGGTGGAGAGAGAAAGAGGAGGAAGAAGTGGGAGGGTTATGGGATACCGATTAAAAAGAGGGTGGGAGGGGAGCAACTGACAGGCTCAAGAGCAAATAACAGTGGGCAGCTGCACAGCAGCCAGAGTCTGAAGAAGCCAACTCCAGGCAGGAGGAGGAAGAAGCAGGTAAGGGCAGCCTTGAACTTTAAGAGCTAAAACTACACGTCAGTGGGAAGTAGCTCAGAAAGAGAGAGACTTGCCTGTCCAGAGGCTGGGTAAGCAAATCTCCCTCTGTACCTGTGAACGGGTTCTCTACCTGTCTCTATTCCTGCCATAGTGTCGCCTGGCTGAATTAAGCAGGAAGATTGATAAACCTAAGGATTCCTGCCTTGATCCCTAAGAGCTATAGGCATGTGAGTGCTGAAGGGAGCCCTCTGGGTCACAGTCTGCGCATGTGGAATCGCAGCGCCCTGGGGGCATCTTAAGAAGTGGGTCACTAGTCCATTTCCAAGAACTTTTGTTAAGTGGGAATTGTCCCTTTAAAAACGAAAAACCAACAGTGTTTTATGATTTGCTAGGCGTGGAATTTCTTTTGAAATGCTTTCCACAGCATTTGGAGAGTGCTTTTAGTTTTTTTGTTTTTTGTTTTTTTTTTTTTTTTTTCCTTCACAAGGCATGTTAGACGGTTTAAAAATATTCTCTGCTCAGCTTCCTACTGCGTATCATGTCCCCACTGTGCAATGACCACGTACAAGAATGCCAGCTGCCCTGAGGTCAGGTAAAGGAGGCTCAGAGAGATAGCCCAAGGGAGGAGGCCTGCAGAGCTCAATCCTACCTGAGGGCAGTGTGAGCCCCTTTCCTCTCTTCTGATCATGTGGCAAGACAACCCGGACTTAGGGGTGGGAAACCTGGGGCTGGTCCCCTGAGGAGCCATGTGACCTCGGGCGTGCCACTTCCTCCTTCTGGTTCTCATTGTTCTCCCCAGGAGATACCCTCTCTGGTCCAGCACCATGCAAAACTCTAACTCTGTAGGCTCCAGTGCAACTCGGAACCACTTAAAAAAGCATCACTTGACACAATGATTTACATCCTTTGTTCAGTTGGTTCCCGTACCTGCTTCCCAGTGCCCATCATCACGTCATCCATCCTAAGGACCCCTGGCCACTCCTCAGCTCATTTCTAAACCTGGCCAATGGTTAGAGCTGGCATGGCCAGACTAGCCTGAGAGAAGGAAGGGCAGTGGAAGAGCACTGGACAGAAAGCCAAGAGACCTGAGACCTAGAGATGCTCGGCAGAGTGGAGGCAGAGACCGGGTGCAGGCAGCCTCCTCTCTGCTGGCCTCACACTGTGGCTAGCAAGCATACCAGCCTGACTTTCTCAGTAGCAGCTTAAGTGGCCTCCATCTCCTCCACCTATTGTCCCCAGAGTCACAGCCCAGGCCAGAGCCTGATTCACGGCTCTCTAGCGGCAGCTCCAGACTTTCTACCTTCCCATCACTTCTCCACCCTGAGCCCTGGGGGCAGCAGAGCTGTTTAGAGCCTGCAATCCCTGGCCACCCCTCCTGGCCCTTTCCTCACTCAGCAGCTGCCGTTGAGCAGTGCGTAGTACAGAGCCGAAATGTTTTCTGGGTCCTGTTTTTCCTATGCATGTGATGTTCACAGAACCATGGTGTTCACCAAGTCAAGTTGCTCTGCCTTGCCTTGTCTTAGAACTCCGGTGGTGTCTCTCTGAGTTCCTGACACTGGTTGCTCTTCTGGCCTCTTAGCTGCCACTGCAGGGCCCTCTCCTATTACTGACCTAACATCTTAAAACTGAAAGAGGTCTCATAGTAGCCAGTGAAACTCCTCTTTTGACAAGGAGACCAAGACCTAGGAAGGGGATGCAACTTGTGGGAAATTAGCACCCTGCTCTGCCCCTTTCTTAGCTCTGTTCAGTTCATCTTCCCTCATCCTTCCCTGATGCTTCCATTTAAGTAGCTACCAAATCCTGCTCCACCCACCTCCCTGCCTGCAGGCCTGCCTGTCCTTCCTCACCTGCCCTGGCTGCTGGGGGTACAGAGAGTAGAGAGTCATGGAATCCAGCAGTTACCAAGGCTATCACAGTGCCACCCAACCTCTCAGGCACTGGCTGGTCAAATCTCTGGGGATTGCCAATTAAAGGGGAGTGGGTGACCTATCTGTCACTCAAGACTGCAAGTGGGAGATCTGTAGCCCTCTGAGCTGGTGAGGGCTCTGAGAGGTCCAGCCCTCCACCTTCCAAGGATGGACTTTCCCTGGGGGATTTCAGCAGCTCTCTGTGTGGACCAGTGCCCTCAGGCCTGGCTCTGGGCTCAAAGGATGAGTTAGCCAGAGAGGAGAGATGCCCATTTTCCTAGAAGGGCTGTCGTCCTTCATCCTTCCTATTGTCAGGAGACATTGACTTGTGAATGACAGCTTACTGCCACTTGCTGAGTCAATTGTTCCTGCCGTATTAGCAAATAGCGGGCAAGAAAAATCCAGCAACCCATTCACTTGGATAAACAAATGGAGCTTTGAGGTTTCAGAATCAGTGGGATTGAAATTGCATGGATGGACATGACTGTCTAATTCAGATGTAGGGGGAAAAGAAGAGGCTGTGGGTATGGGTTCAGAAATGAGCTGTGTGACTTCAGGCAAGTTATTTAATGTCTCTGATCCTCAGCTTCAGGAGGAGGAGGAGGAGGAGGAGGTCTTCTGTAAGGTTTAGTTAGCATTGCACAAGGCCTGTTTACTGTTGCACATTGACCACTGGGGTCTAGGTACATGAATTCAGGCACCCAACTGCTGAGCTACAGCCCCGGGGTTGGTGTCTTAAATGACTCTCACATGCCTGCTGTTCAAACCACAACAGCAGACCTGGCTCTCAACCCCAGGCTTTTCGAATTACACCTCAGTTGATACAAAAGCCTTCCCCCCACAACACACCCACCCACACCAACCCCCAGTGACCAGCCATGGCATCTGATTCTGAGAACGGTACTGCTTGCTTTATATGACCACAGATTCTTCTTGCCATGACCACACTCATGCTGACCTCTATGCTAAGGGTTAGAAAGTCTGATTTGCTTCTTGACTTTGCCACTCAGTTCCCAACCTCTCATAACTGGGAAAATTCCAAGCTTCCTGGATGCACCAACTTGGGGCTGTCTGGCCTTGGCAACCATTCCACCCAACTGCTTTTGTGGCTCAAGGAAAGGAGTGCATCTGTTTAAGGCCACCACAAAAAAAACAAAACAAAACAAACAAACAAACAAACAAACAAACAAAAAAAACCAAACAGGAGCCAGAAAGAGCCTCCTTCATGAGATGGTAACACTGGGTGTCCACAAAGAACTTTCAGAATCCCACCTGCCAAGATCTCAGTTCAGAACTTTAGGAGAAGGCAAGAGTGGCCAGCCAAGATGTCTCGGGCCCCAGCATACAACAATAAGTTCCCCTTTCTCTTTCCAGGTGACCTAGTCCGCTTGGATTCTTCTTTGCTTTCAGCTTTGAACACATTTGAAAGGCTATCGTTCCTCAATCCCATGGAGGATGCTCAGGTGCTGAAGATGCACATGGGGCAGGCTGGGCATGCCTCAGGAACCGGAGGGGCCTGATCGGAGCCTCCGTACCTCTCTGTGCTTCTTTGGTCTTGCCCAGAACGTCTTGATGCCTTGCAAAATACACATCTTACAGATTCATCAGCATCCTTCCAATCACCCATGTTTTCCTTGTCCCTGATAGTTGCCTTCCAGTACCTAGTACCACAAGAGCCTTGCAGTGTCACTAACCTGTTTCTTTGTTGTTGTTGTTTGTTTGTTTGTTTTTTGAGACAAGGTCTCTCCGTGTAGCCTTGGCTGTCCTGGACTTGCTTTGTAGACCAGGCTGGCCTTGAACTCACATCAATCCACCTGCCTCTGCCTCCCGAATGCTGGAATTAAAGGCATGTGCCACCACGCCTGGCAGACTAACCTGTTTCTTGTACTTTCAAGTTCACTATCAAGTTGGGTAATTGGGTCATGGTCGAAGGTTCTTACTGGAAACATTGGGAGGTTGGGGGAGGTACTAGCAAATGCTCCAATGTACCAAATAGTATTCTAGATGTTTCTACAGATTCATATATTCTTCAGTTCTGTGATTAAGAATTCCCACTTGTTTTTAAGCTGGAAACTGAGATCACTCAACCAGCAATGAAACCAGAGGCCTAGGCTATTTCTTAGAAGCCGTGAGTCTATCACCTAGCTGTGACTGTTCCTGCTGTTTTTATGATATGACATCCGAGAAACCTCAGAGCCTGCTGTTTGGCTAGCTAGAAGGCCCGCAGTAGACACTGCCACAGCCAAGAGCACTTGTTGGCTAAAAAAGGAAATAACTTTCTATATGTGAATTCTGGACAAATGGTGGCAGATGCCAAAGAGTCTAAAGTCCTGACCACTGTGGGCTGACATCCCTAATGCAGCCACTAAGGCTAGGAACAGGATGAGCAAGAGCTTATCTGCCAGTAAAACAGAAGGTAACAGAAGAAATCCGCAGCTTCTTGTGGGACTGGATAAAATGAGCAAAGTCCCACTCACAGGTTGAGGCTGGAGTTCTGGACACACGTTCACCTGGTCCTAGGAGCTTTTGTTGCTCTCATTTTTTAGAGACATAAGGGGAGTGTGAAATCAGAGCGAGAAGATCTAGGTCTGTTTGCAGCATTTGCTAATCGTGGGACTTGTGACCAGTTACCAAGCCCTTGGACCTCCATTTTCTTTTCTGTGAAGTGGAACAATGTGACTTCCCTAAGAGAGTTAATGGGTGGGTTTTAAATTATGGTTTGTAAGGAGGTGCGCACATAGAAATACATTGTACTCTGTTCTTAAGGCCCCTGTTCTACCATCCTTTCGTATAAAAACTAAGGGTCGAGGATGAGCGATGTCTGTCTTGCAGCTGTAAGGCCCTATGAATCTATTCCAAGGCCATCAGAACAATAACCTAATTTGAGTACTAGCATAAATAGAGTTTCCATCCCTGATTGCATAGGAACTCCCGATACTTTGTTGTAAGTTACTGTTTCTATACACTGCCCACTTCGAACTACTTCTTTTAACATCTCAAGAAGAAAATGCTATTTTTTCCTAACATAATTCTTTCCTCACTTTGCCTGCTCCTTTCACCCTCTTGGCTTCAAAACAACAATGTGCCAGCAGGTGTCTCTGAATTGGCCAATCTGTCCTTGCCAGAATAAAATAATTAGATTTTAAAGAGAGTCAATTATCCGCCACCGGCTTGAGTAGGAGGAAAAATGTTTTGCGTACTGTATCATCCATCTGTCTCTCTCCTCCTCTCTCTCACCTCTATCTTCCTCTCCCTTATATAGTGATCAAAGTTCAGGGATGATGGCCCCCAGTCAACTTCTAATGCAGAGAAAGTAGCTCACAGCACACTCAGTAGCGGCAGCTTTGTCAGGTGCCTGTTCGTTCCCTTGAGGGTTTCTGAACTGTGAGAATTACTCCAACTACTCCAATAAATTGGCAATGTAACAATTGTCCCATGAGCATCCAGGCATCTCATACACAAGTGGCCAGCTTCTCCTGGTGAGATTTTGCCAAAGAAAGGCAGGACAGGTGGTTTTGGTGGAAATTAGCACAGCTGTTAAGATTGGAGCTTTGTTCAGGTGTCCCAGGCTCCGTGTTTGACTCTGACTCCACCTTTTACTAGTAGTGTGATCTCACTTGGAGCTCTAAACAGGAATGAAGATGGCTTCTGTTCCCTTAGCTTGTTGTGAGACCAACTGAAAACAGTCTTTAATGTTTATGGGGTGTTCAGCTCATAGAAATAACTCAGTAAGTATTATGTCGCCGCCGCCATCGCCCTCATGATCTACATTCAGTGTGTGCACATGTGCACTGTAAAGCACCAGCTAAACTAGAAGCCATAATTGAGAATGTCAAGGATCATAAAGATGACTGAGATAGCTGAGTGCTTAGACCAGTTTCACATGTAATTCTTCCCACGTGTCCCAAGGGGGAAAGTACTAGGAAAGGAGAAGTCAGAAAACTGTACGTGAGTAAGTACACGAGAGCTCTCAGATGATGTTCCTTCTGGCTCTTCACAGCCACCTTTACTGTCTGACGCAGCACAGTCACTCAGTAAACACTCTATGCACTAAACTAAACTGGCACGGCACTCTGCCTGATGCATTCTTTGAGGAGGCCCGTTGGGTCCCTTTACAGCAGAATTCTCTTAATTGGGAAGCAAGTCAACCCTTCCCCCATGCTTCATTCCACTGTATGGCGAGTGGAATTCGGAGCAGAGCCCCAGGGGACTGTTATTATTACTATGAATAACAGCCTTTATTGAGAAACAGAGATCTATAAGATACTGTCCAGAACATGTGTCACAATCCAAAATTAGCTTCTGTGGAGTGGCTTTATAATCTAATTTTGACAAAGTTGGAAAAGTCTCCCAGTAATCTGAGGGGAGAAGGCACGGAGGAATAGTCCACTGTGACAGTGTCTACCGTAAACATAATCAGTCCCAATTATCCAAGCAGAGGTCTCTCTCATAGGCAGAAGGAAGTGTCAGAGGCTCCCATCTCCTTGGTGTTACATCATGGGACAGGAGTCCCTAAGTCAGCTTCCCAAGAGGCTGGCTTACAGGCACTCAAAGTGACTCCAGAGTGGAGCTAACCCTCACATTCATTTGGGTCCTTTTCTTCAGCAGCTGAGAAGAATCATTTGGTACCCAATTCATTTAGTATTTGGTGTTTTGAGTCTCTTGAATGCTATCCCTCATCCGTTGCTTGTTTTTTGTTTTGTTGTTTTGTCTTGTTTATTGCATATGTACCACCAGGTGCACGGCACAACATGGGAGGGGAATTCCTCAAGGAGACTATAGTGGCCAGTGGAGCAAGTAGCTCTCAGTGTGTTTGTGAGACACCAAAGACTTTCCAGTGCACCCTAAGGCTCATCTGCTGACTTGAACACACAGAAATTGTTGTCAGGAAGTTTGCTATATATGACCCCAAAGAATAAAATTGTTACCCAAGAATTTAGACAGCTTCAACCATCCCTTTGGAAGCTGCTGTTCACTCCCAATATGCACCTTTGAAGAGGAGAGATGAGGGTGCAATTCTAGGAAGCATGTTGAGGAACATATGCCTCAGTGTCATGCATGGTTTAAAGCTCAGCCATTAGGAAAGGAGGAGTGCAGATTACAAGTGCTGCAGGCCTTAGCATCACAAGCCCACTTGGAGGACCACCTCCTCAGGGTCTGCCTTCAGAAGCAAGGCATGTACCAAGCTGAGTGGACACTGGGTTTAGAATTTCTCTGGACTCCAAAGACTCTGAAGTCTTCCATGATCTGACCCCTGCCTCCCAGGCAGACTCCCTCCTTTTTCTTCGAACTCCAAAGTGATGCCAGTTTTCATCCCACCAGTTCCTTCCTGAAGTTCTCTTTGTTTAAAATGCCCTCACCTCTCCTGCCTCTCCTTTGCTGACTCTGTGCCCCAATAAGCACCATGCCTGCTTAAGTTGTCTCATCTAGAACATCCTCTTACTCACCCATGTGCTCCTACTCTCCCTTCTAGCTAAGGGCAATGCTATTTTCATCATTTGCACAACACATCACACTTGCTTTCTAATCTCTCTCTGGCTTTATTTGTATTCCTCCACAGGACAGTGTTTTTTTTTTTTTTTTTTTTTTTTTTTTTTTTTTTAACATAGAGACATACTGACCTTTGGATCTCTGAGTTCTAGCACTGGGCTAGCATAACAGACACTCAGTAAATGTTTATGAAGATGAAATGAGCTATGCTTTCCTAGTACTTTCCCCAGCACTATATATAGCATAGGTTACGTCAAGGGAGCATAGTAAGTATTTGCTTGACTGCATAAAAGCTGACCCTGTGTGTTATCACTAAGCAGCAGATGCATGTCTGAAATCACTCCAATATTCATGGGAGTTTGTCAAGTTCCAAGTGCAGAGATCTGAGCATTGATGAGTTCCATGCTTTCAGGGAAGATAGAAGAAGATTACGGGTACTGCACTAGAGGTGGTTCTCAACCTGTGGGTTGTGGTCGCAACCTTTATCAGCTATCCTGCATAGCAGATATTTACAATTACAATTATGAATGGCAATGAAATAATTTTATGGTGGGGGGGGTGTCCTACAACATGAGGAACTGTATTAAAGGGTCCCTAGGAGGCTTGAGCACCGCTGGGATCGATTGATCAGGAACTGAAGCTCTGGGTCAGTTCTTTAACTAGTCTTTGTTTCTTTGATCAACTCATCTTTGCTTCCCTGCCCTGCAAAATGGGCCATAGTAGCCACTGAACAGCGTGTTTGCGAAGACTCCACCATTCCACAGCAAAGACTGCATGACTGATCCCGAAGGTGAAATTCAGTCTTCAATAGAGAAAACATGGTCCCTGCTCACTGAGCTGCCAGGAGCCTTCAGAGAAGCACCTTTTGAGCCATGAAATACATTGGGGCAGATATTGATCCATTCTAATCCATCTACGGTAGCCTGGCTACTTCCCCACCCCGTGCCCCGTGTTACCTGCCATCTTAGTCTCACCTTGGCTGCTTCTGCTCCATCTGTCTGCTCTCCTGTGAACTCTCCATGATGGCCTCCTCATGGCTCCTTGACCTTCTCCTCCTCTCTTTCTTACCTGGGACCCCTTGCCAGAGATCAGAAGTCCAGCCCTAACTCTCCTGCCTAGCTACTGGCTGTTCAGCTCTTTACTGACCAATCAGAGATGACAGAAAACAATTTTTTTGCACAACATTGAAAGGAGATTCTTTGTAGGAATGACAATGCCAGTGCAACCCTGAGCACATAAATCAGCATCTGAATACACAGTGCACAAACCCATCCCCAACACCAAAGCTCCCTCGGCTGGCTTTCTTTCTTTCTTTCTTTCTTTCTTTCTTTCTTTCTTTCTTTCTATCTTTCTTTCTTTCTTTTTTTTAAAGATGTATTGACTTATTATATATACAGTGCTATGCCTGCTTGTACCCCTGCAGCCCAGAAGAGGGCATCAGATCACATTACAGATGGTTGAGAGCCACCATGAGGTTGCTGGACTCAGGACTTCTGGAAAAACAGACAGTGCTCCTAACCTCTGAGTCATCTTTCCAACCCTCAGCTGGTTTTCTTAGACAATCCAGGACCCCCTGCCCAGGCCTGGCACCACCCACAGTGGTCAAAAAAATACCTAACACAGACATGCCCAAAGACCAGTCTGATGAAGGTAATTTCTGAATTGGTGTTTCCTTTGCCAAGGTGACTCTAGTTTGTGTCTAAAACGGTTTATGACTTATCTGGTTGTTGTTTTGAGTTTTCTTTTAGTAAAACCATTATCTGTATAGGGTGCAATAATGTAGCATCTGGAGAAACACTGGGTTAGACCAGAGCAGACGCCTGAGCTTCATTTCTTGTCATGTCATCATGAAGTCAAGATGTGACATGATCCACTCTTGCTCTACATAAAATCCCTGGCCCTTTCATTTCCCGTCAAATGTTAGTAACTTTGTATTGCTATGACAAGATACCTGAGTTAAACAACGGGGGGCGGGGCTGGGGGTAGGGGGGCTTATTTTGGCTCACAGTTTCAGAGAGTTCAGTCCATGCTTGGCTTCATTGCTTTCAGATCTATGACAAGATAAGGACACTGGGGTATAAGGGCATGGTACAGGAAACTTGCTCACTTTGTGGCAGCCAGGGAGGGAGGAAGATAAAGAAGGAAGGAGGGACTGTGCGGGCATCATCTGAGAATAAAATATATCCTTTAATGTCACACTCAAAGTGGCCTATTTCCTCCAACTAATCCAACTTCCATTATGATCTCATCAATGGACTAAATCATTGATAGGTTAACACCCTCATGATCCAAGCACCTCCCAGTAACCTCACCAGTTGGGGACCAGGACTTCAGTGAATCATGAGTTTTGGGAGGAAGACACTTTTTATCCAAATCCTAACACTGTTGTGTGACACTATTCCTGGGGGCACATGAACAGAAGTCCACTCACCTCACCTAGGGACCCGACCAAGGGCAGACCAAAGTCAAGGTAGATACCACCAGAGTCCAACTTGGTAAACTGGTGAATGTTATTGGGTTACAGGAATATGGTGAGGAGTTACTTACAGGAGTAGAAATGACTCAAACACAGCTCCATCGCCAAAAGCTCATGCCAGCATGGATGACAGCTCATAAAAGCCGCAAACCTGGATCTCACTAAACAATTTGTAGGCAGTATAACAGCTTAGAAAAATGTCTCTTTTGAGAAAAGGTGGTTATGAAGCTCTTCAGTGCAGCTCCTCTGGTCTCTGCCTCTTCCAGGCAGCTAGAATGGTCTGAGAGCCTTCTGGACATCTTATATAGTCTGAGAGTGTCTCTTGGCAGTTCTTCCTGCTTATGTGCGCTTGGAGAGGGAGGCACCTAGCATTTCTTGTCAATTTAAGGGATTTCCTGAAGACTTTGAGTTGTTTATTTCCTGTGTATTATTGAGCTTCTGTGCAGGATAGAATATTTTAGAACATTCTGTGTCTTAAAGAGTCTCCTTACAAGATGGGAGGTTGTGTCTTGGAGAAAATGACTATACACAAACATTTGTGACCCTTTTAAAATTTACTTTGCCCTAAGATATGAGCATTGAAACAGGCTGTTGAGATTTTTATAGTGAGAAACTTTACTCTGTGAGGGGCACATTTTCTTCATGGTCCTAGAAATCACCTCTTTTAGCTTAAAGAGCTCACAATTTTGATGAGTTGCAGAGGGCTATGGAACAGTTAGTTATCCAGGGCTCTTTGAATGGTCCTGGTCCAACAAGACCCTGTACAAACCCAGTAAACCAGATTCAGGCTCCCATCAAATGTACCAATATCTTCTTGCCCTTCTTTAGTGCACTAACATTAACACTGATGTGTTAACATCGTGAAGTACAACATGTTTTGCTTTAAGTATGCATTTACCTTCTCTCCGTAAGGGAGATAAAGGCAATTAAGCTCAGCAAAAATCAGAATCTTTGCTTAACTCTCCTTCATGCTGAATTCTCAGTGCCTAGGTGACATGGCGCTTGCAAGCACCACCTCTCCCAACATTAAACGAACGAGTAAAGTGGAGGATATTCTAGGTGGCAGAAACAAGAGGAGCTGAGACTAAGATATGAGAAAGTGCGGTCTATGAATACATTTGGAGAACTGGGTGTCTTAGATAGTGAGCCTGTGAGGAAAATGGGCGGGGGTTGGGTAGGAAGATAGGATCAGACAGCGCTGTAAAGGGTCTCACAGATTTGAGATTGAACTTCAAAGTGGTCGGAGGTCAGGGAGGGAAGTTACTGCTGTATTCAATAGATTTTTTTCACAGCATGGGCAACTTCCTTCCACATGCCCCCAAAGGCTCCCTGTCAAGAAACAGATAATATCTGGAAAGCATTTCAAGTGCTGTATGCCCAGGCAACTCACTTAGTAGCTAATCTACAGACTTCTTTGGCCAAGGTTGTCTGGGCCCTGAAGAGACTCAGTGTAGCTACAAAATTGGCTCCAACCATGAACACTCCATGTTCAAACCTGAGTGGCTGGGACATGGCGGCAATTTAAAGTTGTTCTGGCACTGTCTGAAGGTCAGAAGGAAGTCACAAGCGAAAGGTTCCATGCCTCATTTTCCTCTGCTAGGGACCTGGGGGTCCGCCTTATCCCCTCACCTCCCTAGAAAACTCCCATTATTCCCTCCTAGCGAGACGTCCTTTCTAATATCTTGTTTGAACCTGGGCATTGCTTCTTCTAGGTGTCACCCCTTGACCGCAGCTAGGGACCCAGCGGTCAAACCTCCTGACAGAGCAGACCAACTTGTCACAGTGGTTGTCTGGAACTATTTTTATACTTCCTTGGGGACTTGCATGGAATGAGTGACAGAGGGAAAAGATCAAGAGAAAATTCCTCCAGGATTAAGTGTGGGATGCCTGTCCCAAATCCTGGAAGAATATGTCATTTATTTTATTTCCCTTGAATGTCTGTTTTCTTCTCACATTTCCTCCATTTCTGTTCTTCCTTATACTTTTCCTTTCTCTCTGTGGTAACACATTTCTCTCATTTCTCTTTTCTTATTAGATTCTAGTTAGTAATGGCTTTGGGTTTCGTTTACATGTCACCCAGAAGCACTCTATTAGTCCCATCTCTCCATCCACTTGGCAGATGAGGGCTGTGGAACACAGACTGAATTGTTTGTTCATGCTCAGCACTTAACAACAGGAATTTGAAGTCTGAATGATCCTATTTCTAAATTCTCTTAACTAGTAATTATATGGTTTCTTTCTCTCCGCTTCCAGTTTCCCCTTCTCATTTTCATTTCTTAAAGATTATTTTCATTTTAACTATGTGTGCATGTGAATGCAGATGCCCACAGCAGCCGAAGAAAGCATTGGATCTCCTGGAGCTGGAGTTGCTAACAGTTCTGAGTGTTGGGTACCAACCTCCAGCCCTCTGCAAGAGCAGGACATGCTCTTAACTGCTGACCATCTCTCCAGTCCTTCATTATTACTTTCCCATCCTCTCAGTTTCTGTCCAACTGTACTGCCATCCTCCCTCTTCCCCCACTCACCATGTCTAATTGGTACATATCTATGGCTGCCACCAAAGGTACACAGCACCACATACTGTGTCCAGAAGAGATGACACATTATGCAAACTCTTACCTAATCAGACATTTTCCTTTTGGGGGAATGCTCTGCAATTTCCCGTGCTTGGAGGCTAAAGGAGCAGGCCCTTTGCCACTTGAGGGGCAGATGTCTAAGTGCAAACCAGAAGGAAGGTCTCAAAACAACTGGTGTGTGATGTGGCGAGGAGCTGAGCTGAGCTGCTTTTCATTCCAATTCAGGGACAAAAGTGGGAGGAGGCAGAGCCATGGCTGGTCATCACCAAGGCATCAGTCTGTAGTCAGGGAAGCCAGGACCAGGAATTGCAGCTCAAAGAATGTTCTGTTGGGGCTGGAGAGATGACTCCATGGCTAAGAGCGTGTATCACTCATCCATAAAGACATGAGTTCAATTCCCAGCACCCACATCAGGTGATTCAGAACTGCCCATACCCCCGGCTCCAGGGGATCTGATGCCTTTGGCTTCCACAGGTACCCACATACATGTGTCATACACACAGGTACACAGGCACACACAGAGACACACACACACAGAGACACAGGCACACATACACAGACACAGGCACACACACACAGAGACAGACATACACACAGAGACAGATAGGCACACACACACACAGACAGACAGGCACACACACAGAGAGACAGACAGACACACACACACAGAGACAGACAGGCACACACACGCAGAGACAGACAGGCACACACAAACAGAGACAGACAGGCACACACACAGAGACAGACACACACGCGCACGTGCACACACACACACACACACACACACACACACACACACACACACAACTAAAACAAAAAGAATGTTGTATGTGAACCAGAAGTGTCTTGGTTGCAAAACATGAAGATTAAAATTGTGAACCCTCTATGGTCTCACTCCATGTTGTCTTATTACCCTAAACGTACATTGTTTCCTCCCTCGCCTTCTGTCCGCTTGTTTAGGAGTGGTTGGGGGTTCCAACTATAAGGGCAACTGTCATCCATAGAAGAACCCTGGAAGTAGAAAAGGGTTGATTCAGAGACTTCAGCGTGGTGGGTGCCATTTCTGAGATTCTCTGGGCAGCTTCCGACTCACATCCACGGGCAGGAAGTGGCAAGAACACAGAGGACTGTGAGGGGACTGAAAAATTATTTTCTAGAGCATTCCTCCCCCATGAGGCTATCCCTGTGCCTCAGTGGCCTGCACCCACTTTGGTAGAGGCTGAGAAAATGCCATCTGGGTTTTTTTTTAATGATTTATTATTTATTTTATTTTGTGTGTGAGTTGTTTTACTTGCATGTATGCGCCATATAATTGCCTGGTGCCTGGTGCTGACAGAGGTCAAAAGAGAGTCCCAGATCCCTTGAGACTGACAGATGGTTATGAGCCACCATGTGAGGCCTAGAAACTGAACCTGGGCCCTCTGTAGGAGCAACAAGTGCTCTTAACCACCGAGCCACTTCTCTGGCTCCATCTGTCTGGGTTGTTCGGTGTGTTAATAGGACACAGGCAAGGAATAAGCAATTGGCTTTCCCTTGGATGGGAACACCAGGCCCCATTCCTTTTTTTGTTCAGCTAGAATCTGTTAAGCACCTACTTTGGGCCAATCTCTGGCTAACAAAATAAAAGATGCTACCTGTTCTCAAAATTTCCCTGCTGGGGAGAAGATAACAAGTGCTGAGTGGGAAATGAGTATGCTGAGCATCACTAAGGTAGCTAAGGGGGGAGTAGGGGAGGGCCTAGAGAAAGCACTGACAGGGTAAAATGGGATTCAGCGTTGGGTGCAGGAGTGTGTAAGAAGTAGCTGGAAGGAAAGTGTCTTAGTCACTGTTCTGCTGCTGTGAAGAGACACCATGACCAAGGCAATTCTTATAAAGAAAGCATTTAAGTGGGGGCTTGCTTGTAGTTTCAGAGGCATGATCCACAGGCATCAGGAAGAGGAGAAAAAGAGAGAGAGGGAGGGAGGAGGGAGGGAGGGAGGGAGGAAGAGAGGGAGAGAGGGAGACAGAGACAGAGACACAGAGAGAGAAAGAGACAGAGAGATACGGAGCAAGACTAAGTAGGTCTGGTGTAGGATTTTGAAGCCACAAAGTCTGCTCTCAGTGATATACCTCCTGTGGTAAGGCCACACCTCCTCCAACAAGGCCACACCTCCTCCAACAAGGCCACACATCCTAATCTTTCCTAAATGGTTCTACTAACTGGGGAGGAGCATTCGAACATACAAGCCTATGGGGGCCATCCTCATTTAAACCACCACAGAGTATCTGGGAATCTGGTGGAACTTAGCAAATGGAGCCACAGTTAAGGGCTGTACCACAGCACTGACATGAAAATCAGCATCGCCATATTGCCTGAAGCTTATGGGCACTGAAAGTGGGGGCCTTCAGAGTGATGACCAACATGTGCTTTTGTTTGCTGTCTTTCCACACAACTGGTGCATTCCAGGTGGTTCTGGCCGGTAGGAATGACCTCTAGGGAAGCCCAGCTTGCTATTCCCACCTTCACTCTTTATACCCTTCTCCACCTCAGCTTGACTTTGGGAGTCTTTAAAAAATTTATTTTCTGCCTAGCAGCCATTCAAAGCATGTGGACCATTTATGGTGTGAATTTCTTTTTCTATTTTTTTTTTCTTTTAATTAATTAATTTTTTTTTTTACTGGTGTGAATTCCAGCATGTCATATTCTTCCCCTCATCTAACCCTCCAGGTCCACTGGTATAGCTTTTCCTGGTTTCATTTGAGTCCACTTGGAGGAGATGTGGCCTTGTTGGAGTAGGTGTGGCCTTGTTGGAGTAGGTGCGGCCTTGTTGGAGGAGGTGTGGCCTTACCACAGGAGGTATATCGCTGAGAGCAGGCTTTGTGGCTTCAAAATCCTACAGCAGACCTACCTAGTCTTGCTCCGTCTCTTTCTGTCTCTGTCTCTGCCTCTCTGTCTCTGTCTCTCTCGGTTTCTGTCTCTCTCTCTGTCTCTCTGTCTCTGTCTCTGTCTGTCTCTGTCTCTCTCTGTTTCTGTCTCTCTCTCTGTCTCTCTGTCTCTCTCTCTCTGTCTCTGTCTCTGTTTCTGTCTCTCTCTCTGTGTCTCTGTCTCTGTCTCTGTCTCTGTCTCTCTCTCTCCTCTGCCTGATGCCTGTGGATTAGGCCTCTGAGTGAACAGAAACAGAGCCAGTGCAGTAAGTACTCAGAGACACACTGCAAACTCCAAGCTTAGTTTCCCAACTCCAGGCATAGTGTCTAGATTGCGCTGGCATCAGAATCCTCTGAACTGCTTGCTGCAACTCCAGAGTCCTAAGAGGCCACCCCATCAGATATAAGAACGGAAAAGAAGTGGTTAATTTAGAAAAGAAGCTGATATAGGATTAATTTCCAGGAGTTGGTTTTATTAGGGGAAAGTTTTGCAAAACCGTGGTTGGGCCTTGAGGTGAGGGGGCATTAGAAGGGAACAAGTACAGGGCTGGGGAGATTGCTCAACAGGTCAGAGCATCCGCTTCTCTTTCATAGGGGCAGGGGCAATTCCCAGCACCCACGGAGTGTCTCACAATGATCTGGGACCTTTCTACCAGGGGCTATGACACCAGCTTCTGGCCTCTGCAGGCTTTCCGTATACATGGTGCACAGACATGTAGGCAAAATGCCCATACACAAAGGAAGGAAGGAAGGAAGGAAGGAAGGAAGGAAAGAAGGAAGGAAGGAAAAGAACAGGACAATCATATATACAATATCATAGCAAAGCCTCAAAGGGTACAGACCAGATAAGATCTCTCCCAAGCGGGTTAGCTTAAGGAGAGAAGAGAGGCCTTTCTGAAGTGCAGAAGAAGGCTCCTGGCCCTCCTAAAGCCGAAGCCAAAGCGAAGGCCTGGAAACCTAAGACAGCAGTGCTGAAAGGCATCCACAGACACAAAAAGAAGATCTGTACATCCGCCACCTTCCATCTGCCCAAGACCCTGGGGCTCCAGAGGCCCCCAAACACCCTCAAAAGAGCACACCCAAGAGAAACAGGCTTGACCACTACACCATCATCAAATCCCCCTGAGCCCCGAGTCAGCCATGAAGAAGAGAGAGCACAACAATACATTGTGTTCATTGTGGGTGTCAAGGCCAACAAACAGGCCGTGAAGAAACTCTATGACACTAATGTGGGCCAAGTCAATGCCTGGATAAGGCCTGATGGAGAGAGGAAGGTGTATGCTCGGCTGCCTCCTAACTGTGATGCTCTGGATGTTGCCAGCAAGATTGGGGTCGTCTAGACTGAGCCCTGCTGAGAAATTCTAAATATATACTTTCTTGCCATAAAAAAAGAAAACAGGAAAGAAAGAAGGACAGACAGACAGACAGAAGAGAGGGGCTGGAGGGCCATCTCAGTGGCTAAGAACACTTGCTATTCTTGTGGAGGACCCAGGTTCTGGCCCCAGCACACATGGAAGCTTATGACCACCCATAGCTCCAGTTCCAGATGATCCAGTGTCCTCTTCTTGCCTCCCAGGGTGCCATGAGCATATATGGTGCACATATATACATGCAGGCAAAGTACACATAGGCATAAAATAAGTGTTTGTTTCTTTTTAAAGAAACGGCTGTGAGGTAGCCATTATGATAGGACGAGAGTGAGGGAGACCCAGAAGAGAAAGCCCTCGGAGGAATCACAAAGCAGGTGGGACCACTCACATTACATGATTTAGTTCAGAATAATATACATGACAAAGAGTGTGGAGGAGCCAGGTACTAGATAAGACCTTTAGTTAGGAGCTGTTTTAGGCCTAATCATAAGTCTGCTTAAGCCTCTGCCCCAGGGATTTGGGGTGGGGTGGGATCTGGGCCTCTTAGCGAGACTAATATCTTAAAGAGGCAGGCTATGGTCTAACACACTTCACCTTCTGGGGATAGGCCACGGACTCTACGCTGCAACACATGCCTGAATGATTTCTTCACCCTTCCTGTGAATGTCACGCTTTGACTTGGCTTAGAATGTCCTCTCTAGTTTTTGAATGGAGAGGTACTTTTGGCCTTTAAAAAAATTGCATTGTCCTCATTTTTAAAAGTTATTTGTTTGGTGTGTGTGTGTGTGTGTGTTTGTGTATGTGTGTGTGTTTGTGTAGGTGTACATGTGTGCCCATGTGTGTTTGCGTGAGTTCATGTACACAGCATGCAGCAGCCCAGGAGGCCAGGCCAGGACATTGGATTCCCTGGAACTGGAGCTGCAGGATGCATTGAGCTGCTATGTGGGTGCTAGAAATCAAACCTGAGTCCTCTCTCTGCAAAAGTGGCAGATGTCCTTACCTGCTGGGCCATCTGTCCAGCCCAGGTCCTCATTCAGTCTCATCCCCTTCCCTGCAATGCTTCTTTTCCTCCCCACCACTGTTCCCTCCCAACTCCGTGTGTTCTTCTTTTGGCCGAGTCCATTTGCAAATCTCTGAAGCAAATTGTCTCGTAGGCAGAAGCCATCAGCGACCTAAGCTAGGGGCGGGACTTCAGGGCTCCCATCCCCACCCACGCCTGGATTTGGTTTGGCTTGTGCCTACAATCACAGCCTCTGTCCTGTCCTGTGCACAGAAGTGGGTGAGACTTTCTGTAACTAGAAGGGTTTTTTTTTTAGACATATACGCTTTAAACTGTCCACAAAGTTTGAGCCAGGGTAATGTGCAGCCCAGCTCGCCTCCCACTAACCCCCTGTGAGCCCACAGGAAGCTTCAACTTCTGATCCCACTGCATCCCTTTTGGCCACCACCAGACCCAGAAAAGGTTACACTTCCTTTGTTGTTGTTGTTTTCCAGACAGGATTTCTCTGTGTAGCCTTGGCTGTCCTGGACTCGCTTTGTAGACCAGGCTGCCCTTGAACTCACAAAGATCCTCCAGTCTCTGCCTCCCTGAGAGCAGGGATTCAGGGGTGTGCCACCACCTCTGGCTCAAAGTGACACTTTCTTAAAGAACACATTGGTCTGGATCAATGACCCAGAGCACCATGGGACCTTCTAAACTTCTCGAAACATCCCTCACAGACATCTTTTTCTCTCTGCTCTTGTTTGCAGAAGGTTCGGCATCGGTCTCCTAAACTTGGCAAGATGGGTGACTGGAGCTTCCTGGGGGATTTCCTGGAGGAGGTCCACAAGCACTCCACAGTCGTCGGCAAGGTGTGGCTCACGGTCCTGTTCATTTTCCGCATGCTGGTCCTGGGCACTGCTGCGGAGTCCTCCTGGGGAGATGAGCAGGCTGACTTCCGGTGCGATACCATTCAGCCTGGTTGCCAGAACGTGTGCTACGACCAAGCCTTCCCTATCTCCCACATTCGCTATTGGGTACTGCAGATCATCTTCGTGTCCACGCCGTCTCTGGTGTACATGGGCCACGCCATGCACACGGTGCGCATGCAGGAAAAGCAGAAGCTGCGGGATGCTGAGAAAGCCAAAGAGGCCCATGGTGCTGGTGCCTATGAGTACCCGGTGGCCGAGAAGGCTGAGCTGTCCTGCTGGAATGAAGGGAATGGGAAGATTGTCCTCCGGGGCACTCTACTCAACACCTATGTCTGCACCATTTTGATCCGCACCACCATGGAGGTGGCCTTCATCGTGGGCCAGTATCTCCTCTACGGTATCTTCCTGGACACCCTGCATGTGTGCCGCAGGAGTCCCTGCCCCCATCCAGTCAACTGCTATGTCTCGAGGCCCACGGAAAAGAATGTCTTTATTGTCTTTATGATGGCTGTGGCTGGACTGTCTCTCTTTCTCAGCCTGGCTGAACTCTACCACTTGGGCTGGAAGAAGCTCCGTCAGCGCTTTGCCAAGTCGCGGCAGGGTGGGGACAAGCACCAGCTTCTTGGCCCCTCCGCGAGCCTCACTCCTCCCCCTGACTTCAATCAGTGCCTGAAGAACAGCCCCGGCGAGAAATACTTCAGTGACTTTGGTAATATGGGCTCCCGGAAGAATCCAGACACTCTGGCCTCGGAGGAAGGGCCAGGCCAGGAGCAGATTCTTGGAGAGGGCTTCATCCGTATGCAGTATAGCCAGAAGCCGGAGGAGCCCAATGGAGCCTCTCCCGGCCGTCTTCCTCAGGGCTACCATAGCGACAAGCGACGCGCTAGCAAGGCCAGCAGCAAAGCGAGGTCAGATGACCTATCGGTGTGACTCCAGTCAGTTCCAGAAGGAATCTAAGGAGGTCAAGGCAGGAAATAACCAGTCTTTTGCGACTGTACCCTCCTCAGCACTGCTGTGCACCTCCTATCCTGGCTCTGGATGACATTGCTCATAAACCCTCATAATTACAGTTCCAAAGGTGTTCTCAAAGACAGGGCTACTCCTCAGGTCCTGTCCCTCCACATTCTATACCAGTATGCACAGTGAAGAAGGTGAAAGGTCATATGATTTAGTGAATAGGGCATGGGCAGGGACAGGAACAGGGCATGGGAAGACAGACATGAGGGTATAACACCAGCAACATACCCCGACCCTGACCCCAAGCCTTGGCTTCTTTGGTACTATGCCCATCCTTTTTGTTTTGGTTTGGTGTTTTGTTTTGTTTTGTTTTTAAGGACAGGACCAAGGTTGAAAGTATTCATAAAATAATTTACATTGTATCCTTCATTTGAATCCGCTGTTTCTATGGGCTATGCCTTGGAGTGCTGGTGAGATAACGGACTGCCCTTGATGGCATCTCCCTCCCCCCAGTCTTAAATATCCTTGGACCTTGGTCAGCATCCACTTTACAAGTGCCTTGGTATGTGCCTTTGGCAAACATCTTATGTTGATGATGCTGCCGCCTTTCTGTCAGGCTGGACACCTGGCTCATAAGGGTGCCAAGCCCTCTAGTACTATTGGAATTGCCTCCACCTGTCACCCTGCAGTCCTTTACAGCTCAACCTAATGATATACCCATCCTTACCTGTCCACCCACTGTTCTAAAGTCTTCGTTGACAGGAATGTCTGAAGCCACCATCATCTCAGATCCTGGCCAGTTTACCAGCCACCAAGTTTGTGGAATTTTCCTGGGATGTAATGAAACAAAGAGAGCATTGTACTCCTCAGGTTCTTGGGTGTGGGGGTGGGGCAGGGAATGGAAAACACAATTTTGCTGTGAAGATGAAAAATGAGAGAGAAAGAAAGGGGTGGACTGGAAAACTACTTTCTACCCTTCTACCTTATGTTTGTCTTCCACTGTCTGCCACCTTTGAATGCCAAGAGGAGGTGTGGTGATAGCAACGGAAGCCCAGATCTCTCTCTGAGAGGCGTCAAAAGGACATGGTAGCGGGTTGGGGGGGAGCTCCAGTCGGTTTGGGCAAGACCCTTATTCAGTGCAGGGATTCCTATGTTTCCTTGGTGCCCAGAGGAAGACTGTAGAAAAGCTCTCTTTTCCTCAGGGTCTAGCCTGGGATCTCTACTGGGTGGATCTATAATAGGTATCTTCCACTTCTTATGCAGATGAAAGATGTTCCAAATCATATGCCAAGACTTATAAATACATTGCTACATTAAAATAAATCTGTGTGTGTAAATGTGTGCGTGTGTTTCTCTGTGTGTGTGTGCATGCTCATCCAGCTGTGTGTATGTATGCATGCTTGTTCAATTGTGTGTGTGTCTGTATGTGTGCATGCTCATCCATCTGTGTGTGTGTGCATGCTCATCCACCTGTGTGTGTATATATGTGTTTGCATGCTTGTTCAAGTGTGTGTGTGTGTGTGTGTGTGTGTGTGTGTGTGTGCACGTGCTTACTAATAATGCTGATAGAATTGGTGAAAGAAAGTCCTGAAGAACAGTTAGGAAACTTGTAGAGAAACTTGGGTCTTCCTGCCTCCTTTTCAGTTGTCTGGCAGAAGGGCTGAGCTTACATGTTTATCAGCCTAACGGACAGGCATGAGAAATCAGTAGAGGAGAGTGAAGGTTCAAAGGTCAGTCTCTGCCCCGTGACCCACCTTTGGGTCGCTCTGCTGGTATTTGGGTGCTTCTGAGAGATAGAAAGAAATGACGAGGAAGACTGACTGGCTGTTCCAGCCCCCAGCACATTTCATCCACTGCCTACCATTAAGGCATTAAGGCACCAAGAGGCATTAAGATTCTCTGTTCCTCTAGTGGTAGGATGTGTGTTTGTTTTCTGAAGTGAGTGCTTTTGAATTAGAAAATCTGAGACCAGCCTTTGATGGTGAGGTTTTCAGAAGAGAAAAAGGAAACAATGTTGGTGTGGAGTGACTTACTTTAAATAAACTCTGTCTCTACATGTTAACTCGGGTTCCGTGTCTCCTTCAGGCTGTGGCCTTAAGAGGGTGACAGACTTGACGGGAAGAGAGAGCATAAAGTCAGGCTTACAAGGGTTGAAATCTCAGTTGCTGGTTTACACCTGGCCTGCTGTGAGCTGCTTCTCTTCTGAAGCTTTGTTTCCCACCTGTGAATTGGATCTAGTGACATCTACCCTAACAGGCTGTGAAATGAGAGATGGCTCCGGAAGAGAAGAGCTGATTAGTTCAGGCACAATAGTTTGCAATGAGGTGGCAATTGTTAGTATCTTCAATAGAGAGTGGTCCAGCACCTGAAGGGTTAAGGGATGATTCTAGAACTTCCTCTTTTGAACATGTGGTTTGCAAGCATGGGGACTTGAGCTCAGTCCCCAGCACCTGCATAAAACACAAGGGGTGGCCATTGGCCGGTAAACCCAGCACTGTGGGGTGGAAACACGGAGCCTGAGGCTTACTCGACACCAGCCTAGCTCTAGGTCTAGGGAACAGATGGCAATAGGGCAGGACACCTCATGTTCTCCCCTGACCTGTGTATATGCGTGTGCGCCCTGAATACTCACTTGTGCGTCACACTTTCACACATATACCAACCACATAGTCACAAACATACCCAAACACACAGCACTCACATACAACGTATACACCACACCCACACAACACATGCAACACACACGTATATCACATATAACACACACACACACACTCACATGCCATTCATGTACATATACCAAAGCACATATACACACGTAGCACACACACACACACGCACGCATGCACGCATGCACTCACTCACTCACTCACTCATACACATACCAAATATATACGTACCCACTCACACCACGCCCACTCAAACATGCGCTACACACTCGCACACTGATACATTTAACATATTAATGCGTATTAACTCTAAGAACCATATGTCTCCAGAAAGTGATACAAACAAACAAATGTCCATGGGAGAGACCAGACTCAGAGGCCTGGACCGGGGAGATGGTTTGGCTTAGGTAAAGTGCTTGCCTTGCAAGCATGAGGCCCTGAGTTGTAGCCAAGATCCTATATTTTAAAGAAAAAAATAAAATGGAGTGTGATGGTGTGTGCTTGTAATCCACGCACTGGGGAGGTGAAAATAAGCAGATCCTTGGGGCTCACCAGTGAGCCAGCCAGCCCAGCCTACCTGGCAAGCTCCAGGCCAGTGAGCAAGGCCACATCTCAGAAAACAAGTTGAGATGACTGCTGAGGTTGTCCTCTCTACAGACATGGGCATGTGCACCTACACACACACACACACACACACACACACACACACACACACACACACCATAGAGGAGGAAAAGAGAAGAAAAAGGGGACCTCAAAGATAACCTTGTGACATAGTCTTAACACCCCCACTTCATAGTCATGGAAACTGAGGTACAGGAAAGTTCTCCAACAGCAAGGTGGTTTCTCACTGGCCTCTAAATGAGATCACATGTCTTTGAAAATGGTGAAATAATTCATGCTCCAAACAAGAGTCAAAGGCTGTCTTGGCCCTTGCCACCGAAAGGGCTACTATTTGAGAAAGAAAGAAACAAAGGCTAGGGGAAACCAACAGACGCCATCATCTGCATTACCCACAGACCCTGTTTCTCGTGGCAGACAAGCTCTTTGCAGAGACTTTGCAGACATATCCTCATCACGCATGTATGGAGACTTAGGATTCACTGGTACCTGCCATGTGCTAGGTGAGGGTCCAGCCCAGGAGGGCCTGAGAAGTTCCCATGGAAAAGGATCTATAACACATTTCATGGCGCTACAATCACAGCTCTGCATGGGACGGTTCAGATGGTGCACGGGCCACACGGAAGCTTAGGTGATTTATGTAAAATCTCAACCTTGTGGTTAGCTACTCTATGTTTCTCCTCACCTTCCAGTGGTCCGTCAGCAAGAGCACAAGCCGATTAATAGCAGTAGCACACTCTGAGTTGCAGCTCTTCAGAGACCGTGCCTCAGCTTCTCCCTTGAGTGTCAGTTAAGAATTTCTACCTGGGCTGGATCGATGGCTCAACACTTGAGTGGTTGCTGCTGAGTTTGGTTCCCAGCCCACATTCTGACTGGCTCAGCCATCTGTAACTCCAGCTCCAGGGGAGCTGATGTCCTCTTCTGCTGTTCTTAGGTATCCACACACACACAGAGAGAGAATCAAATAATAAAAAAATCCGAAAAGTAATAATTCCTAGCACTGGTGTTTTATTCCACTGGCCTGAAAGTGGTCAGTGATTAAATGTTAGCATCACTCCTATGGGTCACAGTGCGATAAGTCTCAGGGTTCAAAACAAAACAAACAAACAAATAAACAAAAACAGCAAACATGACAGCAGAGATACAAATATACACAGGCTGTAAGCACTATGGAGATTCTCTGAAGAATTGCTTCCAGGGCTTGCACATGAGAAAAATTGTGAGCCTTGGAGAAGCTGCCAAAACGAGTGTTCCTTTCAGAAGTTTCTGGAAGCCCTGCCGTCAGCCTTCACAGTGGCCCTTGGGAGTAAACAGTAGTTGGAAATGGTAGATAAGCAGAAGGATTAGGGTTGGGGGTCTTTCCTGTGAGTCACTTCATGGTCATCAGACACTTGAAGAAACTAGAAATGTTGTCATTCCTTTAACTGGGGAGTAGGAAAGCTTGCATTAACAGCTTGTGTTTGTCCGTTCGTTGGGCGCGGGGTCTCGTGGAGCCCAGACTAGCTGCAAACTCTGTGAAGCTGAAGATGAGGATCTACATTTCCGGTCCCCCTGCTTCTGCCTCCGCAGTAGATGCACAGTTGCTTTAAGCAGGCCTTGTACCAGGCTTTAGACATACAGCTTTAAAGCAGATGTGGCCAGCGCCTTTTCTGGCTTATGACAAGGGAAGACCCTGTAATGCAAGTGAACTGAAAGACTACAGAATTTCAGATCATGTTAAATAACGATGAAGGAAACCAATTGGGGCTGACCAAGGCAGACAAGTGTGGTGTCCTTTCTGAGTAAATAGTGGAAATCCACATCTGACAACTAAAAAGCCAGCTGCTGACGAGCCAGGAAGGAAATCTAAATTCTTTCTCGAAAACTCCAAAATACAGTTGCCCCTTATTTCCGTCAGGCCTAACATCTTTGAGAGTTGCAGGATTCAAGGGAAACCTACAACAAAGCTGTTTGGCTCCAGCTGTTGCAAAGCACACATACCTTTTCCTGGAAAAATCTTCAGGGACGGAAGCAAATGGAGCAACTAGATACAAACATTGAGCCAAACAGGTCTCACTTAAGGCTGCGATGATTATTTCCACCAGCGTCTGCTCTTACCACGTCACTGGGCCTTCAAAGCTAGCCTTGATCTCTGGAGTGGGTATGGGAGGAGAGACGGAGTTACTCCAGGGCAAACCTAGCCATAGGCCCAGAAAGATACCAGTACTGCTCGGATGAAAGGGCATGGGAAAGAACCTACTGTGTGTTCCAGAGTAGCCTTGGCATCGGAGAAGTCAAAGAGTGAGACTTCAGCACATAGTGGGCAGTGGGGTTGTGGGCACATCAGGGAAGCCAAGCTATAGAAGCTGTGCATGGCACCAGGCAGGCAGGCAGGCAGGCATGGCACCAGGCAGGTAGGCATAGTACCAGAGAGTCAGGCAGGCATGACACCAGGCAGGTAGGCAGGCATGACACCAGGCAGGTAGGCATAGTACCAGAGAGTCAGGCAGGCATGACACCAGGTAGGCAGGCAGGCATGACACCAGGCAGGCAGGCATGGCACCAGGGAAGCATAGCATCAGGCAAGCAGGCAGGGCACCAGGCAGACAGGCATGTCTGGGACATATCTCGGCAGCCAGCACCACAGCCCAGATCTGGATTTGGAGGTTCATCTCCAGACTCAATGGGGAAAGACTGGTGTGGGCAAAGCCAAGCTTTCTCCTGAGATCTGGGTCACTCACCAGGGCAACAGTTCAGAGCCTTAGTGCAGCACAGGTGGGGCTGTTAGCAGAATTACAGTGAGGTGCAGATGAATTGCCTATGAATGCTGCTGACCCTTTGAACTAAAGGGGGAACCAATAGTGAGAGTTCCAGGCCCCTCAACAAGCCATGATGGCCGATGAGGAGATAACTTTTATAATGAATTCCAATGCCACCCTGAAATCACTTCTTCACCTGGGGAGGTCATAGCCTGGCAACAAGACTCAAGCTCACTTTTAACCTGGCTGAATTTTCCATCACCCTGATTCAAAGACCTCCTGGACATAACACTTGATATCAAGGGCTTCCCCAGGGACAAAGACTCACATTTGAGGACCCTCGGAAGTGTTTGTTTTCTTGAGGTCTGTAGTCAAGCAAAGGATCTTGGATGCTACCAAGCCACATGGGGACTGAGAACTGGGTAGGAAGTTATGCTACATCTTCCTACAGTTGTCTTTTAAGTGGGACGGACACAGTCTGGAGGGGCTTATGCTTATAAGTGTTTGATTTAAAGATAAACATTTGAAAACCAGCAGAAAACCCTGTATAGGCTGTGGTTGGCTGGGCGAAGGTCATCTTGGAAACCTCTTAGATTTGGAAAAGGAGAATGAAACTGACTTGCAGTTTGCTAGGCACTGGGCCGAGGTTTCACACATTTCCAGTTCATCCTTACAATAACCCCAGGAACTTACAGGACCTATAGTTGAGGAACCTGAGTTTCAAGGGAGAACCAAAGCTACACAGCTGGTACACACCATACCCCACATCTCTGTCAGTGTCATATATATCTTCAGTGTATATCATATACTCTTAGGAAGAAAAGTGGAGCTCAGAAATCATACGTGCACCATGCTTCAACATATAAAAGTAGGTATTTATAAGAACAAAGGCTCTGGAACAACACGGATGAAGGCAGCTGTGCCCGTGTGACAGGTCCTGGTGTGTGTGTGTGTGTGTGTGTGTGTGTGTGTGTGTGTGTGTGTGTGTGTGTGTGATACTTTCCTTCTCTTTCTTTTGTGAGCTATTTTAGTGTCACCATGTTATTTTTAAAATAAAAAATTTTAATATATTTATATTCAACCTTTGGACTAAATTTGGTGCCACCCTGGGTGGCTGCCAGAAACTGCCTTTCTCCATTTCCACAGAACTTATACTTGGGAACATTTTTCTTTGCTTGAGCTTTGACAGTCTCCCTTAAATGGAATAAGGTTAGCAAGAGGCGCCAGCCTGGATCCAGGCTGTGACTGTGACAGCAGATGGTCTGCCAGCTGTGGACTCTGGAAACGGCTGTGTGCTGGAGCAAGTATGGAAGGCTGACTTCCACCCCTTGGTCTTGCACACCTTCCATGTGGTGAGTGTGGACAGCACTCTACTCCACAAGAGGCCAAGGCTTTAGGGCAGCCAACACCGGGAGGACAGCATTTGAAGAGAAGCCTGAGCCAAGGCAGCCATTCAGGGTTCATTGCATTACAAGGAAGAACGACTCAGTGCAGCAACAGGGGAAAGGGCGGCTGCAGATTCTCAGAGAAAGGGGCTGAACTCCAAAGGACACACACTCAGAAAGAGCTCTGAAGAGGGGGGGTCACACTTGGTGTGACTTTGAAAGAGGAGTAAGATTATATTATGTCAAGAGAGACTTTCCAGTGGGAGGTTTAACCCTCTGCCTCACCCTCACACATACACCACACCACATCACACTACACCACATTACACCACACCACACACATACACTACAGCACACACCACACCATACCACATGACACCACACACATATACCACACCACACACCACACCACATCACACCACACACATACACCACATCACATCACAACACACATACACCACACCACATTACACCACACACCACACCACACATACACCACACCACATATACCATACACCACATTACACATCACAACACACACACATCACACACACCACGCCACACCACATGCCATACCCCCGCAGAACAAATGACAGAGTAATGTGCTATGTTTCAGAATCTGGAAGGAGTTTGGGAGGAACTTAAGGAGATGATGGGGCCAGGAGGATGGCGTACTTTTGAAAGGTCAATACCATCTTTCCATGGGAGCAGTGGGAAGCTGTGCTTCAGAGCAACTAAAGGTGACATCTTTTCAGACCCAGGCTGGCAGAGAAGCCAGGCAGGAGCTAGGGACAAAGACAGGACTCCAAGCAAATTGGCTGGGTACAAAAATAACTCCAAAAAGTCAGTAGCCTTCTTATATACAAATGACAATCATGCGGAGGAAGAAATTAAGGAAACTACACCCTTCATGATAGCCACAAGCAACAACATAAAATATCTAGAAGTAATTCTAACCAAGCAAGTGAAAGAATTGTTTGAAAAAAATTCAAATCTCTGAAGAAGGAGACTGAAGATGACATCAGAAGATGGAAAGATCTCCCTTGTTTGTGGATCAGGAGAATTAAGATAGTAAAAATGGCCATCTCACCAAAAGCAATGTAAAGATTCAATGCAATTCCTATCAAAATACCTACACAATTTTAAAAAAGACATTAAAAGATCAATTCTCAACTTCATATGGAAAAACAAAAAACCCAGAATAGCTAAAACAATCCTGTACAATAAAAGATCCTCTGGGGGAATCTCCTTACCTGATCTCAAGTCTTACTATAGAGCAACAGTAATTAAAACAGCATGGTACTGGCACAGCAATAGGCTGGTTGATCCATGGAAATGAATCCACACACATATGGACACTGGATTTTTGACAAAGAAGCCAAATCTATTCAATGGAAAATGGCTAGCATATTCAACAAACGGTGCTGGTCTAACTGGATGTCTACATGTAGAAAAGTGCAAGTAGACCCATATTTATCACCATGCACAAAACTCAAATGCAAGTGGATTAAAGACCTCAACATAAAACCAGAGACACTAATTCGGTTAGAAGAAAAAGTGAGGAAGAGCCTGGAACACATTGGCACAGGAGACAACTTCCTGAACAGAACTCCAACAGCCCCAGCCTTAAGGTCAACAATTAGTAAATGGGACCTCATGAGGCTGAGAAGCTTCTGTAAGGCAGAAGACACTGTCAACAGAACAAAGCGACAGCCTACAGACTGGGAAAAGATCTTCACCAACCCTACATCTGACAAAGGTCTAATATCCAAAATATATAAAGAGCTGAAGAAATTAAACACCACCAAACCAAATAACCCAATTAAGAAATGGGGCTCAGAATTAAGCAGAATTCTCAACAGAGGAATATCAAATGGCTGAGAAACACTTAAAGAAATGCTCAATGTCCTTAGTCATCAGAGAAATGCAAATCAAAAGGACTCTGAGATTCCATCTTACACCCATCAGAATGGCTAAGATCAAAAACTCAAGTGACAACACATGCTGCCGAGGATGTGGAGAAAGGGGAACACTCCTTCATTGCTGGTGGGAGGGAATGTAAACTTGTATAACCACTTTGGAAATCTATCTGGTGCTTTCTCAGAAAACTGGGAATAGCACTACCTCAAGACCCAGCTATTCCACTCTTTGGAATATACCCAGAAGATGCTCCACTACACAACAAGGACATATGCTCAACCATGTTCATAGCGGCCTTATTTGTAATAGCCAGAGCCTGGAAACAACCTAAGTGTCCCTCAGTTGAAGAATGGATAAAGAAACTGTGGTACATTTACACTGTGGAATACTACTCAGCTATTAAAAATAAGGAAATCCTGAAATTTGCAGACAAATGGATGGAACTAGAAAGGATCATACTGAGTGAGTTAATCCAGACCCAGAAAGACTCACATGGAATATACTCACTTATAATTGGACACTAGCCCAAAAGGGATGTCCAATGAGAGTCTTCACTTACCAGGAGATTGGAATAGATGTGAGGACATCCTATTGGGACTCTAGGTGAGAGAAGTATGGGAGAATGGGGAAATAGAAGGATCCAGAGGGTCCTAGAAACCTACAAGAAGAACATCATGATGGGTGGATCTGGGCCCAGGGCGGTCTGCTCAAACTACAGCACCAACCAAGGACAATACATGCAGCAAACGTTGAACCCCTACTCAGATCTAGCCAATGGACAGGACATTTTCCACAGTTATGTGGAGAGCGGGGAATGACTTTGACATGAACTCCAGTACCTCGTATTTGACCACTTCCCCTTTGTGGGGAGGTCTGGTGGCACTCAGAGAAAGGATAAGCAGGCTACCAACATGAGACTTGATAGCCTATGACCATATAATAGGGGAGGAGGTCCCCTTCAGTCACAGACCTAGGGGAGGGCAATAGGGTGAAAGCAGGAGGGAAGGAGGAATGGGAGCATACAAGTGATGGGATAACAATTGAGTTGTAATCTGAATTAATTAATTAATTAATTAAAAACAACAATGGCATTTCCTTTCTGCCTTTTGCTGCTTGTGTGGACAGAGGCAGCACAGATGGACGCTCCCATGAAACACAGAAGCGTCACTATCCAGCAGATACTTTGATCATACAATGATTCATGCAGAGAGTGTCCCGCTCCCAACAGTGGACCTGGATTCCTTCTTGGGGATGTCTAAGCATGTTGCTGTTATGCCTTTGTGGGATATACTACACTCTCATATCCCCTTCTATACTGACAGCCCTCAGTTTTGCTTTTGCCTTTCTCTCTAATTGTTATTTGGAAGGGGTGAAAGGTATAATAGAAGTGGTTCTCCCCTTCCCATTTAATAAAAGGCTAAACTCTAATTATTCTCAACAGTTTAGTTAAGTTAAATCACACACACACACAACACTTATGGGGTCCTATCTGAATATTAGTATCAGCCTTAGGTATTTAAAAAGTGTATTTACTTATTTGTGTTCATGCATGTATGTGTGTGTTTATTGTATTCTCTCTCTCTCTCTCTCTCTCTCTCTCTCTCTCTCTCTCTCTCTCTCTCTCTCTGTGTGTGTGTGTGTGTGTGTGTGTGTGTGTGTGTGTGCTCATATGATTGGTAAATGGAAGCCCCTGTGCCATAGTGTGTGTGGGGTCTGATGACAACTTCTGGGAGTCGGTTCTCTACAGTTCTCTCCTTCCACTGTGTGGATCTCAGGGATCGAACTCGGGTGTCAGTTTCGTGACAAAGACCTTTCTTCACCTGCTGAGCCATTGCATCAGCTTTTTACCTGGAGGGGCTTCTGGAGGTGGGAAGAGACAAGGTCATGGTGTCTGCTCCCTCCCCTGTGGCTCTGGTAGGACTAGGAGCATGGAGGTGTTAAGTCCAGGATGGCAGGGCACTTCAGCTGGTGAGAGAGAGTGAAAGGTGGCCTCTGACAGCTGGCCTGGGGCCTGTCAGGGTGTAGACAGACCAGTTCTGGGTGGCAGCTAAGCTTTCCAGGGCAAACTCCACTGGCTTTTCAAACAAGGCTCTTTCTGCTTCCTCTCCCTGGCACCTACTTAAACCCTGCCAATCTAAGCCGCTCTTGCTTCCACCACTCTCTATCCCCGCACCAGCTTTCCTTCCCCACCCAGCAGAGCACTGGGTCATGGGCAGCTCGATTAAATGCCCAGGACTCACCAAGTAAACCCTGGAGAGTCAACACACCTGACATATTTTACTGCCACCCTCTCTTGCCCAGGGGCCATAGGCTTCTGTAATTGGGAGGGACTACTAGCAATAAAAATGGAACTCTTATTTTCCAGAAAATAGCAAACTTTTAGAACCCTGGGGCTCAACAGCAGGTTAAGTTGTCCTGGCTTCCCAGCAGCAGGGTGCTTAAATTTAGTTGTCCTGGCTTCACAGCAGCAAGGTGCTTAGACTTAGTTATCCTGACTTCATAGCAGCAAGGTGTTTAGACTTAGTTGTCCTGGCTTCACAGCAGCAGGGTGCTTAGACTTACTTATCCTGACTTCATAACAGCAGGGTGCTTAGACTTAGTTGTCCTGACTTCACAGCAGCAGGGTGCTTAGACTTTGTTGTCATTTCCCTGTTCATCTGCAGATAGCTTTTGAAAAGATGCCCCCTAGCTTTTATTTTATTTTAATTCTTAGTTGACAATTTTCCCCCCAGTTGCAATCTTTGTCCCTGGAGTTTCTATCTAGCATGAGTAGCCCAAAGTGACCCAGTGCCTCAGAGTCAGTAGCAGAGCTGCAATTGGAAACCCCATCACTGCCCAGGCCAGGCGCTCTGACATACTTGCTGCACAGATGAGACGACAGCAACTATAAACTATGATTCCATCATTCCCACTTCACAAGTTGAGATGGCAAAGTGGTTTTCTTTCTAAAGTCTTACAGCCAGTTGGTTGGTGGGGTGGAAGGGGGTGGAAGCACTTAGACTCCCTCGTCTGTTCCTAGTCTGATGCTCTGATCTATGATGGGTCCAGCTTTAGTGAGGTCCTTTCTGCCTCTTCTATCTTAGCAGGACAGAGAGGGAGGGATTTGATGATGAGTATTAGCAGTGGCCTGCGGTAAGTTGCCTCCATCTCCCTACAGACATCTTAAGGTACCAAAGAAGAAGACACAGGAATGGCTCTGACCTGCAAGTGTACTGGGGACACAAGTCTGATCCTTTGCTTCTATATAAAATGTTGATCTGGAGCTACTGTGTGTCCTAGTGTTGGTTGGTCCCTGGGATCCTTGTCCTATGGGAAGATTCTCATGTATTCAGGATGATGTATGAATCTTGCCTTCCAAATTGTCCCGGATTGGATAATAAAAATTACTGGCAGCCTGTAGTTGGGCAAAGAGAGAGAAGGGAAGGAGGGACTTCCTGGAGGCAGGGAGAAAGAACTCTGGGAAGAAGAAAGAGGAAAGCTCTTTTCACCAGGAGACATGAGAGGAGACAGATGTGATTATGGGCCTGGAAGGTATAGCTGGCCATGTGGCTGGATGGGGTTAGGTGGATGGGTTAAATTAAGTGAGCTAGTGAAGAATCTGTCCAACTAAGGCCTATGCTTTGAAATATTAAAAGAACATGATGCTTTTATTTATAAGACCTAGGGGCCGCCAATGATATTCTACAATAATAAGGTTCTGCATCTAAACCACAAACATAACCTTTCTTTCTTTTTTTTTTTTTTTACTTTTATTGAATGTCTATGTAAATACACATCATGCACACCAAAATCCCTCTCCTTTCCCCAGTAAAGTAAAACAGACAAAGAAAAAATCTTGTCACAGAAGCTGTAGTGTATCACACAGTATAGCCTTTTGTCCACATATATTTACTTTCAAATGTTCATTGCTACAAGTCGTGGGTCTGGTTTGAGGCCTACACTATCGTTACTGGATCCTCACTGGGACTGCTGGTGGATATCCCATGGTTGCCATGTGTCAAGGAGATTTTTAATCTTTGAATCTGCAGGTCCCACCCCTTCATGTGTTCCAGCAGGTCATACATGGGGTAGATGTTGGGGTGAGGTCCACTCAGAGCCGTGAATCAGGGCCCACTCCCTTGTCTTCAGGGGAGGGCCCACTCTCCTGTTCGCATGTCCTCAGGGCAGGGCCTGCTCTCCTTCTCCTGTGTCATCAAGGCAGGGCGGACTTACCTGCTCCCGTGTCCTCAGGGTGGGGCCAGCTCACCTGCTCCCGTGTCCTCAGGGTGGGGTCAGCTCACCTGCTCCCATGTCCTCAGGGTCAGCTCTCCTGCTCCTATTCAATTTGCCAGATCGTTGCTGGCCATCAAGGCCTGGATGGCCTCCTACTCCTGTGGGTACTGGATCTTGTGGACCGTCAAGCAGGTGGCAGGTGGAGGCCCCTAAAAGTCTTCATTGTGTTGCTTGCAGAAACCATTGATGTTGGCCCAGCTCGGCTTCTTGTCTCGGGAAACTTGTGGCTCTGTTGATTCACACCTCCTGAGTCTCTGGGTCCATCGCGTCCTCCGTCCACCATGGGACCCCGCCTCCATGCTGCCCCTACTATCCACCTCTGCCTCATCCAGCTCTCGGCACTGAGCATGCGCCCAGCCCACGAGAGAAGGTCTGTAAGGCCTGTGGTGTGGGAGGTGCAGCCTCAACTAGAACAGTACCCACTCCTGGAACGCCATCTCCTTGTCCTGCACTGCTCAGGGCCACAACCTGAAAAAGCAGCGGTGGCAGCAGCAGAGGTGTCCCAGGGTCCCTGGGGCTCACTGGAGCATGGTCTCATAGACCTGCGGCGGTCAGGCATGGACGATCCACATGGCTGGATTTCCTACTTTCTGGGAAACACCAGCAGTGTGATTTGAAGCTCTCAGTATGGTCTTTTGATGGCTGTGCAGTCACTGCTCTTCCGCGGATCAGACACGGTGTGCGACTGATGCCATCTTGTATGATCTCAGCTTGGGTTTTTCTAATACATTGAGCTAAGTGTTTCCTCCCAATCGGGCCGCTCTTGGGGGTGAACATTTCTGCGTAGTTCTGGAACACAATCATCCTCAGAATGTATTGAGGACCTCATCTTTTGAACCCTGCAGACCCGCTTCCGCTGCGTGGACCGGCCCCCATTGTGCCTCTTTTAATTTTAAAATGTATATAGATACATAAGACCCAAAATTGCCAAAGCAATCACAATTAAGAATAGCAATGATTTTGAATTATACTACAGAGTCACAGTAATAAAAACAGTATGATACAGGTTTAAAAATATGTAGATAAATAGAATATAAGAGGGGACCCAAATATAAGACCATGTAGCTACAGCCACACAGTCTTTGATAGAGGTGTCAAAGACATACTGTAATACTTTTCTATTGCTGTGATAAAACACCATGGCTAAGGCAACTTACAAAAGGAAGCATTAATTTGGCTTGTGGTTTCAGAGGGTTAGAATCCATAATGGCAGCACAAAGGTATGGTGGCAGAAACAGCGCAAAGCTCAGACCTTGATCAAAAGAATAACAGGAGGTTTTTGAAGTCTCAAAACTCTCCCGCATGACACAGCTCCTCCAACAAGGCCATACCTCCTTACTCTTCCCAAACAGTTCCACCAACTAGGGACCAATTATTCAAACATAGGCGCCTATATAGAGGATGTTTTCACTCAAATCACCACACATCCTTTGGGGGGAAAGACAGCTTCTTCAACAAACAGTGTCGGGGATACTGACTAGCCACTTGTAGAGCAATTAAACGGTGGATCCTACCTCTCATCCTGCATAAAAATCAATTCAAACTGGACTGGAGACCTTACTTGTAAGACTGAAACATTTGCAACTTCTAGAGGAAAACATAGATAAAATGCTACTAGATAAGAGCGTAGCTAAGGACTTTCTGAACGGAGCGCCGGTAGCACAGGAAATAATAGCAAGAACTGACAAATGAGATTGCATGAAATTAAGCAAAATCTGCACAAGAGAGAAATGATCTTCAGAATGAAAACATGACCTACAGAGGGAGAAGACAACCTCCCCCACAACCTAGCCAAGGGATTGGTATGCAGACTATATGAGGAGTTCCAAAAAATAAAATGCCCATTAAATCCAATCAATGAATGGCTAATCTTGGCTGTCCACTTGAGTGCTTTTGAAATCAACTAAAACCCAAACTTCCTGTGAGAGCACTCCTGTGAGGGACTTCCTTAGTGAAATTATCTGAAGCACAAAACCCACCCTCTGTCTGGGCTGCACCTTCTGGTGGCAGCCCACACAGAAGGATGTGCAAGAAGGAAGCTTTACTTTTGCCTGTTGCCCTCACTCTCAGTGGCAAATTCGCCCATCTGGACACTACAGCCAGGATTAAGGTCAACTTTCTCAAGATTCCAGTGCAGACTGAATCTTCCAGACTCCAGAACCAGCCTGGGCCTGCAGACACCCAGCCCACGGACTGAACAACTACTAGAATTTTGGCTTGCCTATCTTAAGACAGCCATTGTTGGACTATTTGGACCATATCCTGTCAACCAGAAAATAAGACACGCATGCACGCACACAAGTATGTGCATGCATGTACCTCCACCCGTGCACAATCAGTTCTGTTCCTTTAGAGAACCCTGAGTAATACAGCCATCACCAGAAAAAACAAATGATACAGAGGCTGGCGCAGGTGTGGAGAAAGAAGTCTCAACACGACTGGTGCGCTCACCAAGGAAGTCAATGTAAATGTTCCTCAAAAAGCTAGAAATAGAATTACCATATGACCCAGGTACCTACCAACAGAGTATATACCTAAAGGAATCTAAGTCAGCTCACCATAGAAGATGCCGGGGCATCCCTGTTTTTTTGACAGTGTTCATGATACCATGGAATCAGCCGTGGTAGCCATTAACAGGTGAGCTGATAAAGAAAAGGTGATATAAAACATAATGAGACTTAATTCAACCTTTAAAAAGACAGTAATTATGTCATTTTCCAGGAAAATGGCTGGAGTTGGCCATCACTATATTAAGTGAAATAAGCCAGACACAGAAAAAAAAAAACGGTTACATGTTTTATCTCTGTATATAAGACATAAGAGTAGACAGGTGATTACTTGGGAAGGGAGAAGGGAACCAGTGAGGGAGGGGGCAGGGAGTGGAGAGTACAATGTGGGGAGGTACTCTTACAGGTTGTTCTGGGGGGACCCATAGTGAGTTGAACCATTCGTTGACTTTTAAAAAGTCATGTATGTATCACTGTTGTCTGCATGCATGTCCCTGAACCACATTCGTGCTTGGTGCCTGCAGAGGCCAGAGGGGGCATTGGAACCTCTGTAACTGTAATTACAGATGGTTATGAGCTGCCATGTACCATGTTTAGGAATTGAAGCCAGGTCCTCTGGAAGAGCAGCTAATGCTCTTAACCACTGAGCCGTATCTCCAGCCCCAGGGTCAAACTTGGTTATGTCCCTGGCCCTGATGCCCTTCGTGGTAACAGTGCCCACTCTGCCTCTGATGGCTATGCACTGCTATTGCGTCTAGACCCAATGAGATGTTTCAAGTGCAGACCTCCTGCCCTCGGTCTGGCTTAAAAACCCTGGCCGCAGACCAAGCAGAGCAGTTTGCAGACAGCAGCGGTTACGGAACTGCTGTCACTGACTGGCTGGCTCAAGGGGCAGCCCTGGGGGACTATGGGGAAGGGAAATCCTTCCATTGTCAGAACTTGGAGTGGACTTGTCAAATGCATTTTATCTAGAAAGAGAATGACCTGAGAACTGGAGCTAAGCCAATTTGTTGACAATGGCTAGTGGTTTTGGACAATTGGGACTTGAAAGAATAACTGAAGGGTATGTGATAAAGGTTTTTTGGGGAAATGGTATATGAATACTCATAATGGGTCCAGGATGTAAAAAAACCTGCTTGCTCCATGAGAATGCTCTCTTAAAAATGTCCACCGTTTTGGAGGTCCTAAAGCGGTGAGCAAGGTGTCTTGTGGCCTTTTCCCTACCCGCCCTAATAGTTTCTCCATGAGATTTTGTGCATCACTGGGATTAAGATTGACAGGTTCATTGACATGGGCATTCCTGTATTCAGGTTGAGCTAGTCACATCTCTGAGAACACAGCATCCTTGGAGCAGTAACTAACTTTAAATCTTCAATATGGTACTACAGCCTAAAGGTACCACTCCTAACATGCGCCCAGCAGACTGCTTGTGTTGGATCCTTTATCACAGAGGAGATAGTTTAATAAGTGTCCATCTTGATACAGATTTGCCTTCTCTGTATCACATGTAGGCTTAATAGATGCCTGGTTCATGATCAGTAGCCCACAAGGTTTCTTAGACATCAGTTTCTCTCCCCCTTCTCCCCCCTCCCCTCTCTCTCTCTCTCTCTCTCTCTCTCTCTCTCTCATATGTTCCTCTCAACTTACTGGAGGCTGCCCCAAGACCACCAGAAACCACAGGTTTGAATCTGAAAGCAATAACTAAAGTTGATCTTTTTCACAGCTGGTGTCTTTGCATATGACTGGAATCTGGTTTCTTAGATTTATTTTTTGGTTTTAGGTGGTGTGTGTGTGTGTGTGTGTGTGTGTGTGTGTGTGTGTGTGTGTGTGTTAAGAATGCACACATGCATTCAGGTACCAACAGGGGCCAGAAGAAGGTGTCAGATACACTGGAGCTAGAGTTGTGAGCCACCCGATGTAGGCTCTGGGACTAGAATTCAAGTCCTCTGGAAGAACAGCAATGGCTCTTAGCTGCTGAGCCATCTCTCCAGCCCCATAACTGAAATTTTTATAGGCGTCAATTGCATAAATATAATTTACATCTTAACTTTCATCATTCTTCCTACTCCACAATATTACATATTTCTTCATTGTCCCCACCACCTTTCACTTTATTAACAGAGCACTGTGCCCTTGACATCTCAACAATACTGTAAGGAAAATCTATAATTGTTATATACTGTGTATCTCCCTGCTAGTATACAAATCCTATGGTGTCAGAGGTTTTGACAGTTTTATTACTACCACACTACTATTACTACACTGCTGCTGCTATTATTACTACTCCTACTGTTACTTATTTCTGTTCTTATTACTGTCCCCCACCAGCGAGAGCAGCACTTAGAAAGTAATAGTTTAAGGCACTAAATAAATGCCCACCAAACGAATCAATGGAATGGACACAAATAAACACTTGAATACGACGAAGCTGTATTGTTGCCCCTGACAGACGTTCTGCCACAGACAGTCTTCATGTCATTACTCTTATGGGTTGGCACATGGAAAAACTGAGTGGTCATGATGCCAGCCTAGGGTTGGGAGAAGCAGGGGTCATACAAATGTGGCTTGGGCAATGAGATCATGAGGTAGAGCTAACTGACTGAAGCACTGTTCAACTTCTGGAAAAACAAAAAACAAAAGCTCCATCAGTCTTTTTCAAGAGGAGATTGGGTATGGGAGACAGCCATGGAGGTTGCTTTTCTGTACTGGGTCCTTGAAGGCATCGCGGCCAAACCTATAGTGTGCTTACCCTCACACCCAGCACATCCCCACCATGGCTTTCTTGGTTTTCTTCACCACTTCCTGTCCATTACAGATTCCCAGGGCCGCCACCTTCTGACTCAAGGATCACAGAGTTTCTCAAAATAAAACACTGAGCAACTGTTGTACCAGGGAATAGGCAGTGAAATTCCCAGGCCCTAGGGAAAAGTTTCTATTCCTCATATTTTACTTAGGCCACTGCCGCTGTGTCCCTGTGACCCTGTAGGTTCCTGCCTAGAAAGCAAGTAGTATGGAAAACGCCTTCTTCCTCTTTTGTTCATTTTTGCATCAGAAAGAAGTTGCTGGAGGTGACTGTGTTCAAAGTCCTTTATGCAGCATTGACATTCTTCAAATGTATTCTCCCATTAACTCACAGACAGAGACCCTGAAGCTGAGCGGACGTGATAGAATTAGATGCAGAGAGGAGTGTGTGGCTGAGCCTTGCCCACTTTGTTTCATCTTGGTCTCTCCCCTGGGAGCCTGCATGTGCTGTAACAATATCTGTCACAGCTCACAGCCATGTGAGGCCCACAGAGCCCTAGCTGGATGGAACGTTATTGAACTCAAAGGGACGAGGCCGAGGCGAGCATTCAAGTCTACGTTTACTTACACATGAGAGGGTGAGCGGCTGATCCATCAGCTGAGGGGCCTTCGGGGCCAGGAACTGAGGCAAGGCCAGAGACCATGAGCAGTTTGACTTGGCCTAAAAAAGACCTAAATGTTTCCATTGTGAGCATCTGCAGACTGCAGTAGAGAGAACCATAAAGGAGCCAGATAATGGATCCTTGAAAGACAGCCCAGGAGGCTTGGGTGGGTGTGCTCCAATAGGCCACGGGGAGCCACTACAACTTTGTCCTGCAAGCGCAGCCAAAAGCCTAAAGCCTGTGCTAACATAGACTCTGCTCTGAAGAGCTGTGTGTCTGAACTATAAAAACCTTTAGCAGGCACTTCATGCTGGCTCCTGGTCACTTTCCTTCCTCCCACCTCAGTCTTGGTGCCTGAGCACTCTGCCTAGAACACTCCAGTATGCTTTTGCATGCATCCCTACCCTCACCATTCAAAATGAATCCACCCAACACCCTGATGCCTCCTTGAGCCTCCTGAAACACAAACCTGCCATACTGCGGCACCTTCTCCTCCAGCTCTGTCACCGGAAGACTTTATTCCCTGGGGGTTGAGAAGGTAGCTCAGTTGGTAGAGTTTGTGCCTATCTTGTAGGAAGCTCTGAGTTTGCTCCCTAGCTCTGGAGTGCATTCCTGTATCTCTGCACTCTGGAGGGAGAGGCAGGACGAACAGAAGTTCAAGATCACCCTTAGCTCCACGAGGTCAAGGTAAGCTTGGGGTATCAAGAGCCTGTCTAAAAGAGGAAGGACTAAAGGATGAAGGAAAGGAAGACTAAGCTTGCTTTCCCCATATTACACTATGGATTTCACCCTAACTCCGTTCTTTATTACACTCGGTGGCTAACATCGCTAACTTGATAAGATCTAAGATCACCTAGGAGATAAGCCCTTGGGTTTTTCTATGATGGAAGATGCACCTTGAATGTCAATGGCCCCATCCCGTGGGCTGGGGTCCCAGACAGAATAAGTAGGAGAAATCCATGTTCTGCTTCCTCACATAGGATGCACAGGGGCCGGCCGCCTTATTCTCCCTGCCGTGGTGAACTGCATCTTCTCAGATTGAAAGCTGAAAGAAACCTTCCCTCAAGTCACTTTTGCCAGGCATTTGACTACAGCAATGAAGAAAGTTGTGGTCAAATGCTTCTACTGCCCACACCTCTGGCTGACCCCGGCTGCACCCATGCCTGCTCTCTTTCCCCCTCTTCCTCTGAGCCTGTGTGGGAGACCTATGCCTTTAAAAACTCAGTTCTAACCTCATGCCCCTTCCAAAATGCTCTGAGGACCCTCCTAATGAACCTGTCTCTCAAGGCGCCACATTTGTACTGTGGGGTATCTCCTCTAGCACTTATCTGTCAGCCTACTATACAAGCTATTTATAAATGCCCGTTTCTCCCAGCATGCTGTACGCTCACAGAAAGCAAACACAGAATTAACAAAATAAGAACGTAATGAGATGCCTGCACTTGATAGCTGAGTTTATGGACCTTTTTTCCTTAAATAGTTCTTCAAATGTTCAAAACCATGAACAGCCGTCCAGAGCTCAGGGTGTGCTGATCTTTCAAGTGCCACACAGTTCCCCCTCGTTCTATAAGTGAGGTCAGCACTAGATAAGAAATACCACCCCGAGCAGCCAGATTCTCCCACACCCCTCTGGGGCCAGTGTTGTGTCTAACACTGGAGCCAGGCTGGCAGATTGAGGAAAGGCCTGGCATCAACATCAAAACTTAATTCACCACAACCAATGCTTTACATCCTTTCCTGCCACTCTGGGTCTGTTCCTGGAGGCTGATCCTGCTTAGCCTGTGAAGACCTCAGAGAAACACGCGCTCAGCCATGAAAACAAGTCCGAAGAGCAGCTACTTGCACTCACTGGCTGAGCATGGCTATAGCCAGCCTCTGGGCTAAAGACATATGATCGAAACGTTAAGAATGATGGCCAAGTGCAAGGTGGGACAGTCTGCAGCCTAAATAAGCTCGTGCGCTTTAACTTACATCTGATGAACCTTAAAACTCCTCCTTCAGAGGAACCAAGAGTGCACTGGCTGGGTTTGTATGTCAGCTTGGCCAGAGCTAGAGGCATCAGAGAGGAAGGAGCTTCAATTGAGGAAATGTGTCCATGAGATCCAGCTACAAGGCATTTTCTCAGTCAGTGATCACTGGGGGAGCGCCCAGCCCATTGTTGGTGGGGCCATCCTGGGCTGGCGGCCCTGGGCTCTGTAAGAAAGCAGGCTGAGCAAGCCAGGGGAAGCAAGCCAATAAGCAGCACCCCTCTTTGGTCTCTGCCTCAGCTCCTGCCTCCAGGTTCCTGCCCTGTTTGAGTTCCTGTCCTGACTTCCTTTGGTGATGACCAGTAATGTGGAAGTGTACGATGAATAAACCCTTTCCTCTCCAACTTACTTTTTTGGTCATGGTGTTTCATTGCAGGATTGGAAACTAAGACAGAGAGCAAGGCTTCCCCATTGAAGCCCATTCAACAGAGAAAGCCACAACTGCAGAACCTCGACCTTACAGGACTCAGCCTTTAAAACCAAGCTCCAGGAAGAAAAGGCACTCTGCATCCTAGTGTGGCATGACATTCCATCCCCTCCAAGTTCAGCACCTGCCCCAGCCCCAGACATGAGGCCACTTCACCCCCACAGGACGCTGCCACAATAGAAGTACACCAAAGCCCTTGTTCCCTCCACCAGTATAAACAGCTGGGAGGGTTCCTGAGGTTCCCATTGTTTAAACTGGGTTCCGATGCATATCAGCAGAAAAAATGAGAGTTCATATCCTCCTTGGTCTTTGATCACAGTCTCTACGTTGGGTTGACACTTGATCCTGTGTTTTCCTATCTTTTGTGGCATGTCTGGACAGGCAAGAGGAGAACCAATCTCCTGGGGGGGTTTCTGAGCTTCAAGGAAGATAATTGCTTGCCTGGGACAGCACCAGGAAGGCCCTCAGGTGTCTGTCAGAGTAGAACTGGAAGCCATGCAGAGCAAAGGGTCATCCTGGAAGCACTCAGGATGTAAGCTGTGTACCTCCAGTGGCTGCACTTGTCCTTCCTGGTTAGCTTATTTGCCCACGTTGCTGTCCTACTTGAAGACACTATTACATTAGGCAAAACGTTATGCCACAGCACAGCCATACCTGGTGGGAATGGCGAAAATCTGGGTCACTGATTAACTGTTTGTTTTTAAGTCACTTGGTGCCACCTTCAAATGTGTCTAATCTCTTACCTCTACTCGCTTGTTGGGTTATGCTATCTGGTATGAACTACATCTGGGTGCAAACGGCTCAGGAGAAAGACCTTGTTGAGTTCTTAATGACAGTTTTCTTTAGGATCCCATTGGTTGACATTACTGTCTATCATATTTATAAGAATATAGACAGTGGAGGCTGGAAAGATGGCTCAGCAGCTAAGAGCAGGCACAGTTCTTACAGAGGGCCCAAGTTCAGTTCCCAGCATCCACACTGGGCAGTTCACAGGCACCTGTGGCTCCAGCTGCAGAAACTCTGACCCCATTTTCTGAATTCCACAGGCACTTGCACTCACACACTCACACACAGACCCATATGGATACACATAATTATAAATAGCAAAATATTCACTTTTAAAGAACATAGACAATGAGTACTTCTTTGACAGTGAAGTCATGCAAGTATATTATGTGTTACAAACTCTCTTAGGTAAACATCCTAAGAGGAGCTAACTCACCCAGTGCTGAACACACCATTGGAATGATCTCTCTCAACAATCCATTTATATACTTCACAGGTGAGGAAACTGCCATTTAGGTAATACGCCCGAGGTCCCACTGTTAGCAGGTAAAGGATGTGGGGTACAGTAGTACTTATCAGGCACAACAGACGTGTGTGTCAAGTTCTCCAAAAATGATCTTAAAATAAATGCACACTTAACTGCGTAGTCTATGATAAGTGCTCTGGAGTGAATAAAATGGAAAATTCCTCCTAACTCTTGTTTCAGGCCTTGGGGCATTTACTGTGATCAGACACATGTCCTTTGATCCAGAGATGACGATGTGCGTGTAGCAGCCCACAGATGGTCACTGAGTTCTGACGATTGTACAGTCCTCTCTGTAGGCTGTATGGGGTACTGCCCCGAGGCTCCACTGGATCCCTGCTCAGGGGCTTATTACTTAGAACAGAAAAGATGTAAAGAATTAATAGGAAGGTTCTAGCCAGCACCATTCTACCCCCACTCACCCCTGTATCTTCCTCATGGATGCCTGCCAGTGAATACCAAGCCGAGACAGCCCTGGACACTGGAGCACATGTGACACTACTGCAACCCCTCCCTTCTCCTCACCTTCGTCTCCAGGAGACCACACAATGTGGGGTCTTTTGCTAGCTTGAGCAATGAATAGGAAAGTGGGTGGAGCCACAGCAGCCGCCTGTCACCACAACTGCAGCTGAGACTGTGCCCCATCCAGTCTCACTCTGGAAGCAGCTGCCACAACAACCACACCCTCAGCCCGGGTCCAGGAGTCAAGTGGCTGTCCCCAGTGCCCCTGGTGTGTTGACAGAGCTGAAACAGACTGAAAATGACTCAATAGGAAATTGTTTGAGTCGGGACCTCAAGACTGTGCCTCTCAGCACCATCCCATTCTACTTTTCTGTCTATGTATTACCCAGTCCCGGGTGCTAGCGGTGTGTCGCATTCAGGTAAGAATGAAACAAACTCAGAAAGCCAACACTGTGGAGGTTCTACAGTCACTGTGTGTCACAGACAGATAAGCCCAGGATTACACCACACAGTTTCATACTGCACGGACTCCAGGGTTTCTGCCAAGCTTTGAATCTTATTAAATATTAAATTACGAAAATCCATTTTTGTCTGACTGGGGACATCATGACAAAACTCTGGAATGATAGAAATCTGGGGAAACTATCATTGCCAACTACCACGTGGGATGCTTTCACATGTGCAGGTCCCCAGCACCCATCGCAGCTGCCTTAGGTGGTAGCGCCACCTACAGATCAGGCTGGAGGTTTCTCAAACAACCTTATCTCCAAACCTTTGCTCTTCTAAACAACTCAATCTCTGGCCTTTGATCTCTCAGCTCCAAGGGAACAAAAGCCAGTGAGTCCACAGTTTGACCTCCTCTGGGGTCACAGTTTAAAGCTTTCACCTTGACCTCAGTACATTCATGGACAGTGAGTTGGAAGGATGCAGATTAGAACACAGGCCGAATTTCAGATTTAAATTCTGAGAAAGTGCTCTAGGCTGAGACAAAAACTTGGCACCACTCATTCAAAAAATAGCTTTCAGTTATTTTGAGGAAAGCACCCATATTCACATCCTGGCTGGGATGTGGTATATTAAAAAAGATACTCCAGTGCAATCGTGTATAATACACACTGAGTGAAGGTCAGAGACAGGGTAGAAAGATGCTATAGTTTTTCTTCTGTTAAATGAGTGGAAGTGCAGTAAAGAAGCCAAGAAAGCAAGAAATAACTATCTGAATGCCTGACATGTAGAAAATGACAAAGATTAATCACACACTATTTCCGCGGTGCATATTTTGTATACTATTGCAGTATGCACACACACTTTTCTGTATGCTTTATTCATAAATATTTGTTGCAATTTTCTTAATCTGCTAAACTTTATTTAATTCATGAAATCTTTCTTTAGTAACATTTTGCTTTGTTTTTTATTTAATTAAAATATATTTACATCATTTCTCTCCTCCCTTCAACTCTTCCAATGTCTCCCCTGCCCCTCTCAAATTTGTGGCTTCATTATTGTTACATGCACATATGTGGGGTGTGTGTTTGTGTGTGTGTGTGTGTGTGTGTGTGTGTGTGTGTGTGTGTGTGTGTGTGTGTGTGTGAATAAATGCATCAATGCATCCAGCTGAGTCCATTTAGTGTTGCTTGCATGCATATGTTTTTAGAGCTGACCATTTGGGATTGGATGACCATTTAGGGCCTCATCCTTGTGGAAGTCTAATTCCCCACCCTCAACTGTCCTTAATTGCTTGTAGCTCTTCATTGAGAGGTGGAGCCTTGTGAAACTGCCCCATCTGTGTTTATTTTATTAGTTTCCACTTTTCTTGCTTTAGCACTTTACTTCCTATTTTAGATAATAATGGCCCAGAAGCTTTACTTTTCAAGGTTCCTTCTCGTTGTGGCTCTTCCTCTCTTACTGTTCATAAAGGTGCGTGCAAGTGCGTGCAGGTGTGTGCAGGTGTGTGCAGTTGTATACAGGTGAGCACTCTCTCTCTCCAAGAGCATGATCTAGTCCTCACCAACTTCCTATAGAAATTTCATTGTAAACATATGCATCAGAATTTGTATTATCAATAAAACATTAGCATGCTTTATTCATAGATACATTTTTAAAATAAATGCAACCATGCTTTCCTTTCTACTTAATACCCTCAGTGATAAAAAGTAGAGGGAATGTGTCATTATTAATCCATTAATAAACATTTCAAAGATATGAATTGTTTCTATGAAATGAAAATATTTGTCTATTTGACAAATCAGTTTGTCAGGTCACATCTAGTCCTATAACAAATTTATGCAAGCTCAATTTTTAAACAAGCATAAGTAAAAATGGGTGATTTATAGTAATTATAAGATTATCTTCAAAATGACAAAGTGAAAAATATGTGTAAATACAACTTATGTGTTATCCATCAATATCCAAATGTACAAGTCTAGGGGCTAAGCAGCTGGCTCAGCAGCTAAGAGTGCTAGCTGCTCTCCTTGCGGACTGGAGAATTGCTCCCACCTCCCATGGATGGCAGCTCACCACTCCCGGCTCTGGGGGATCTAATGCCCCCTACCTCAACCCCCATCTCTGCTGGTAGTTGTGTGCAGACTCAGGCATGCACATGCACAATAAAAATTTCTTTAAAATTAAAAACAAAAGAGGAAAACAAGCCACTGGGCAAAATGTCCTCGTTTCTGCCACAGAGAGAATTCGGCCTAAAAATGGGCAAGCTTGGATGCAGGCAGAGTTGACAGCCAGACTCTGCCAAGACAGGGTAAGCAAGTCCTCAATAGTTCCTGCATCGCAAATATGTCTGTCAGATAAACTGGGCCAAAAGGCTGAAGATGATGCTCCAACGTTATAGAGAGTGTTGGGTGACTGTTCAGGCAGCAAACTGTCTCTGTCATTTTTTTTTTTTTTTTTTTTTTTTTTTTTTTTTTTTTTTTTACTTTGGAAGCTGCTCACCTGCACTTCTGCTAACCTGCACTTCCAGTTCACTCAGGCAATTAAGTTTTATTCCTTCTTAAGTCTCTGATGGGTTTGAAGACCAGACAGTTTAGTTTTACAATTAAGCTTAGTTGATTAGGGCTTAAGATGTTTTTAGGTCTAGATAGATGTTTTAAGTTGATAGAGATGAGGTATTATAGATAATGATTTTCATTCAGAATTTTAGAATCACCAAGATAGGAAAAATGTTTTCTTCAAGTTTGCCAAATACAAATAGCCAAATCACTATGAATGTAACATTTATATAATTCCTGATTGTTTCATGGTTCCTCTCGCTGTATGTAGTTTATTTTATTTATGTGTAATAATATAAATGTACATGTAAAAAAGAAACATAGGGGCTGGAGAGATGACTCAGTGGTTAAGAGCACCACCTGCTCTTCCAAAGGACCAGGGTTCAGTTCCCAGCAACCACATGGCAGCTCACAACTGTCTGTAACTCCAAGATCTGACACCCTCACACCAAAGCACACATTAAAAATTAAAAAAAAAAAGAAACATAATGAAAAAATAAGAAAAAATAAAAACGCAAACCTAATTTTCATGACTACTGGATATGTAAGCTTGTTTACTGGTTGACACTCAGCCAAGAGCTGTGCCTCACTGAGTCCGAAGGGAAATATATTTTGAGTAAAGAAATGTCTTACAGCAAACAATGCTCGTGCCTGTCTCATCTTCCAATCTCCACCCTTCTCAAGCCTACCTGAAGGGGCTGTACCTGGCCCAAGCGTGGCAAACACGGTTCCGCACATCTTGTTCTTCTCTGTCTTGCTAAGCCATTAGATCACATTCCTAAGGCTAGCCCCCAAGGTCTAGTCCTTTATTTGGCTACTTCCTCCTCCTAAGGCTGACCACCAAGGTCCAGCTATCAAAGTACTGAAGTCCAGCAATCAAAAGCCCCTTTGGCTCACCTAACTAAGGTGCTCAATTAAAATTAAACACCTCACCCTGACACCAAGTTTCCCCTTTTACCTTTATAAACTGACATTTGTCTATGCGGCGCCTCTGTCTCCTCTCTATCCAGAGGCAGTCCTTTGACCCTCCCCGCCCGCCATACCTGGGACAAATATTCCTTTCCCAGTTTCCCTTGTTCCCTTTCCCTTTTCTCTATCTCCTGTCTTTGTCTCCCTGTCCTTTTTTTTTTTTTTTTTTTTTTTTTTTTCCTTATTCCTCGTGCCATGCCCCTGCCCCTCCTTCTCAGAGAAGGGGAGGTTCCCAATGGGTACCAACCCACCCTGGCATCTCAGAGTGCAGCAGGACTAAACATATTCTCTCCCATTGAGGCCTGACAAGGCAGCCCAGCTAGGGAAAAGGGATCCAAAGGCAGGCAACAGAGTCAGAGACAGCCCTTACTCCCACTGTTAGGGGAGCCACATATGGACCAGGCTGCACATCGGCTACATATGTGTATGGGGTCTAGGTCCAGCCCATGCGTGCTCTTTGGTATGTCTCTTATTCCCTGCCCTTTGTCCCGCTAGGCAAATAAATCTCCTTCATGCTGAGAACTTGGTCTTGGGTGTCTTATGCCACCGAAACCAATCCCTTTACTGCCTACTTCTGACTATGAGTGTTCACATCTGTGCACCTGTGGCTCTGTACACCTGAAATGTCTTTAGCAACTAGGTTGAAACGTCAAGATCCAACCTCAGTGTCACAACCTCTGTGAAACAACTGCAGCAATCTTCAGGTGCAATGAAACACCCTCTGTTCGGCATTGCCTGATGGTCTTAGGGCATTTGTCATGTAGTGGGGTGCATCTCCCTGGGTGGCTTCTTTGGCTTCAGAACTTGAGAGCAAGAACATGATTTATTTGCCATTGTATTCCTACATGGTGTCTATACTAGGAAAGTTAGATAAAACCTAATACTAAATTGGCTTAAATGATTTTATTCATTTATTTTATGTGTACCTGTTTTGCTTCCATATGTTTGTGCGCCACGTATGTGCCTAATACTTGAGGGTCAGAAGAGGGTGTCAGATCCCTTGGAACTGGAGTTACTGATGGTTGTGGTCTCCTCTCCTCCTTCCTCCTCTCCTCCTGCTCCCCTCTTTTCCTTTCCCTCCTTCTTTCTCCTCTCTGCCCTCTCCCTTGATCATGAGAAAGTGATACACAGTCACCACTGGATTCGAGGTTTTGAATTTTATCTTTTCTTTTTCTTTTTTCTTTCTTTTGTTTTTATTTTTCGGAACAGGGTTTTTCTGTGTTAGCCTTGGCTGTCCTGGACTTGGTTTGTAGACAAGGCTGGTCTCGAACTCACAGATTCGTCGCCTGCTTCTGCCTCCCTAGTGCTGGGAATAAAGGCGTGTGCTACCACACCCAGCTGATTTTTATCTTTTCTTGAGCTAGGAATACTCAGCAAGATACCACCAGGCAGGACAAAAGGTAAAATTACAGATACATATGTGTGCAGAAAGGAGCCCACACTGTAGAGTCTGGTGGAAGCCTCTCCCCAGCTGAGAATCCAAGAGTTCTAGTACAATTAACATTGAACGATATTTCTTTCGCATAGAAGTAATGCCATGTGCATGTGAGCATGGTTGGATGTGTGCTTGTGTACAGGTGCACATGTGTGTACAGGTGCATGTGCATGTGGAGGTCTGAGACACACATCGGGAGTCTCCCTTGACTGTTCACAACTTTATTCAGTGAGGGTGAGTCAGGGTCTCTCCGTTGAACTCTGAGAGCTCACCACTAATAGAGCTAGTCTAGCCAGTTGGCTTTCTCCAGGGGTCCCTGGTGTCCACCCTCTAAGCATTGGAATTACTGACAGACTGCCACATCCTGCCAGCATTGTGGGTTCTGGGATCCATACTCCAGTCCTCACACTTGCATGGCAAGTGCCTCATCCACTGAGCCATCTCTCCCTGTAGATTTCTTTTAACTTTTATTGAATGTGTCCTTTGACCATTCATACATACATAAAGCACATGTGGAGTTGTAGTCCCCCCCCCTTTCTGATCTCCTTTCCACCCCTACTGTACCATCTCCTCCATGCAGCCCCCTTCCCCACATTCCTGTCTTTGTTGCTGCTGCTGTTGTTTTGGGGAGCCGTCTGACCCACCTCCTTTATCATTACTGACAGACAACACATGCTGCTGGAGTGTTGGCATATGCTACTGTGATTAGCATGTCTGATTCAGACAAACTCAGCAAAGACAGGCATAAAGTCAACCTAGGTGAAATTAGGCCCCATGTTTAATGATAGCATCAAAGAGAGGGAAGGTTGACAGTGCTACACACAGAACTGAAGTCAGCCCTCATGTGCTGTCTTTAATTGGACACCTGCTTCCAGAAGTTTCAAGTCATAACGTAAGGTGGCCAAAGGTTCAGAATGCTTCTGCAGAAAGGTCTCTACCCATGCAAACTGTCCCAGCTCAAATGCCTTGACTGCCCAGGTTTACCATAAATGGGTGATGGGAAAGCCATAACTATTTTCAATATGTAAGAAACATCTGTATTTGCCAGGAATAACAGAACAAAAGCTTCCTAAAAGCCAGCTTTCTTCATGCTTGCTCTCATTTAAGATGTTGTCACCTTTGTGAAATAAAAATCTCTTTGATTAAAGTCTTTAATGAAGGATGAAAGTGCCCCACCAATCCCCCAGGAGGATATGTACGCATAAATAAGTACGTGTGTGTGTGTGTGTGTGTGTGTGTGTGTGTGTGTGTGTGTGTGTAACAATAGCCTGAGGAAATGCAAGTAAGCACCCAGTGGAGATTTCTGTACACTCATGTTTGTCAATGCACTATTGTCAATAGCCAAGGTACAACTTAAGAGTCCACTGATGGATGAATGGTATCTTAATCTGCTTTCCTGTTGCTGTTAAAAAACAAAAACAAAAACAAAAACCATGACCAAAATCAGTCCCTAGGAGGGAAGAGTTTATTTGACTTGCATGTCCAGATCACGGTCCATCACTGAGGGAAGTCAGGGCAGGCACTCAAGAGGGCAGGCAGCTAGAGTCAGGAACTGAGGCAGAGACAGCTGAGGAATTCTGGTGGTCGCTCAGCATGCCATCCTGTCCAGCAGTGGCACCACCCACAGTGGGCTGGGCCTTTCCATGTCAATCATTAATCAAGAAAGTGCCCTATAGACTTGCCTATAGGTAATCCTGTGGAGTCAACCCCTCAATTAAGGTTCTGCTTCCCTGATGCCTTTAGCTTATGTCAAATTGATAAAAACAAAAACTAAACAAACAAAAAACAAAAACAAACCCACTGGTATGTATACAACATGCAGTATTACTTAGCACTAGGTAAGGAGATACTGCCATGTGCAGCAACATGTATGAAACTGGAGGGCGTGAAGCCACAGGTGCACAAGGAGACACTTTATAACACTACTTATATACAGATTTTTTTTTCAAACATCAAACAGAAATACTGAGAAGGGCAGTGGCTGGTCAGGGCAGGGGAGAAGGGGAAAATGGAAAGTCATGGATCAAAGGAAATAAATTTACAGTTGGGTAAAACAAATATGTCTAGAGAGTTAATGCTCAGCATGGGGGCTACGGGTGTAAATATTTGACTGAACACAGAAAACTGTGTAGGGTAGAATGTAGGTGCTTCTTCTTGCTGTACTGGAGATTGAACCAAGGGCCTCAGCCACGCTAAGCAAGCGGTCTGCCAATGAGATATTATAACTCTAGCCTTCTTTTTACTCTTGTCCTTTGAGACAGTGCCTCGCTAAGTTGTTCAGGCTGACTTCAAACTTGTGATCTCCCTGCCTTAGCTTCCTGAGTAGCCGGGACTGCAGGCCTGTGCCGTTAGGTGCTCTTGTTATACAGTAAAAGGGAGAGGGTAGCTCTGGAACAAGTCATGTGAGCTTTGTTTTGCTTCATTTAAAAATGTTTGGAAAATCCAGGTATGGTGGTATAGAACTGTGAGTTTTAGGCCAGCCTGAGCTATATACAAAGCAAACTACTAACAACAACAGCAACAAAGACAATGGCAGCAACCATGACAGCAACAATGACAACAAGCCGCCCAAAAACAGCGGAGAAGAAAGAATGGAAAAATAATTGACTAAGTTGCAAACTTCAGGGATTTTTTTGCAACAGTGAATCTTTCAAACTGTGGAAGCCCTCACAAAGAGAAATAGCACAGGTGCCCATTGGTGCTGAAAAATTGGCGGGCTACTGGAGTCATCCAATGGTCTCCGCTTACAGCTAATTGGAAACCGTGACAGTGGGACATGCTTGGGTAACAGGGCAGGACGGTAGCAGTCAGGGATAGAGGTGAGTGTGAGGGGTGGACCATAGAATCCCTGCTTCCTAGACCAGCACTCCCAGGGCTCCCATATGGTAGCATTCTCAGGGGATCTTTCCCCCAAACCTGTTTGGGTTTCTGACTTTCCTAATGTCATTAGATGGTACAGAGAAACACAAGATGGGAGGGGTCCCAAAGATGATCAATAACAGGGGAATCTGGAGGTCTATGACATCAGCTGCTCAAACAGCGATGACAGCAGAGTTCCAGGCAAATCGCCTCCAGCCAGACTGTCCTTGTCAAAGGGGCAGCGAGAAGGTCAGTGGCTCCTCTGGCTTATCACTCCATGAGCCCAGGGAAGCAAGTTACAAACTCTGGAGAAACAAAGGGAAGCCAAGCAAAGAGGCAGAAAGATTACTCCCCTATCTAGAGCCACGCTAGCTCTGGAGATTATCCTGACCTTTCCTATGATGCTGATGCTGTCTCCATGACGCCACACTTTGAATAAACACAGGCGAACCTGTGAGTAGAGCTACCCCGGGGGAATTACCAAGAGGGATGGCCCCAAGCTTTCTTGAAATTGGATCAGTTGGGATCTCAAAGGAAGAGTGAAAGTCGGGGTGGGGGAGTGGGGGGGGGGGGGGAGAGGAGTCCCCAGCATTCGCCATGGGCTAAAGTGTAGAAGCTGCAGCGCATCCGTAGAGCGCAGTGATGAGAGGCAGCCACAGCCAAGGACTTGGGACCTGGGGCAGATAATGGTTTGAAGAGTTGAAACAGGGTCACAGCTTCTTTCTTTGTTGTTTAGATCATTGTTCTAGGCAGTGACCTAAATGCCTTCAGTGCCTGGGAATGTTCAAATCTCCAGAGAAAAACACACAGCTGGGTCATAGGACTGTCGTGATGCTGTACAGGAAAATCAGGAACTGAGGTACTCTAGTGTTTATTTCAGATATGCATTTACACACACAAACACACACACACACACACACACACACACACACACACACACACACACACACACACACACACCCCTCCTAACTCTCTAAGTAGGTGCTTTTATTTTTCCATTTTATAGATGGAGAAATGGAGTGGAAAGAGATAAGAGGTCTCAGGTCCAGTCTCGCCCAGTGGTTCTCCACCTTCCTGACACTGTGACCCTTTAATACAGCTCTTCACACTGTGGTGACTCCCCAACCATAAAATTATTTTCATTTTTACTTCATAACTGTAATTCTGCTACTGTTATGAATTGTAACGTAAATATACGGCACGCAGGGTATCTAATATGCACCTTTGTGAAAGAGTCGTTCGGGTCTCGACCCACAGGTTTGAGAAGCACCGGTCTAGCCTTTGCTGTTATGTGCTCTTACTGCCATGGCAGGCAATGACCATCCTCTACTGAGATGTACCCTTTTCCTGAATCCCCAGCACATGGCATGCTCTCAGCAGATGCTCTTTCAACTGAACCAACTCAGTTCCTCAGATGTCTGCCTCTGCCTAGGACTAGTTGACTTCCTATCAAAATGCTGCCTCTTTGGGTAGAATTTACTAACCAAATGGAGGGGGAAACCAAAACTCATGCAGAAAATTTAGCCATTATTCCTCCTCCTCTTTCTGGTTCACTGTGTAGCTCTGGCTGTCTTGGGACTCACTAGGTAAACCAGGCTGGCCTAAGACTCAGAGACCTACCCTACCTGCCTTACAAATGCTAGGATTAAGGGCAAACATGCCTGGATTATTTAGCGATTCTTGAAGAAAAAATTAGACTTATTTTATTTTCAGTGGATGAATATTTTGCCTCCCTGTATGTATGTGCAGCCTGTGTGTAATAAACGGAGTTATGGGAGATTGTGAAGCCCCATGTGGGTGCTTGGAACTGAACCCAGGTTCTCTGCAAGAGCAGTGAAGTGCCCTTGACTGCTGAGCTGTCTCTACAGCCCCTGTTTAGCAATCTTTTATGGCTCAGATTCATGGAAAGCTAGGGGAGTCAGGATTTCTAAATCCCTCAAGAATAAGGGACTTGACAAAAGAAAGATCTCAGAGGAAGTTGACTGGTCCCAGGTTTTATAGCCACTGGGGGGTAGGGGATTGGAAGGGTTTGGGGAATCTAGGTTTAAATTCTGTGTGTGTGCATGTGCAATGTGTGTGCCCATGTGTATGTGTGCATATGAGAAAGAGATGAAAGGAGAAGAGAGGAAGAAAAACTGGTGGGAAGGGATAGAGGAGGTCAGAGAGGGAAGTGGTGTGAATATGAGCAGTAGATACAGACATATACATCCCATGCCGATGGCCTCCAGCGGTCCCCACACCTGAGGATGGTTTCTGGTAGTCAGGAGCAGACGTGTGAGCTGCAGAGGGTGAGGAATGTGTGTTGATGCCAGAAGCCAAATATCACAAGGGCCTTATATCATATGTTCTTCTGATTTCAATAAAATAGAGCTACTTTGCTGCAAATTCATCTTACCAGTGAAGAAGACATTGATTTGTTCTGAATCTGAAACTCCTGGGCACACCCTCATGCAGCACCTGCTTCCTGTTGGCCTTGTAGAAAACATTATTGTTCTTTATGGGCCAGTGCTCTTCTCTTTCACTACACACTTGTTCTGACTCATCTCCTACATTCTTATGACTTCCAGCTTCCTACTAATAGCGCTGTGTGTGTGTCTGTGTGTGTGTGTGTGTGTCTGTGTGTGTGTGTGCGTGCACGCGCATGCACGTGTGTGTAGCCCTAGATGTCCTGGAACTCACTTTGTAGACCAGGCTGGCCTCAAACTCAGAGATCCTCTTGCTCTGCTCCTAAGTGCTGCAATAAAAGGTATGCATCACCATCACCCAGCTCCGACAGCTGTTTTTATAGTAAATTGCTTCTTAAATAAGTTAATAAATGACCAAAGTGATGAAGGAGAAGGACAGGTCATTTAATATTTGCTAAATAACTATAGCTCCTGGTCAAAAACAAAATGGCAGAGATATAGTGTGTATATGTGGATATGTGTGTGTGTGTGTGTGTGTGTGTGTGTGTGAGAGAGAGAGAGAGAGAGAGAGAGAGAGAGAGAGAGAGAGAGAGAGAGAGAGATGAGACCTGAAAAAAACTGGTCCTTGGAGAGAGGAGTGGTTTTAAGGGAAGAGCAAAGCCTACTGTGAGGGGGGGAAACATGTGAAAAATGAGGAAGGAAGGAGTGAGGGAGTCAATGTGGAGAGATGATGAAATCAGGTTAGTCCCAATATTGAGACCTGCTTTAGCCTTTAGCATAGCTATAGCCATTTTGTTTTGATCTCCATTTTGTTTTCGATCTCTATTTTGATCATAAGGTAAAATTAAGCTCAAGTGCTTAGGCTTTGCCTCCCAATGATTAATGTGCTGACACTCAGCAAGGTCAGAATAACCTCTTATCTTGTTATATTTCTGTGGTTTCATTTCTCAAAATTTGTATATGTTGTTGCCTTGATATTCTAAAGTGTCCCCAACGACAGCTTCAGTTGGGACCAATCAACTTAAAGGTCAGTTAGAAATGTTTGTTTAGCTAGTCAAAATGATATAATGCTGTCCTTTCTTCCTACACCTGGTTGTGATTTGTTACCTGGTTGTTACCTGGTTGTGGTTTTTCCTATAAAAAGTCCGTCTTCGAAGCAGACCAGTGCAGCAGCTCGGCTCCCAAGTCTGGGCTGCATCCCTGATCATGACCAGTCTTGAGGGGTTCATTCAACTTCAGCCAGGAGTGGTAGCGCACGCCTTTAATCCCAGCACTCGGGAGGCAGAGGCAGGCAGATCGCTGTGAGTTCAAGGCCAGCCTGGTCTACAAAGTGAGTCCAGGACAACCAAGGCTACACAGAGAAACCCTGTCTCTTGGACTGTACCACCAAGAATGCAGTTAGGGGATTCAGTGTAGAAGAGAAGCAGCCAGGGCCTTCACAGCCTGCCCTTCACAGCTTTTAGGTCATGCCCTTCAGCTGGAATGCCCATCGCCTCAGGCACCAGAGTGTCTGTTCCTGAGACCTGGCATGAGGGGACAGTTGCTGCCTCCCTGGTCAGTAACTCCTGAACTCTAGTGACAGTAAAATGGCCACCCAGATATTTCACATTCCTCCCTTAAGTCACAGAACAGATCCTATCCCTCAGTCCTCACACAGCTGCCTTCATGCCTGAGCCTCTCCTTTGACTCCATCTAAGCTCTACCACTCCTCCTTCCTAGAGGACTAAGTCAGAAGACACTGGGTGACCTCATTGCTTTTTCATATACTGGGCATAAACTAGTAAAAAACAATAATAACCACACTCTCTCTGTGTGTATGTGTCTGCGTATCTGTGTCTCTGTGTGTATTAGTGTCTGTGTGTATCTCTGTGTGTATGCATTCAAGTGTGTGTGTGTGTGTCTGTGTATGTATCACTGTGTGTATGCATTTGTGTATGTCTGTGTATGTGTGTGTCCATGTGTCAGTGTTTGTAGATATCTGTGTGTGTATGTGTCTGTGTGTATATCTGTGTGTATGTGTTTGTATCTGTGTGTTTGTGTCTGTGTGTATGTCTGTGTGTCAGTGTCTATGTGTGTGTGTGCATGCGAGTGCACGCACGTATGCACACATGTACACACGTGTGTTTTCCCAATGAAGAATAACTTGTTTGTAGATCAGATCTATCAGGAAGTTACTCGTTCAAATAAAGAAGACTAAATAGCTTGGGTCAGAAGACAAAGCCGGGCGGCCAGCTGCTCAGAAGACTGTGGTGAGCTGCTGGAGCTGCGTCTCCTTGTCACTTAAGAGGGAGACGCTTCAGAATAATAACCATGGCATTCAGACAGAGCCCTGCATAGTGTTCTGTTCAATTATTCATTAGCTAAGTATTTGAGTTCTTGCTCTATGCCAGACGCCATTCTAGACACTAAAGAGAGATCACTCAGAGAAGCAGATCAGGGTCACTGCAGTGTAGTGCCAGATCTTCAATGAGGAAATCACATGGGATCCCAGGTGTGGAGTCAACTGCATTCTCAAGAAGATCTAATCTCTTCTCCTACCAGGCCACATAGACTGCCCATGTGACCAACGTGGCCTGCAGTTTCTGCCTGTCTCAGATTGCTCACTTGGAGGGAACATAGCTATACCACGCCATGATGCATACTCAACCTTCCCGGGAGAGCTCCAGAGAGGGAGGACAGAGGCCCCTTTCTTGCCAGCAGCCGTGTGAATAAGCCACCTTGTGAGCAGACCCTCAAGCGCCAGTCAGGCTTTCAGAGTGACTTGCTAAACTGTAACCTGATAGGAAATCCCAAGCCAGATCAGTTAAAGCGCTCACAAGGAAAGAACAAATTGTCATGTTAAGAAACTAAGTCAGGGGCAACTTGTCACACAGCCATAGTTAACTAATACCAAAGGGAACAAGGAGTGACAGCAAAGTTGAGTGGGGCTGCTGTTTTTAGTAGAGTGGTTGGGATAGGTCTTTCTTGGAAGGGGGACACAATGAGCAGAGACTAAAAAGAGGCCTGGGCATCTGGCGAGGTAGCCCACGCCTTTAATCCCAGCACTCGGGAGGCAATGGCAGAGGCAGGTGGACCTCAGAGTTCAAGGCCACCTAAGGTTATACAGAGAAACCCTGTCTTGAGAGAGAGAGAGAGAGAGAGAGAGAGAGAGAGAGAGAGAGAGAGAGAGAGAGAGAGAGAGAGAAGGAATGTCTGGGGGAAGAGCAACCATTCAGAGAAAATGGCTAGAGCAAAGGTCTGAGTCAGGAGTGTGCTGAGAACTCTGATGGACAGCATAGACAGTGTGGTGGGTGGAGAGCAGGGAGACAGCGACAGGAAGGCAGTGGCTAGTCACTACAGGTGAGAAATGTGCACAGCACTCCGTACATCATCACTGGCCTCCACGGGGCAGTTTTGGTTTCAGTGTCCTGAAGGAGTTGAACAGGAAAAAGAAGTGGAGAAATAGCTCCAGAGCTTTGTCACAGTGAGTAAGAGAGAAGCAGGATGTCCCTACAGAAAAGCAACTAGCTCCCAAAAGAGGTTTTCAATTTAGGGGGGTACATTCCTGCACATGGGGAAGCTGGTGAGCCTTTTCTGGGAAGACGGAGATGAAACCTGTGTTGAAGTAGGGGGAGGGGCGTGTAAGCAGGAGGTTATTGTGTAGTTTAAATTCTGATTTCCTGACTAAATGTTGTGTAAATTCTGTTCCCCACTTGTCCCCCCCTGTTACGCCAATAAAGCAGCTTATACCTAATCAATGAGCAGGAAAGAGACTAGGTCTGGGCTTCCTGCCAGCCAGGGGAGGAGGAGTTTAGGATATTGAGCCAGGGGATTGGGCCATAGGAGAGGTCCAAGGACCATCAGGAGGAAGGAGCTGGAGCCGATGAAAGCTACAAAGTGCAAGCATTGCTGGCATGTTTGCTGGGAGTAAGACAAAACAGCATAGAGGGTTAAAAACAGGCTTAAACTGCTCAGATTGTGCCGTGAAGCCTTGTAGTATAAGAGTCTCAATAATTTGGTGATCCAGGTTAAGAAATAAGCTGAAAGAAACAAACACTGTTTTATAAAAGTGACTTTAACAGGGGCAGGTCAAAGATGAAGTGAAGCTCTGGACTTCAGAAAGGCTGAGGAGTCATCTGTGTTAAAGAGGACAGGCGGCAGTGGCCCACGGGTAGATGCAGGGGCCCTGGCAGCTCCTGGTTGATAATGTCTCCTTTTTTAATGGAGGAAGGGACAAGTGCAAAAATCAGGATGTATGGAAGACAGAAGCTGAAAGCCACGTACAGCTTGTGTAGGAAGGAAAATGGCAGAGCACATGGCAAAAAAAATCTTTACATCTAGAACAAACAGGGTTGTGAGTTGTGCCTGATTACTGGCACTGGGTGCCTTTTCTATGGGAGATGTGAACACACATGCCTTCACCCCAGGCAAGACAGTAACAACAGACCAAGGCAGTGTTCCACTCAAGTCCAGCAAACCAATGGGTTTATTTTATTACTACTTACAAGAGCATGGCTGAGGGTTTACTTACAGAAGTACAGGCCCCTCAAAGGCAGGGCCACCAGCATGGGTGGACATCTCGGAACATGGCATCTCTGGAACTCCCTGCCCTGCCTGCGGGCAGCTCCACAGAGAGAGACTTCTCTGTCAGCCATTGCCTGCTGTTTTTCTAACCTTATGGAGGGGGCTTACAAGTCCTCCACCTTTGGAACATTTTGAGTTTTGTAAGTTCCTATAATTTCCTAAACCTTGGAAGTCCTTCGGCTTCCTGAGTCTTATGCCCTGCTAATCTGCGTGCATTCATGCATGAGTTAGCTGTATGATAAACATATAGAGTTATAATTCCAGAATATGGGCTCATTCTGGCCTACTCAATTCTCCCACGTTATGATATTCAAGGTTAAAAAAAAAGATTCTTGTCCTTGATTTTTGAGAGGTATATAGCTTGGGTGGACCACACTCAAATTTTGAGGAAAATGTGAAAGTATTCAAAGCGGTTAGATCCAAGACAGAATTCTCTTAAGTCTTACCAGGCGGGCTTCATACCATATTATACCATTATCCGTAGGTACTCAAAATGCCCCCTCTATTTGCACCCAAGTAGTGTACTTGTGTTCGGCTGCAGTGCTTGTCTGTCCTTTCCTCCAGGAGAAATGCTTCGGTGTGGGACTCCACAGGGCGTCCCTCTTTACTAGCTGTGATTATTAAAGTGGGCGATCATTAGCTCCTACTGGCCCTAGTTCCCTGAGGCTCATTAAGTCCTGAGTCGCAGAGAATCAGCGGCCTGCCGCCCCGAATATTCTGCAATGCTTTGAGCTGGTATGCTGGAGTTCCCTAACTACAGGCTGCCTTCTCTCCTCAACCTTGGGTCCCCTTTTATCCCTTTATTCCTCAAACTGAAGGGAGAATAATTATTTTATTAAGGCCCATACTGCAAAAGTTAAATAGTGTGTTGATTTTCCCTAAATACTATGAGCTACTTTTTTTAAGTCTGAGGTAGCACCAGGTGGGGTTGAGAGTGGTGGAGTTTGACTCTTATAATAATTGCTCTATAGTCAAGATACATGATAAGTAATAGATGATAGATAGATAGATAGATAGATGATAAATGGGTAGGTAATTAGGTTCCTTCAGTGTGTAACTTTCATTAATACACAAAAACTTCTCTTCAAGGAGAGAAGACCTTATTGTAGTAGCAGTAACTATCACAAAAAAACAAAACAAAACAAAAAAACCTCAAGTTAAATTTTAAGAGAAGTTATTTTAAGAGTACTTATTTTCTGAAGTTGAGTAAAGAGAGAACAAAAGAGTGTTCCCTCCCTCTACTTCCTTCTGTCTGTCTCTCGGGCACAGGCTGGCAGAGGAAACAGGGGACCATTGGCTTCAGCTGACTGCCACATGCACCTCAGAAGGGCGGAGGGAGGGAGGGAGGGAAGGAGGGAGGAGGGACCATGGTTATTTGCCAGTCACTGTGCTTGAATGATTTACATGTGGTCCTTTCTTCATTCTTCCCATCAAAACCATAACGTAGGTGCAGCCCCTTTTTATAATGGAGGCAGTAAAGCTCAGGAGGCTCCAGAAACTCGCTCAAATCCAACATGGTATTGATGGAGGAGGGGCTGAGGAGGGGCTAAGCAGGGGCTGAGCAGGAATCTGACCGCCGCTGTCCGCAACAGGAGGCCTGGCTGGCAGGGCTCGGCAAACAATCAAAAGTGACCCTACCCACTACCCGTTGTGGGCGGAGTCCTATGCTTACAGGAAAGCAGAAAACTCACTGCTTCCCAACAGTACTGAAGTCCAGGGCAGCACATTATAGGGAGCCACCCCAGGGGACTGCCTCTGTTGACCTTCAACAATAGATGCAGAAAGGATTTTTTTTTCTCAAAGACTATCACAGATCCCTTCTGGTTTTAGTGCACTTGGTTGTTAGGCATGTTTTTTACTGCATGATTCCTGTGACTTGGGTAGTTACCAAGTTTTCCTGCTTCTCTGGGCCCAGCAAGTTCGTCCACTGTAACCAAGAGCTAGAATTCTTCAGGATCTAGTTTTACATTCATTCTCCATTCTGCCCTCCCTTTAAAAATATTCTATTTATCTATCTGTAATTAAATCTTGACTAATCATATTTTTTTTTTACAAAAGAATTATTTTAAGAGGATGAAAGGAAGGAAGAAAGAGAAAGTTAGGAAGGACAGAAAACCAGAGACTCCCAGAAATTTGAGGGCACCTTGAAATCCTAATGAAGACAGGGGAGTCAGCTCTTCAGAATCAAAGAGCAATGGACCATGCAGAAGAAGATGAATCAGGCATAGAAACTGAAACAGAGCAGAGCTCCGAGGCTGGGGAGCTACACTAGCCCTCTATGGCTGCTTGAAATTCAGCCTTTACTGTAATTCACTTCTCAGTTTGTCCTAGTAGCCCATGAGAACAGCCCACTTGCTCCAGAATTCCTCTTTGTCACATGTCATAGTGTTTTGAGTTCTTAATCCAGAATGTCTTAGTTAGGGTGTCTATTATTGTGAAGAGACACCATGACCATGACTTTTTTTTTTTTTTTAAGATTTATTTATTTATTACGTATACAGTGCTCTGCTTGAATTGAATGTACACCTGCAGGCCAGGAGAGGGCCTGCAATACATTCTAGATGGTTGTGAGCCACCATGTGGTTGCTGGGAATTGAACTCAGGACCTCTGGAAGAGCAGTCGATCCTCTTAACCTCTGAGCCATCTCTCTAGCCCCCTGAGCCATCTCTCCAGCCCCCAACTCTTATAAAGGAAAACATTTCACTGGGGCTGGCTTACAGTTTCAGATTTTCAGTCCATTACTGTCATGGAAGGAAACATGGCAGCATGCAGGCAGGCATGGTAATGGAGAGGTAGCTGAGAATTTTACATCTTGGTCTGCAGGCAGCAGGAGGAGACTATGAGTCACACTGGGGAATAGCTTGAGCATAGGAGACCTCACATCCAGCCCCCACAATGACACACTCCCTCCAACAAGGCCACCCCTACTCCAACAAGGCCACACATCCTAATAGTGCTGCTATGGGCCAAGCATTCAAACGCATGAGTCTATGGGACCCACACTTATTCAAACTACCATACAGAGTATCAAGGTCACGACCTCTTATTGTCAACTTTTGTCATCTTATAATTCAATTCCTCATGTGGCATCTCTTTCCACACACCGCTTTAAATATGCACATGACCATACTCCTTAACTGCCAGTCATGACCAACACCAGTCTGCAGGTGCAATAAATGGTCCTGCAACAAGAAAACAGGCCAGTGGGCGTGGGAGCTTGATATGGTCCCAGCCTCCAGCCCTGTGAAGTTCATTTCCGAGAAGAAAAGGCTTATTTGGGCTCCTGGCTTCAGATGTTTCAGTCCAGTGTCATCTGACTCTGTTTGGGGGGCAACTCTGGTGAGGCAGAGCACCTTTGTAGAGAATGGGGGACCGTGACTGCTATGCCATGGTGGATGGGCAGAGGAGAAAGGGGGAAAGAGAGAAACAGAATATGAATGAGTGTGTTGGAAGACACAAGATACAGTCCTTTAGGACCCTCTCCATTCAATTAAAGTCCCAGTTCTTCAGTTTCTATTCCTTCCAAAATAGCCCATCAATGGATAGGTCCTTAGGGGACCATTTTCCATTCAAGTCACAACACTGAGAGATGCCTCTGGTATGTCCAGCTAGCTGTCAGGCCAGAGGCACCTGCTATCTTCCATTCTCTGACTGGGCACATTGTGACCCTTATTTTGTAATTAGAATGGCTTGTTTATTCTGTATTGTGTGAAGCCACATGATACATCAAAGCCACCCAGCCCACGTTCTCTGTGGTCTGTTCTCTGCTGTTTATTGAAGGACAGTCAGGCCTATAACACCTGCCACGACCCCTTTTCTCAGTATACAAATGCTTGAGCAACAGCTGGGTGCCTTTGCAATTCTTCAGGTAGTTAGCCACACTCCAGGTAAACGATCTGCGTAAAACCTTACTGCCTGGGGCAGGCTTCCCTGAGGACGAGGATGCTTCCATTTGCCCAACCCAAAGACCACCAAGAAGACCATCTCAGCACACAAGGCAGGTTCTGCCTCCCACATCTCCACTTCCCCAGTGGAGTTGTTTAAGGGTCCCCCCCGCCCCCGCCAGGCCATTTAAAAGTGGAAATGTGCCAAATATTTTCAAGGTGCCAAATATTTTAAAATTTCCAGCACAGCTAGAAATTCAGATTTTTTTTTATCAAAAAATCTTTCCTTTTCTAAACTAGAAACAGATAAGCACATTCTTTTAAATCATATAGGAGACTTTCAGGCAAGATATCAAATTAGGAACTGTTTCCACTCTCCCCAGTCAGGGAAAGGAGTCAGTATAAAAAAAGAATACACTCTATTCCAAAGAGAGCAAAGGGAAGACCTTTGGAGACTCACAAAAGCAGTGAGAAAATAGCTGAAATGTGTGAGGGAGATGACGGGCAGCATGCCAAGAAGAAGCCCGCCACGTAGAGCATTGCTCCAGCCACATGGCTCCCCAGTGTCGCTGAAGCAGACACCTCATCCAGACACTTGTTTAGTCATCACTGGGTGATACTGGAGAGTGAGCACTCAAGAGCAGGCTGCAGAATAAGATGGTACACCAGTGAAACCCAAAGAGATTCCCAAGCAAACATGTAAAAGCCATAACACAGAAATATAAGAAACATGGAAAAAGAGGGCAACGTCACCATAAGGCCTCCAGCTGGCCATAACTCTCAATGAACAGACGTAGGTAAAATTTAAAACTTTTTTTAAAAAATTAAAAAGTATACTAGTGAAAAGAACCAGTGACATGAAAGAGGATGTAGTCAAGCAGATGAAGTCAACCTGGGGCTGGAGAAGGAGGCTAATAACAGAAGGTCAGCACAACTGTAAGACTCCGGGACCCCAAATGAGAGACGGAGACTGGCTCGATGCAAAAGCAAGAGGTTTATTATTGATCCAGCACACTGGGGTTGACCTTCACCCTAGGGAGAGGCGGCCCTGAACAGAAGAATCTTAGGGCTTTTATATTCTTAGGCCGGGCAGATTTTGGTAACAGCAGGCTAAAGCAACTCATTGGTGGGTTCAGACTGGGTGGACGCTGGATCTCAAGGGAAAGCTGTGGGTCACAGGAACGTCGACCTTCAGGCAGGTTTAGTTTATGGCAGTGCGTGGTCTTTCCCGGAACGCAGAAAGCAGTGAAGTCACCTGGAGGAAAAGTTCTCATACAGAACATGGTATTAAACGCAAAATATAAATTACATATAGGATATGACATTAATTTTGCCCTTACACAACGAATGAGGAAAAAAATGGCAACACAGATGAAAAAGCTGGCAACACTGAGTATCTTAATGTCTTTTCATACTGCTGTGCTAAAATACCCTGACAGGAGCAACTTAAGGAGATAAAAGGTTATTTTGGCTCACAGTTCCAGAGGGATACTCTGGGGGTTTGAATGAAAATGGCCTCCATAGGCTCACCTTGTTGGAGGAAGTGTGTCACTGAGGGTGGGCTTGGGGGTTTCAGAAGCCCCAGTCAGGCCCAGTATTGCTTTCTCTTCCTGCTGATCCAGATGACAATAGACTAAACCTCTGAAACTGTAAGCCAGCCCCAATTAAATGTTTTCCTTTATAAGACTTGCCATGGTCATGGTGTCTCTTCACAGCCATAGAGGCCTAGCTAAGACAAACACGGTCCACCATGGCAGGGAAGACATGACAGCAGGAAGGAAAGGCACCGTGGCAGCAGGAGGAGGCTGGCTGCGTGACACACACATTTGGGGAGACAAATGCAAGCTATTGTTGAGTTCCATTTCTCCGTTTTGCAGCCCAGTATCCCCTGAGAAGGGAATGCTGTTGCCCACAGCTAAGATGGGTCTTCTCACATCAATTCATGCCTGACATACACAACGGCATCCAACAAGAGACTGTCTCAAGGCGGAAGACAAGGCCCAACACTCAAGATTGACCTACATGTTCTAAGCAGGACTTGTCACAGGCCTCCGTGGTGAGTGTGAGAAACACACAGGCTTCAAGCCTCACCATGCTTAGCCCCTGCTCACTGAGGCAGGTGCCACCCTCAGTGAGGGATGAGCAGAGTGGGAAGGGGGGTGTAAAGAGGGCTAGGACTCCTCCTCCTCCTCCTGACCTTCACTTCCTCTCCCAGCTGCAAAAAGAAACATGCTACTGGCTGGTTTGGGTTTTCCTGGAACAAACTAACCACGCTTCAGAAAAGAGTTTTGGGAGAAGGGGGAGAGGGAGAGAGGGGGATAGGAAGACAGGGGGAGACACACACACACACACACACACAGAGAGAGAGGAGAGGAGAGAGAGAGAGAGAGAGAGAGAGAGAGAGAGAGAGAGAGAGAGAGAGAGAGAGAGAGAGAGAGAGAGAGAGAGAGAGAATAGCTGCAGCCAGTCTTCCCTGCTCTCCCACCCCCAACTGCAGATGCGCCCTCTAGTGGAGGCCAGAGGCATGGGGTTTTAGAGGCAAGTCCTGGAGACCTAGGAGCTTAGTGAGCAAAGGACACCAACACCAGACACTAACACCAGAGGGAAAGGCTTCCTCAGGTGTGCAGAGGAATGCAATGCGCCAGCGAATGTTTGCTGCTCTCTGAGGGCAAATTTCGAGGCACTAGCGGTAGCCGCAGCCCCCACCATGGAGATCTTTGGACAAGCATGCTGCAGATCATAATGCCCCGCACTGGGACAATGGCCTGACTGTGCTGAGGTGGCTTTCTGTGTCCATTATTCTCCTCAGCAAAGAGGAGCTGTGTGTGGTACGTTCCTCTATCTGCCACTTCCCTCTTCAGTCCAGTTCTTATGCTCAATTTTTATGTGTGTTTATTGAGCAAACATATTAATAGTATTACTCTATATAGCTCATGTAGCACGTTTGCATATAACAATTCTCTCCTCATTCATAATGCCGAATCAGGGAGAAGAAAGGAACGTTTTCTAAAATGCACTGCACAGCCTTTTTATGACTGCTGCTGTCACCACACCCCCCTAAGAGCATCCCACCTAACGGTAACTGAGTTGTGACATCAGTAACACTTGTGCTTCTCCCTGGGCATCATCTGTCCCCCACAAGCAACTCTCCTCCATTTCCTTAGGAGATGGGCACAGCCCAAACACTGGTAAAAAATCCTTTCACTCCTTGTAGCAGCCTCCTCCAAACTCCTTCAGGTACCACCTCTTCTCTCTTTTTCTATATCTAAAACCTCAACTAAATGAAGACAGGCAATGGCCAATACATACATGGTCTGTGGCTAGCAAGACACTATTTGCATCTCAAAGGCAGTTCCTAAGTGTAACACCAAAAAGACACATAGCAAAAGAAAACATAGATGTGTTGGACTTTTCATAGACTTAAGAACTTATTTAAAATCAAAGGGCACTATTCAATGTAATGGAATGTCAATGCTCAGATGGCAAATGTCTTTGAAAATCACAAATTTGATAAAGAACTGACTGATATCCAACATATATAAGAATACTCTCAACTCAACAACACACATGGCAAACAATCCAATTGTAATGTATGCAAAGAATTCACACATATCTTTTGCCAAAACAAATACAATATGAGTATGGGGGTATACACTTGTAATTCCAACACTCAAGAGGTTTATGCAGGAGGATCAAGTCTGGGCTGCCTAGTGAGAACCAATCTCAAGACAAAGAAGAAACAGAACCGACAGTAAAACACATGAAAAAGGTTGTTCAGTAGCACTAATCACCAGGAAAATTGAGAATAAAAACTACAGTGAGAGTCACAGCACACCCACAAGGATGTACGTAAAACAAGTATAGATGTAAAATAATTGGACTCCTACAAATCAAGGTTGGAATGTAAAATGCTGCCGTCACCATGGGAAATATTGCAGCGGTTCTTCAAAAAGTGAAATGCAGAATTACCATCCAATTCATAACCCTGTGTATGAGCCTAAACCAAAGCACTGAAAGCCAGGCTGACCAAATATTTGCTTCTCTGTATCACAGTGAAAATAACCCAGATGACTGTCAGTGTGTGTCAGTGTGTGTCATGGTGTGTGTCTCAGTTAGGGTTCTCTTGCTGTGATGACGCACTATGACCACCGCAACTCCAATAAAGGAAAGCATTTAGTGGTGCCTGGCTTATGCTCAGAGGTTTAGTTCACAGTCACGGCGGGAAGCATGGCGGCATGCAGGCAGACATGGTGCTGAAAAAGGAGCTGAGAGCTGTAGACTGGGTCAGGTCTACATCCAGATCTGAAGGCAGAAGGAGGAGAGAGACCCAGTGGGCTTATCTGGAGCACCTGAAACTTCAAAGCCCATCCTCAGTGGCACACTTCCTCCAAAAAGGCCACACCTCCTAATAGTGCCATTGCCTATGGGCCTATAGGGGCCATTTTTATTGAGAACACCATATTGCGATAATCCATACAACAAAACATCACTTGGCTTTTAAAAGAGATAAAACTCTGGTGCCTGCTATGATGGGGTGAACATTTAAGACATTATACTAAATAAGACAGACATGAAAGAAGAAATATTTTTATTCCACTTTTATGAAGCTTCTAGAAGAGTCAGACTTAGAGAGACAGGCGGTGGGTCTTCCCAGATCTTGGGGTGGAGAAAGGGGCATAGAGAATTATTATTTAATAGTATTAATTAATAATATTATTAATATGACTTTCAGTTGGGGTGATGAAAGTTTTCTAGAGTTTGATTGGTGATGGCACTGTGACGGTCACTGAGCTGGACACTGGAGCAGGTTAAGATGCTAACATCTATGTGCTGCTGTTTTACCACATTAAAGTAAAATGATTCTTACTGGCTGGCCAAGCATTAAGGCTGTGACTGATGATGTATGAGCTCTCTAAAAGTGTGGCATCTCTGACACCCCTAGAATTAGAGATTGGACATGTGTGAGACCTAGTCTTCTCTCGCAAGACCTTAAAAACACACACTAACTTCCTAAGCTAGAATATCCTTGTCTCTAAATCGGAGCTCAACCTAACTATTGGAATTTCTCCTTCACATAGGAAGATGTAGAGTTTCCTCAGTCCCCAAGGCTTGCTTTGCTGAGTCTACTCCCTGAGTACTGGAGATGGGGCTGGGACACGACTCAGGTGTTTCTTCTTTCTCTGAGCAAATGGGCTTAAGACCCAAGAAAGTTCGATAGAATTAATCCGAAAAGTCTTTCTAGAACAATTTAGGAATTTCTTCTTTTGACTGAGCTTCCAATGAAATAGAACATGGGAGTTGCTGGCAGCCATTTGTGACTGAGGAGAAGGCTTACCAGAGCACAAAGAAGACATAGGAGAGACTGGGCTGAGGAACAGAGAGCATGGACTTGCACTAAGATAGTATGATCTAGGGTCTAGGCTCAGTCGGTGAGTGCCCACTGCACAGCACAAGGACCCAAGTTCAGATCCACAGCATGTACGTAAAGCAGGCAGGACAAAGTGTTGTTTTTAACAAAATCTCAAAGGCTTACTTTTACTAATAAAGACTAGGGAGCCAGATACTATGGTGAAAGCCTGCTAGCTCAGAGAGCCATTGAAAGCACCCAGCTGACCTTCCCCCTCAGCCGATGTCCCAAAGGAAAAAGAGGCCACCCTTCTTTCCCCATGCCATCTTAAAACAAACAAACAAACAACCACCACCCTCGAACTGAATATTCCTCCCTTCTACTTCCTGTGCAGTCTCCCTGTCCTTCCTCCTGACTTCCTCTTCCTCTATATGGCTTTTCCTATGTTCACTCCCTATTAACTGGTTGCTTGCTCTGCCTCTTGACCTAGGGTTAATTTTATTTAATCCTGTTTACAATACTCTTGGTCACAGTGTGATCAAATATCCTGAGACAATGCCATGCATCTGAAATCCAAGTTCTGGAGGGGGCTAGAGGATGCTAGTACAGGTAAGCCCTTGGAATTCAACGACCACCTGGCCTAGCAGAATTCATGCTCTAGGTCCAGTGAGAAATCCTGCCTCAAAACCAAGGTATAGCACCACTGAAAAGACAGTTAAAAGTTGACAAGTTGACTTCTGGACACACACACACACACACACACACACACACACACACACACACAGAGAGAGAGAGAGACAGACAGACAGACAGACAGACAGACAGACAAAGAGACAGAGAGAGAGAATACCATTTAATCTTTGGCTCAACAGTACCTGAAGGACAAATCTTTACAGATTTTTTTTGTTGTTGTTGTTACAAGATTCACTGTTTTTGTTGTTGTAGTTTAAAACATTGAATGATCTTTTTTGTTCCTTGTAACTAAAAAACATCTTGACAAACGCACTTGCTTTTCTGTGTTATGGGAGAAAGGAAATGTAATGATTATGTAAAGCCTACACATCACACTTTCTTGTTTATCTCTGAATGCCATCCAGAAAATGTAAGTGTAACAATCTTAATAGACATATGGAGTCACAAGAGTGTAAAATTTGGAATTCTGGGTATGACCCATATTGCGCAGGCTCAGAATATAAACTCAGGAAAGCTTGAGGTAGGCCTCAGTGAGTTGTCCTCCATGAAGCTGGGACAAGCATGGTGTAGTGGCTGATGCTCCACCAGACACATGGTCATCATTTGTGCTAATTAAGTTGACCATATTTTAAGTGGCTCTTACATATAAAGCATTGGTTAAAAGACCAGTGATGAACACTGGCAATCAAAAACACGTTAGCATGCCCCCAAATTGCAGATGTTGAAGCTTGATATTGTCTGTGGAACCAAGGGGGTCATTTTGGATGGTGGTGGCATTTGGTGTGGGTATTTAAATGAAGACTGCCTGTGAACAGAGGAGAACCGCCCTGTTCAGCACAGAAAGCAACATAAAGTATCTTGTTTCAGGACAGCACCCTAGGTAAATCAGCCCACGGAAGAGTGCTCTGTGTGCTTTGTTCCTGTTGGGGCTTTGTCTGTTTGTTATTTGTATGACCAACTCTGCCTGCTCCCATAGTCTTATTCCTTATAGAAGAAAATCTTCCTGGGGGCACATAGCATACTCTTTGTTCAAAACTCATCAAGTCAAAATATGATACAAGAATATGCGCAACAGTTAATCCATGAAACTCAGTAGCTGGAGGAGGGAGTGAATTGATTTCCAGATGACTTAAGAGATGTCAAGAACAGAGCAATGACAATATAGCTCTCCCTAAGCCAATATCCCAATGGCTTATTATGCCTGAAGCTCTGGGCTTGTCCACAGAGCAGAGGCTGCGGGAGGATGAGGAACAATGACTGACTCTTACAGTCACCATAGCTTATCTCAAATGGGCCAAGGCAGAGGATGAGCATTGCATTAAGGAAGCAACTACAGTTCCTACCAAAGAGAAGGGGACGTCAAGGATTTAAAGTCACAAGGTACTAGAACAACACTGAAAGTTAACTCTGAAGGTGAGAAGGGCTCCTGAAATGAGTGGCCACTTGGACAGAGTGTCTGACAGTCAGGATCAAATAATGGTCTAGAATATTTCTTATTCTTATTAGTCTAGTTACTATCAAACTATGAAGTCTTCTAAAACTGATTCAGTGCAAGACCTAGTAATTCCACAACGTATAGACAGACTCAAAAAGGTAAATACGTTCACACAAAAGTTTATAGATGAATGCCCATAACGACATTATGCACAATAGGCAAAATGTGGAAACAAACCAAATGTCTATCAATTAACAAATGGATAAACGCTGCCTAGTTTTATATCAACTTGATACAAGTTATTTTAGAAGAGTGAATAAACCTGAATTGAGAAAAAGTTACCACCTGATTGGCCTGTAGGCAAGCCCGTGGCACACTCTCTTTTCTTTTTTTTTTTTTTTTTTTTTTTTTTACAATTTTTTTTTTTTTTTTTTTTTTTTTTTTTTTTTTTTTTTTTTAAGACTTATTTACTTATTTATGTATACAGCACTCTGCCTGCGTGTACACCTGCGGGCCAGAAGAGGGCACCAGATCTCATTATAGATGGTTGTGAGCCACCATGTGGTTACTGGGAATTGAACCCAGGATCTTTAGAAGAACAGTCAGTGCTCTTAACCTCTGAGCCATCTCTCCAGCCCGGCATATTTTCTTGAGTGATGACTGATGTAGGAGGGCCCAGCTCACTGTAGGTGATTTCATCCCTTGGGGTCGTGGTTCTCGGTGCTATACGGAAGCAGGCCCAACAAGCCATGAGGAGCAAGCCAGAGAGCAGCATCCTTCCATGGCTTCTGTTTCAGTTCCTGCCTCCATGTTCCTCCCCTACTTGAGTTCCTGTCTTGACTTCCTTCCATAATGGGCTATGAGTCAGAACTCTAAACCAAAATAAACTCTTCCCTCCCAGGTAGCTTCTGGTCATGATGTTTCATAGAAAGCTAACTAAGACAGTATCCATACAATGGAATGTTATTTAATGATTCAAATGAAGTTTTAATTCATACCACATGGGTAGTTCATGATACATAGGTATTTCTTATAAGCATGATGCTAGATGAAGGAAGCCAGGTTAAAAAAGACACATATTATATGATTTCATTTATTTGAAATGTGAACTGGCAAATCCATAGACTCGGAAGGTAAGTTACTATTAGTTGCCAAGGGCTCAAGGGAAGAACAAGGAAAAAGGGGGGACTGTGGATGGGTTTGGGGTTCTCTGGGGACAGAAGATGCTGTGGGACTGGATACGAGAGAACGAAGAGTTTTTGCTAATCTACAAAAACATCCCTGACTTATTCACGTGAAAAGGTTGATCTTATAGTATATGATTAATAAAACCAAACTGTTTAGATCACTCCAGCTTTGTGAAGACTTCCAGAGCCCCTTGCTTAGAACCAACTTTTCCTTCTATATACAAACTTCAGAGCACACTTTATTGAGGATTTGTGTGACTCTCTATAATGTACCAGCCTCCTCTGCTGACTATGAGCTCTCCCGGGGCAGGATGCTCTGGTCTGTGCTGGTATCCTCAATGGACACACGAAACTCACTCACTGCATATTCAGTAGATAGACGGAATTAGTCATTTCTGAAACCTTCATAATCCACCACACTATTGAGCAACTTATATTAAATATAGCAAATGTTCTGTACATTCTGTATGTAAGACTTTGGTGATATAAAAATGGAAAAGTCATAGCCTCTAGCTCCAAGGAATATTTTCACATGATAGGTACAGTACTTCTACACTTAGAATCCACAGCTAATAGTTTAGGAATGTAAAAATCACCACCTTAGGATGATGACAGGAAGACAGCTGCACAGCGGGGGTAGATGGAAGTCAGGGTTAGGGTTGTTAAGGGGACGTCGGCTGAGGTACATTCCAGAGCCCACAGGAGAGCTGCACTGCTTTGCACAGCACATGGATCGGCAACTCTCAGAGCGAGCATGGAGTCCCTGACGAGAAGTCAGCCTTGAATATCAAGGCCAAGCTTGATCATCTGCACAGCACTAATCAACCAGAAGCTCTGCCAATCCTTCTGAAGCTCTGTCTGCCTCCTCTAGGGTTGGGAGGAAGCAGAGCAGGGAAAGCAAGGAAAATGAAGGCCCTTGCCTTCCTACTTTCAAATTCCAGGCTTCAGGCCCCAGGGCAAAGCAAGCTGGCAGAGAGGGTAGACTTCAGCTTTAAATCAAGGCTGAAGTTAGAATTCTTACCTAGCCCTGACATTTTAAATTCCCAACTACCACTTTGTTTTATGACTGTGAAAGCAGCAATGCTGGGCCTGGGAGATGGCTCAGCAGGTAAAGGCACCTGCAGCCAAGCCTGGCAAGCCAACTGAAGCCTGTTACCTTAGACACATGAGAGTCGTCCTCAGTGGTGAAGAGCACTGGCCACTCTTCCAGAAGACCCAGGTTCCATTTCCAGGACCCACATGGTGACTCACAACCATCTGTCACTCCAGTTCTAGGGAATCTAACACCCTCTTCCAGCCTTTGTGGGCACCAGGAAAGTACAAAGCGCACAGACAGCATGCAGGCAAAACACCTAATAAACAAAGTGAAAGAGGAAACTGATTTCAGTGACAACCTTTAATCATCTCTGAGGTGTAGGCTCAGATTCGTCAAAAACCCACTTTATTTAGGGTTCTTAAACACTTCTACCTCCCTTCAAAGCCCCTGACCAGAGGTAGGGGAGAAAGAAGGTTAATAGAAAAAGGAGGTTGTGGACCTGTTTAGAAGTAGTTCCTTGGGGCGACTCCACTCTTCACTGTCAGGATACCAGCAGCAGTCCAGTCAAATAACAAACATGAAAAGGCCACAGGAATCATCAGCAGTGGCATGATCCAGCAGAAACAATAAGACTCTGACTAATTCGTACAAGTCAGCAGAAACAGCCAGAATCAGCCAGAGTACCACAAGAAGTTCTCTGGAGCATTTCTCTCTGTGACATGAACTGCAGAAAAACAAAGACCAGCAAAGTGATGAAAAGGTCGCAATGCAGTGCAAACGTGTTGTTTTCTTACTGTCTGTGGGCTTCTATTTCTCTTTTCTCAGAGACCACACAAGGTAGCTTCTGCAGCTGGCAAAAACCACGCCCCTTGCATGAGACAGCTTCCAGCAAAACATCAGGTGCTTTCTCACAGGTCTGTTTTCTGCTAACAAAGGCACGAGGCTGTCTTCAGTGGTGGAAAAACACTCTCACATCGCATACTTTCAAACAACGCAAATGACACATTGACAACTGAGTCTTCAAAGAAACCAGAAACTTCCACTTCACTGAGGCATGACTTACCATGGGGTGTAGGGTGCACACAGGCACTCACTACAATGGGCTGTAGGGTGCACACAGGCACTCACTACAATGGGCTGTAGGGTGCACACAGGCACTCACTACAATGGGCTGTAGGGGGCACACAGGCATTCACTACAATGGGGTGTAGGGTGCAGAAAAGCACTCACAACAATGGGCTGTAGGGGGCACACAGGCACTCACTACCATGGGGTGTAGGGTAAACACTGGCACTCAGTATCATGGGATATAGGGTGCACACAGGCACTCACTACCATGGGGTATAGGGTGCACAGGCACTCACTACAATGGAGTGTAGGGTGCAAAAACGCACTCACAACAATGGGCTGTAGGGGGCACACAGGCACTCACTACCATGGGGTATAGGGTGTACACAGGTACTCACTACCATGGGGTATAGGGTACACACAGGCACTCACTACCATGGGCTGTAAGGTAAACACTGGTACTCACTACCATGGGGTATAGGGTAAACACCGGTACTCACTACCATGGGGTGTAGGGTGCACACAGGCACTCACTACCATGGGGTGGAGGGTGCACACAGGCACTCACTACCATGGGGTGTAGTGGGCACACAGGCACTCACTACCATGGGATGTAGGGTGCACATAGGCACTCACTACAATAGGGTGTAAGGGCACATAGGCAATCACTACCATGGGGTGTAGGGTGCACACAGGCACTCACTACCATGGGATGTAGGGTGCACATAGGCACTCACTACAATAGGGTGTAAGGGCACATAGGCAATCACTACCATGGGGTGTAGGGTGCACACAGGCACTCACTACCTTGGGGTGTAGGGTGCACACAGGCACTCATTACTGTACCCCAGCTAGCTTCTCCTATCCAATCGTTTCTTATGGAGACAGATTTTACTCTTGCCTTTCTGTCTCTAATTTCAATCTACCATATTTCTTGATCCCAGTCATATCAGGTTTGTCAGATGTGGTTGCCCAAGGAGTGAAGCAAGGCATGTGTATGAGAGGAATCGGATCTCAGTGGCCGGCAAGGGTCCATTTTCAAATTTCTGAAGTCTCTTGATACCGTCTCCTGTAAGTAGTCATTTACACCCCACCAACAATGTACAAGAATTTCTTTGTCTCCTCCTGGTCAGCACTTGGTATTCTTAGTCTTTTTGGTAACAGCCATTCTTGCAAATATGAAATGCCCTCTCGCTGTAGTTTTGTGTTTCCCTGATAACTAATGATGCTGAACACTTTATATAAATTACATATAATGTATATACACACATATAATATATAAATATATTTACAAGCTATTTATATATTAAATAAATGCATATATACATATATTATATATATTTACTAGCTACTAGTACGTCATCTTTTGAGAACTGTCTACTCAAACTGGAGAGATGTCTCACTGTGCAAAAGCACTGGCTCTGAAAATATGAGGACCTGAGTTCAAATCCATAGCACCCAGAGAAAAAGCTGAACATGGCTGCTCATGTCTAGAATGTCAGCATTGTAGGATGGAGTTAAAAGGATCTATGTAGCTGATGGGCCAGTCACAGGTTAAGCTGAAACAGAAAGCTTCCAGCTCATTGGGAGACCCTGTCTCGAGACATTAAGAGAGTGACATAAGATCTGAGGCCCCGACTCTGGCTCCCACATATGCATGCACCTTGTCCACATTCTAGAAGTATGAGGCTCCACTCTGGCAGTCGTGCTCCACTCTACTGGACCGGATACAGACTCTTCCTCCTTTCCTCTTGTTTATTTCTGTCCAGGGTAACTCTTACACATGGAGATTCAAGGTTCAAGAAACCCTCACTTATAACAAACAATCCCTCCAAACAGGGTAGAGAAATTGTTCCATAGCAGGTTGCTAGAAGCCAATTAGAATTCCCCTCACCCCTATACCCACCACTCCTGCATTTTACTATTTTTTTTTATCTGTTTCCTCTTTGATCAGACTGAAGGTTATTATTATAAGGAGTGGCCAGACAGACATGGAGGCTGCGCATACCGGTCTTGCCAATGCCATTCGCCATTCAAACCTCGCCTTGATTCTCACCTCTCCCTACAAGACAAGACTTGTATATCTAGGACCCATAAAGTCCCAGGTGGGTAACAGGCACTGATGGTAAACTCAACCACCCGTTAAACCCCAGCTACCCGGTAAGCACAGTTAGTATTCAGAAAAAAATATGTCCCGATTATCCAACCCCAGGACATAGGGAAAGTAGAAGAGGTAATTAAACAAATGATACAAACTTGTCATTTCATCTCCTGCTTCAGACTCTGACCTCGGCCTACTGGCTTCTTAATGTCACACAGCCTGGCCACTTTGGAGATAGCTGTCTGTGTGTCCCTCCTAGGACTAGTTCACAACTGCCACTCACAGCTTCTCCAGTGACCTTGCCAGATAACTTTACCTCACCATGTACCAGCTGTCCCGAGCCTGGTGTTGCCATGATTCCCTACCTTTGTCATACCAGCCTCTTTGGCATGGCAAACTGCTTTAAGGCATCTGGGTCACATTCTGAAGGGGAATCAAATCCCCTAGACTGCAACACTCTCAATACCTCATCTCAGCCTCAGGCCCTACAGTCCGTAACACCTAGACTCTTTGTGGTACTTAGGTATAACAGAAGTTTCGGGTTCTTTGTAAACTCAGCTGTGTTGTGTAAATACGTTTTTGTTTTAATCCCAAGTGTGGGATTTCAGCTTGAGCTCGTTCACAGCGGTTAACTGTCTTGTGGTGGGCATGGCTTTTGCCAGCTGGTAACAGCCTGCCCCATGGGGCATGGAGAGGGGCGTGGTCTAGGTCTCTGAGGATATAAATAAGAGCTCAGAGAGGGTGTGGTGGGTTTTGTGGTGTTGTTGAGTGGCATGTGGCATGTAGCAGTTTGAAGATTCCAGAGGATGGATGGTTTGGCAGTTTGGAGAAGACAGATGAAGAGAAATGCTTTGGGGTGCAGCAGCCTGGAGGAGATTTCTGGTACATCTGCTGTTGACAGAGATTGGTATAGACCCAAAAAACAACTGGGAGAAGTAAAGGGGCCCTTTCTCTCCACTAACCTTCTTTCTCCTACATAGTGTTGGGGGGTTGAAAGAGAGGTTAAGGCCTAAACACCCCAAATAAAGTAGAGTTTAAAGAAAAGAGCGCCACACTCAGGACTGCCATTGCCTACCTGCTGGTTGGTCAGGAGTTTGCATGCTAGAATTTCTCCTCCCCAAGCTGGGCTGATACACGGAGAGGAACCTCTAGCGATTTCGGATGTGGATTCAGTAGCTGCCCAGCACAGGAAAAGGGCAGCTCAAATCTTACCTGTCACAGGAATAACTGTGGGTGTCACCCCTGAGCAGCAGGACTGACCTCTTCCCTAACCTTGTATCATTAGTTTCTTCCCAGTTTACCCAGGACCTCCAGCAGGTGGCCCAACCATACTCGCTGTTCAAGGACAAACTGACTCCATGGCTGCAGTGGTCCTTCAAATCTAAGGGGGATGAGAGCTTCTTATAGCTGAAAAAGGTGGCCTTTGCCTCTTCCTCCAAGAGGAATGCTGCTTCTATGTCAACCAGTCAGGTATAGTAAAAAACAAAACCCAACAACTCCAAACAGAACTCCAAAAACATAAGGAACAGCTCAATGCCTCCAACCCCTGGGTCTTTGAAAACTCCATATGGAGTGGAAATTGCCTGAGGCTCACAACTACTGAGTGTGCCCCTCATGGTGAAGCTCAACAGTGCCCTGAGTGATGGCAACCCCAGACAGCAGGAAGTAGTATAAGAGCATGACATCCTTATCACCACCTCACCATCACCCGCTTCTAGTTCCTCCGACTTTCTGATAAACAAAAGGGAGACATATTAGCAATCAGGCATCTCCACCATAGCCAGCCCCAGGGACCCAGTGACAGCAGGATACATCTTAACTAGCTTCCAAAGGTGACATTCCTACTGTCACATACCTTGCGCACATCCCCTTATAAATGGCCTGTTCCTCCCCCTCCCCCACTTTCTCTTTCCCTCCCCCCTCCCCCCAGACGCCGCCTCCGTATACCCTCTCCCACATGAGATCTGTCACATGGTGTGACTTTATGGCATACGTCACTTAGACCATAACACTTGTTTCCAGCTAAGCATGGGGGCAACTCTCCTGAAGCTGTGGATATCGTAGGCTAATCACTTCTCTTTTCTTGCTGCGTCAGCCTGAGTGAGTCTGGTTTTCGGTGACTTGCAACACAAAGTCCTAAACTATTTTCAGTGGAGACAATGAGCAGGTAGGAACACGTCCACTGGGGATGGAAGTGGAGGAAGGCAGAAAGAGGCTCGCTAAACTGAGGTCACGACAGACAAAGTTTCAATCTCACATACAAGATGGATTGCTCCTTTCTGACTGTCTACCCCAACAGCACATGTGCTGGAACTCCAATGTGGCCGCGCTTGAGAGGTCGTAAAGGTGAAACCCTCAACCATGGAGTAGACTGGCTCTACAGGGATGGCTCAGTGCCAGCAGGAGTGGCTTTGTTATAAACTATGCCACTTCTAGCTTCATCCCTGTATCTACCTCTGAGAACTCTCCCTTACTGTCTTACCTTCTAACCTTTGATACCCTCCACCACGTTGTATGTAATACAGCAAGAAGGGCCAAGAGGATGCCAGTGCCACGCTCCAGGACCTCTCATCCTTCAGAACCATGAGGCAAATAAATCTGTATTCTTTATATATTATCTGGTCTCTGGTATATTTTTCCATGGCAACAGAAAAGACAAGGGCATTAACCATGGTAACCATCATATAACTTACCACCTCTTCCTAAGTGAAATATATATAGCTCATAGTGTAAATACTCCAGGATTGAAATTTTAGATTACGTCACTATCACAGAAGATCTGTGCATCCCTAGGCAAGCTATTTATCTACCGCCTAAGCTCAGGTTCTTTCTCTATGAAATAGCAATAGGATAGATCTGCCACTTGAGTTACAATAAGAATTAATTAGTACACTGAATGTCAGGTATATAGTAATAACTGAACATTCAATTATTATTACTGTTTTCAACACCTTTCCAAGGTTGTTAGACACTTTTTTGGGAGGGAGATTATTTGTTGGAGATTAAACAACCAATGCTGCTGGCTTTAGCATCTATCCTTACCTCCTCTGTTTCTGCCCCGTGAGGAGTGAAAGGTATAATTCTTCTACTGTCAAAGGCTTTTCTTTCCTCCTTTCTTCTTTACCATACTTTTTCCCAGAGCCTTGATTCAACTCTTAAGAATTATGTCTGTCACTTATTCCCTTTGCCTTCATTTTGGCCTATTGACAATTCCATTTTATTCAAAGTCTCCATACTAAAATACTGTTGCCATCCCACCAATACACTGTGTGCTTGCAGAGAAAAGAAACTATGGAAGAAAAAGGCTCCTTAAATTCCTATTACCAATGCACTCTGTTGGGCCTCTTCTTTGCCTCATCAGTGGAGAAAACACGAATCACTCCATTGGATCCTAATTATGTAGCCCAAATTCCTTTCTCATTGTGTTCCACCTTCTGAGGAGCATTCTAGACCCCAAATCCCATCTTTAGCCTCTCCCTCCCTGTCTATCAGCATTTAACACAAACATAGCTTTCTCTTCAAAAGACCAGTCTCCCTTAGTTTCCCAGCCAGTCACCTCCAGTGACTGAATGTAGCACCTCTTGTTCACTGTCCTCATCTTGATGCACTTCCCACACACTCCCATGTTCCTTGAGTTTGAGGCCACTGTTTCACCAAGGCTGCTATCTCTATATCGGCCAAAGAGGACTGGTGTTGAATCCCATCAGCCTTACAGGGCTAACAGTTTACTCTTGTTTTCCTCTGACGATTACTGCTCAGTCCTTTTATGTTTTGTTTTTGTTTTAGAAAGGGTCTCATGTTATAGCCTTGGCTGAACTGGAACTCTCCATTTAGACCAGGCTGGCCTCACACTCAGACATCTGCCTGCCTCTGTCTCCGAGTGCTGGGATCAAACACATCAGCTATCGGTTCCTTCTTAATATTTTGCTCGGTTTCCTTCATACTTAAGTCTTGAATGGAGAGTTCTCAGAGACAGATCTCAGACCCCACTTTACCTCTTACCATCCTACTGCACCAAGACTTTCACCCACGCAAAGTCTTACAATATCAGCCTTGAAGCCGGGCGTGGTGGCACATTCCTTTAATCCCAGCACTCGGGAGGCAGAGGCAGGTGGATCACTGTGAATTCAAGGCCAGCCTGGTCTACAAAGTGAGTCTGGGACAGCCAAGGCTACACAGACAGATCCTGTCTCTAAACTCCACCCCCCACCCCAGAAAAAAAAATCAGCCTTGAACAGAAAAGTCCCGCAGAGACATTTCTGGCCACCCCTGCTCTCATCTCCAAACTCTACCACCAACTATATAGAGGGTGTTTCTACATGAATGCCTCACAGGTACTTCAAGTACCTCGTAATCTACACAGTCCAAGTTCACTTGCTAGCTTCTGCTTAACCTCCTTCCATGGTGCATGACATCATCTGACGTTACTTGATCCAAAGCTCAAGAGCCTACCTTGGCGCTTCCTCTCTCCCTCCTCCCTCGTTGTTCATGACTTCCCACGTCTTCTCCCTGGACTGCAGCTACAGCTGCCTAACTGAATCTGTTCCAAGTCTGCTCCCATCCAATCCACAGTGTCTCACACCACAGAGGAAAAATTACAACTACATTACAGGTTGGTTGCAAATTACGCTCCTGGCTTCCAAACCATCAAAGCAAAAGTCTCGGGAAAGTAATCTTCATATCTCTTGCTATTCATTCTAGTACTAACACCATGCTTGGACTCAAACTTCTCAGGAGATTTACACAGGAAGTGATAATGACACAATAGTCAGTGACCTCTACACTATTCCAATGGCATAGTCTATCTTTTTTCTTTTTAACCAATATTTAACAAGTACTCACAATGAGTCAGGCACCATGTTCACCACTGGAAATAAAGCAGTAAGTGTGTGTGTGTGTGTGTGTGTGTGTGTGTGTGTGTGTGTGTGTGTGTGTGTGTTTTAATTTCATGGCTAACACTGAGTTTCAAGTAATAGTAAGTGCAACTCTAATGAAAATTTACTGGGAGAAGAGGGCTTGCGTCTCAAATTAGTCCTACCTTGTAGGCAGTAAAACAAAGGGAAAATCAGAATTCCCCCTCTTGGGTCTGTCCCCAGAGCAGATCTCAGGACATCTCACCTTTCTATTTCAGCCACCACTACTGTCCAGTACACACTGAATACTGACAGGACTCCTGAGTGCTGTCACTGGCCAGCTCCACCTGCTGTGACTTCCTACAAAGATCTACCACAGACACACGCCACCCTTCCCCACGGTCCTGATGGCATGGCACTGCTATTGCTCATGCAGGCCAAAGGTGCCAGCGATGCCAGAGAGCAGGGTGGGGCAGCTAGATATCAACCCTGCGTCACCTTGCAGGCTCTCCAACGGGTGAAGAACGCCAAAGAGGCTGAAGCTGCTCACACACCAGGATCTGTTTGTACTGAAACTATACCGTGTTTCCCCCTCACCTGTCTAAGAGCCACACTCCAGCTGTTAGTGTTGCACTGCATTACCTAGGTTCCAATGTACTGTTGTTGTCTGATGCTCCTGAAGGCCTTCATTTGTCATCTGTTGTATTTAGGATCTAAGTGTTTGCCCAAAAGCTCATGTACTGAAGGTTCAGTCTCAAATGCAGCAATGTGCTGGGGTGGGGAGGGGATGGGCGGTGGAGTATGTGTGACTCTATCGTAAAGATCCCAACCTACTACTTTGACTGGCTACTGCGAGGTGACAGACACTTAAAGAGGTGAGTCCTAGTTGGAAGTGGGTCTGAGCTAGCATAGAATGTCAAAGAAAAGTATGGAGGCACAAGAAGAAAAAGGAGCCCCCCACCCAGAGTCTGGTTAAAAACAAAAAAACAAAACTCTCAGCAACTGTGAGGCAAGAATTCCAAGAAAATTCATGTTTGCTTAAGGCCATTCTCCCAGCCCAACTGTAATCTGAGACTGGTGGTAGAAATCCAGTGGTGCCTAGTTTTATGTTACCAGACCCTAAACTATCAAAGATGATGCCCTGGAGTCTCATCAAAAAAAGAAGGGGGGGGGGGTCTTAGCAACCCTTCCCCTTGTATCTTGAGAGCTACTAAAACAGTAAATACGGCAACTGCTAAGACATTGCTGTGCATCTCTTGTGGAAAGGCTAGACCCACTCTTGGATGTTTACTCTCTCATTAAGCATCTCTCTGTTGTAACTCTTTTGCCTAAAATGGCTTCTAATAAGCTCTGGTATTATGTAACACACCTAAGGCCATGTATGCCCTGTGGTGTGCTTTGCTCTTTCTTTTCTTTCTATTCCAGACAGACTTCAAATCTATTTCTTACTGGTTTGTTTTGAAATTCACTTCTGAGTTGAAGCCGAAAATACCGTGCCTGAGTTAAGAGATTAGAGGAACACCTCAGGATAATTACAACAGAGCCATACTGTGACAGCCATTCCTCCAGGCCGCCCCTTACACTCTTTGGTGGCTCAATTCTAGGGCAGCCCTTTTCCCTCTCACCCACTTGCAGACTCTAACGTTTTGCGCATGCTCGGAGAGTGTTCCACTGCTGAACTACATGCCTAGCTCAATTTTTCTTCAACAAAATGGGGAAAGGTAACCTCACAAATAATAAGCATTTAGCTGATAGATGTCTCAGGCTTTAGAATCTTAGTTTGAGGAGCTTCAGGGAATTATTTCCACAGTCCCCTAATCCTAACCCTCTTACTCTCATTTCCTCCCTGCTCATCCCAGGCAAACCTGCAAAGGGGAAAAAAAAAAAACCATACGCATGCATTCCCATTAATTACCTGGGGCCTCTTAGCAGCCTCAGCCCAGTGATGGGCGAGCTGAGGAGTTAAAAGCATGGGTGGACGGGGGCGGGACCATGAATACGGCTAGGGGCCGACGGAACTGCCTTGCCTGGAGCCCTCGGCCGCGCGCAGCATTGTGGGAGTTGTAGTTCTTATGCGTCTGAGTTTCCAGATCGGAAGAAGTCTCTGGACTTACTTTCCCGTGCTCCTATGCGCAGACTTAATTTGCTCCGGCCCTTGGGAGGGCAAGAAAGCACTTGGGAGCTTGATTATAAAATGTGGACCCGAGGCCCTTGTGTCGGTGTAGCTCTTCCTGTTGCGGCCTCCTCTGAAGTGCAAGTTTCAGGTCCTCGTTCTTGCCCCGGCTGAGCCAGTAGCGAAAGCAGCCGGCGTCGGCTGGGCTTAAACTAAGAGGCAGTCTTTCTGCTCCCCCCGCCCCCTTCTCTCTACCAGACTCCCGCCCCTCGTGCCCGAGTGTCGCCGGGTCGCCCCGCCAGAGTCGCTTATCGTGAGGGCTGGATGTGGTTGCCTTCCAGTCCCCGCGAACTTCAGGGCAGCTGCTGAGTCCCCGAGCCTGCGGAGCCCTCAGCTTCCAAAGCCTCCAGCATGCGCGTGTGGGCCCCTGTGGGTGTTCTGACCTCACTGGCTTACTGCTTCCACCAGCGGCGGGTGGCCCTGGCCGAGCAGCGGGCGCCGGATGGCCAGCGTCCGGTGGACCGCAGTCTCCTGGAGCTGAAAATGGTACAGGTCGTGTTTCGACACGGAGCGCGGAGTCCGCTCAAGCCACTCCCGCTGGAGGAGCAGGTGAGAGGCGACCCATGTAGGGGCTCGTGGGGGACACACCTTCGGTACCCCCTGCCGTAGAGGGGCTCCGGCTGGGTCCAGACCAGAGGGAAACAGCAGACTGGCCCTCAGCCTGTGGCCTGGAGCCCGCTTCCACATCCTCATCCCCCACACTACCAGTGTATAAGCCTTCCTTGCTAGGGCAGCCACCCAAACTTTGAGTTTCCAGGTGTAGTGTAACTTTTTAAAAGATGCATAGGAGTGGCCTAGGGGATCTTTAAATACAGATTCTAATTTGTTGCGTGTGAGTTGGAGTTGGGTGAACTTGAGTCCATGGGTATAGTAGACTTTGTAAGTGCCTGTTTCGCTGGTAGGTAGTGTCAGAGACCTTTGTACAAGAGGCTACCCTTAACGCTATTCATGGCACAGATTTTCTCAGTGCTTGCTGGAAACCATTTGGGATCTCATGAAGTCCTATAGGTGACAACTAGGACTGTATCTTGGGGTTCTTTAACACAGCTTAGAAATCTGGAAAGGATTTGTGGTAGAAAGAAAAAAAAATCAAGTTGGCTAGTCTTGTGGCTATAAGTCAGGATAATTATGATTAAAGCACAAATAATTAGCGTTGTTTTGTTTTAGAAATGTTTGCTTTGTTAGGTGAAAAAGGATAGGGCACAGAAGTCCCCAAGGTTCCAAATGTTGAGTTTACTCGTGCTATTTGTCCACTTGGAACACTCGGGATTTTCATATCTGCCTTCGCGAAATCCTGTTTATCTTCAGCCCAAGATCAGGTCTTTAAAGAGGGTCACACATGAAAAGGTCGCGCCTCCGGGGCACTTTCCACATAAATACATTCTAGCAGTCGGTTATTTACCAGGTCATTAGTCGGCCTCTTTTATGGCCATACTACTTTCTGTCTGGTACTGCAGCTTGCTTTTTGTTTCTGTGATCCCCCTCCCCCAACCCCCACCGTGTAGGGACTTTAACAGTAGATCTCCAGCGTTTTCTTATTCTTTGGTCCACACACGCTTATCTTTGTGTACCCTTATTCTTTTTATAGAGGGTTAGAAAGATATAGTTATCAGCGATAGCAAAGAATAAAGTGTGCCTAGCTCTGGACCCAGTGTATATAAACAGCACACGTACCTTATGTGTACCAGCCTGTACTGGTAGGTTCCAGTAGAGCACTGGCTTCACTGGGGTGCTTTGACAAGATGTCACCAGTCTATATCAATGGAACTGGGAGAAACAGCCCTAGTCAATTCATTACAAACAAAAACATTGAAATACTTTCAGGGTCTCTCTGTCTCTCTCTCTCTGTGTGTGTGTGTGTGTGTGTGTGTGTGTGTGTGTGTGTGTAGGTGTGCAAGCAGGTGCCTGAGAAGCAGAAGAGGGCATCAGATCTCCTGGAACTGATGGTGGTTATGGGCCATATGATGTGGGTGCTGAGAACAGACTGCAGTCCTCAGAGCAAGCTTGCTTAACTGCAGAGTGATTTCTCCAGCCCTGGGCAGAAGCTTTAAGCGTGTCTGGCTTTCTTGGATCGAGTTCTGTGCATAAAATCCTGGGGAGGAACCAACTCTCAGGCTGTGAGTAAGTGCCGTCAGCCTCCTGTGACTTGTTTCTAGATATTGTCTCTAGGATTTTCTTTTCAATATCCATGGTTATTGTCACTTCTAGCCCTTTTTATTCTGCCATTAATTATTATCAGAACAGACTGTGTGGCAGCAGTTATAAAACTAAACTCACCTTCGCTACATTTTCTGATTTCTGACTGGTTTATAGATGAACGTGTCGTCGGTCCCGTGTTCTCACAGAGCCGTACAAAGTGGCATTGTTATAAGAATAGATTTCTCCTGAATTGTTTAATTATGCTTTGAGTAACAGTTGATCTGTCCTACCAAAAGACTGTGCTTTGGAAATAAAGTTACGGAACTTGCTCCAGATTCACTTCCAAACAAAGACTCTTGGCTCTGCTTTCAGCTTTCCTGGGTTTCTTCCACACAGTGGCAAGGTGACCCCCTAGGGAAGTACTTCAGCTTTTAGAATGTTCGGCACACTCCAGTTCCCTGTTAAGTTCTTGTCTGTCTTTGACAGTAGAGATGAACCAAGGAGCATGTTACGTTGCTTAATTCCTGCCCAAAGCTCAGCTGAGAGAATAATTTATGAAGGATGTGCTGGTTCATTTGCTCCGTTGGGTTGATGGTTCTAAACCCTGGCAGGGTATTGAATTCTTCTGGGGTAGCATTCATGCCCAGGGCGCAGGAACAGTGGCTCAGCAGTTTACAGTATTTTCTGCTCTTGTAGAGGACTCTCGTTCAATTCCCAGCACCTACACAGCTGCTCAAAATTGTGTGCCCCAGTTCCAGGGCCTCCACTGCACTCAGGCCTCCGTGGGAGCCAGGCACACGTGTGGTGCTTAGGTGTACAGGCTGCCAAAACACTGATAAACATTAAAAAAAAAAAATATTCAGCCAGGGTGGCACACACCTGTAATCCCAGCACTTAAGGGGGCAGAGGCAGGCAGATCTCTGTGAGTTCAAGGCTAGCCTGGTCTACAAAGCGAGTCCAGGGCAGCCAAGGCTACACAGAGAAACCCTGTTTCAAAAAACATAAATAAATAAATAAATAATAAATAATTCATGCCAAGGTCTTCCTCGTAGAGATCAAAATTTAATTGGTGCAGGGTACCCAGGCATTTCAGGAACATCTCATCTCTGGTGTTTTAGAAATACCTGGGACTGGAGAGATGGCTCAGAGGTTAAGAGCACTGACTACTCTTCCAAAGGTCATGAGTTCCATTCCCAGCAACCACATAGTGGCTCACAACCATCTATAAAGGAATCTGGTACTTTCTTCTAGCCTGCAGGCACAATGCTGTATACATAATAAATAAAACCTTTAAAAGAAAGAAAGAAAGAAAGAAAGACCTGCTGAGTGGAGATCCTGCCCCATAAAAATCTAGGTGTGCTTAGCCCCCAATGAGGCTCGGATATCAGCAATCTAAAAATTCCTGGCCAATGTTTAAGACCATTGCTTTTCCCTAAAGCCTTCACCTGGAAGGTTTCGGTGTATCTATCTCTATGTACATGGTGGAGTTGCCTGCCTGGCATTGCGCTGTGGTGCAGTGTCTATGCTATGTTGAAGGAGCAGAGAGAAACAGTCCTACAGAGCTCACTCTGTGTCTACGAGGAAGATGTCCGGTACATTCAGCTATCCGCTTTATGAGGCCCCAGGAGAGAGATTTGTCTGTTCTGTTTAGGGTGGTGTGCTTCTCCTGAGCCGTTGTCTTGCTTGCATCTTTGCCACGGACAGCTTTTATTAGCCTTACAGCTGCGTTAATTTTTGCTCTGTTTTCTTACTTACTTTGAATTAGTTACTTTAAATCATATTTTAGGTATCGCTATCATCTAACTTTCTCAGATTTATTTTTTTCCCTTGTAGTTTTTGTGTATGTGTCTGTTTGTCTTTGTGTATGTCTGTGGACCACAAGAGTGCCTAGTGACTATGGAGGTGAGAGAACAGAAGATGCCCTGGCACTGGAGTTACAGACAGTCAGAAGCCCCCATGGAGATGATGGGAATTGGATCCTTGTCTTCTGCAGGAGCAATAAGCTCCCTTAACCACTGAGCCATCTCTCTAGCCCCCTAATTTTCTCTTTAAAGATGATGTTTAGATATTTATACTTATATGTTAGGTAAAATTATCAAGTAATTCTCCCCTATCCGGCCCCGTCCTCTGAAACAGGATCTTGCTTTGAAGCCTGGATTGGCCTGGAATTCACTATTGTAGCTCAGCTGGCCTTGGACTCAAAGTATGTAGAATTAAAGTAGTTTTTTCTGTTGCCCATTCTAGCTCCCAAATAATAAGACAGAGCACTGCTACATTTATTACTAAGCTTTAAGCACTATAGCTGGGCAGATGCTCATCTATGCTAACTCGTCTGTGCCAGCCTGCCCTACCTCCCAGCCATATCCTTATTACCTGTCCTCCAGTCTCGCCTTGGCTGCTTCTGCTCCATTTTTGTCCCCATGGCAACTCCCTCTGTGAGACCTCCTCTTCATGGCCCGGTGACTTTCCTCTCCCCACCCCCTTCTCTCTGCTCCACCTGGAACCCACCTCCCCACAAATTGCCCTAACTCTCCTGCTGGGCTAGCTGTTCAGTTCTTTATTGACCAATCAGAGATGATGGAGAACAATTTTTACACAACATTGAGGCAGGAGATTCTTCATAGAAATGACAATGCCAGAATCAGTTAGCATTTAGCTCACTGCAGTTCAGCAGTTAACAATATACACTGTGAATGACAGTCACCTATACCAAAGCTCTCTTGCTTCAGCCTCCTGTCACTGTGCCTGGTTTGAGTTGTTATTTTGTTTTGGTTTTGTTTTTTTTTAACCACTTATAAACTCAACAGCAGGAATGAGGATAAGGCGGGAGGGAGCGGGTAGCAGCATCTATGAATGGATATATCATCCATGCATGAAAATCTGACTCACCATGACCCAGACATTGGAATTGTCCCCGGGAAGCACCACAGGTCCTCTGTGCGGGAGTATGCTCAGGATTAGTGAGTCCGAGTAGGGCCTGGGCAGGGGATTCTGTGCTAGACACTGGACTTAACCAGAATGGAGGCTTAGTCTGAGCTCTACAAGGATTTACGCTGTGCTGTTCCGTTTTGTCTTAGTTGTAGTTAGAGTGTGTCTCTGTGCCCTGCCCACAGTAACCCACACGCTAAAACCAAAGCCATGTTCAATCTTGCTCTTCCTGCTACCTCACAACCAGGCCCTCAAATGGAGCTGTGTTCACCCTCGTCCCAGGTCCAGCTCAGTGTCTTCGAGCTGCCTCCTCTGTTCCTGATGCCTTAGATGGAATCTTGTAGGTTTCAGTGACATGTCAAAAACCAGCTCTTCTGTGTTTGTTGTAATTGTGATGTACACCACTGGCGTCCAAACAACCCCGTGGAGCCATGTTCCCTTCACACTACTGGTGGTGTGCCAGATGGCTGGGGCTCTGGGCACTTATTCCTGCTTCAGCTGGACAAACTGCTGTGTCCACTTCTCTGTTACTGCACTGAGGTTCATCTGTTCTGAGTTCAGGTGCTTGCTGGTCTGCATCCCTTCAAATGCTCCGGCCAGAAGAGCCGTGTCGAGCTCTGAGCTATGGCAGCAGTGTTTGGCGTCTTGGAGGACACCGACTTCTGCTGTGTCATTGCTTTCGTTTATGTTCATGGCTTCCTTCCTCTAAGCTGAGAACCTAGGAAAGGCCAGATCAGGTTACCTGACTGACATTTGGGGTCCCGGAGATCCTCAGAGCTGTTAATTGCACCCAGACTAGAAGACCAGTAGGTGGCTTGGTCTCTGTTCTCCGAAAGCTGCCTACTGATTGTGACAGACTAGTAAAGGAACTTGCCTGGTGCAGTTTGATGGTTTTTAAAGAGCCAGTGAAACTGTAGGGTAAGCTCAGGGCCATGGCCGCAGCCTCTTGAGTTCTATGCTATGAAAGTTTCTTCCAGGGACTGGGACAGCAGGGAGTCAGAGGTTTGGGTTTCGAGTATGTAGTTGTGGTCACAGTGAGGGAATCAATAGCTTGGGGAGAGAAGCTGTTATGTTGGCCAGAACAGTGGTTCTCAACCTGGGGGTCGTGATCCCTGTGGGAGTTGAATGACCCTTTCCGAGGGATCGCCTAAGACCATTGGAAAACACACATTAACATTATAGTTCATACAGTAGCAAAGTTATAGTTGTGACATAGCAATGAAAATAATTTTATAGTTGGGGATCACCACACCATGAGGAACTGTGTAGGGTCACAGCGTCAGGGAGGTTCAGAGCCACTGGAGAAACATCATATCTGACTCCACAGGAGTAAGAGTCTCACGGGTCAGTTGAGGTGTGAGGCCTGAGATACTTTGAAAAATAATACAGTTGAGGCAGGAGCCAGATTGCGAGGACTGAAGAAAGAGACAAAGGCGTCTGTATATTGCAACCACTTGTTTCAGAAGCTAGAAAACAGGAGAGGAAATGGGGGGGCGGGAGTAAGCAGAGGCGGTCAGCAGGGTCCTCGGTGTGGATGTGGGGCATGGCAACTATGCATCAGTTCCTTAGAAGTAGTCACTAACGTGGTAGTCACCGAGATCATTCATTCATGCGTTCATTTTCCCACCCATTCACTCACTCTGTTCACCCTTTGAGCAGCTGCACACCAAGCAGCCTGGCTACTTCTCCCATTCAGTCAGATGGGCGCAGTATGACAACAGTGCTGTAACAGTGAGAGTCTTAGAGTGGCACACATAGGACTTGAGCTAAGGCCACAAGGAATAATAAATCACAGTCGTTTCTTCCTTTAGTTGGAGGTAGAATTCAAGTTTCTTTCCAAGGAAAGGTTACAGGCCTAGAGTCAAGTGATTCTATTTCCAATCATGTATTCCAGAGGCCACAGGGTGTTGGTTTAACTATCTGTTTTGTTTTTTTTTAATGGTCACGACAGGTAGAGTGGAGCCCCAAACTTTTAGAGGTCCCACCTCAAACTCAGTTTGATTACACAGTTACCAATCTAGCCGGCGGCCCGAGACCTCACTCTCACTTCGACTCAGAATACCACAAGACCACCTTGAAGGTGCGTGATGCCACTGTGCCCTGGGAGGCCCACTGCAGAGCTTCAGGGGTGTTTCCCTGGCCTGAGCTGAGCTGTCGAATCTCCCATCTTCTCTTTATCTGTGCCCCACTCTAGGGTGGCGTGTTTGCTGGGCAGCTGACCAAGGTGGGCATGCAGCAGATGTTCGCCCTGGGGCAGAGACTGAGGAAGAGTTATGTGGAGGATACCCCCTTCCTCTCACCCATCTTCAACCCGCAAGAGGTCTTGTGAGTCACAGACAAGGAGATACCGCTTAAGGTCTTGACCCTGAGTAGCCTGTTCTTACCTCCAGTCTAAAGGTGGTTTGGGGCCTAGATTCCCACTGTGCGGTTACCCTCATGTCATAATCATCCGTGAACAGGCAGTCACTGCAGGTCGCAGCCATTGGCCTTCAGGTCCCTAGGGGCAGCCGGGCTATAGGAAGGAGAGGCTTCCTCCTGGTGGGATCCCGCATGTGGTTTTGAGAGGCTCACAGCTGCTCCATTCCCAGCTGTTCTCCGTTTCTGTGTGAACATCTCGGCCACTTCATGTCTATTTCCCCCCACAGTGTCCGGTCCACCAACATGTTCCGGAATCTGGAATCTACTCGGTGTCTGATGGCTGGCCTTTTCCAACGTCAGAGAGGTTTGTGTTTGTGTCTGAAAGTCGCACCTGCGCTAGAGGAGCTCGCTCTTCTCACCCCCAGAGCCCCTTCTCTTCCTCCATGCCTATTCTCTTGATCCCCCTGTACTGAGGATTTGTAGTTGCTCCTGTTGTTGGGGTCCTTCCCCATCCAGCCTTCTGTTGCCCTTAACCCGACCTCCACAGTGAGCAGGAATTGGATGTACCTCCGCCTCCTGACTCCTCAGGCCTCTACACAAGCTGGAGAGGCTAACCCTGTCTTGTGAACAGTAGCGAGGCACTACTGAAAAAGAGAGCAAGGGACACACTTAGCTGGAACCCAAGACTTCCACCATTGCTCTGGTCTCAGTGGCAACCCTCAGCCCCCCGAGATGCTAGGCAATAGTGCAGTTGTGCGTAGCCTTTCTTAGGTGAGAAGGTTGCTTGGGTTTTAGCATATTTATCAGTGAGTGGTTACAGTCATCAACTCCAGAGGTTTTCACCAGTGAGGACTGTGTGTCCTGTTTCCTTGCTAGATTCCCATGTGAGACCTGTGTTTGCCACTGTCACATCACTGTGAGCAACAGAAACAACTCAAGGGGAGAAAGTTTAGTTCATCTGACAGTTTCAGAATGGTGGGAGGCTGGTGTGGGAGCCGAAGCAGCACAGCAGGTACACCCTGCACAGTTCCTCTCTGTGTCTGTGGCTGCCAAGTGTGAGGCGGTGAGTGCTCACGTTGTGCCAGGCAGGAAGCAAAGGACATAATTCTGATGAAGTGGGGGACCAGCCGTTCTGTGTTAGAATGCCCACAATGCCAGTCCTGGTTCTGCCTGGGGCAGGCAGTCTTTGAGATGAGTCAGGTCTGTGGCCCAGAAGGAGGGGGTATGTGCTAGACAGAACCAAGCCGCTCCTTTTCCAGCTGGGAGGAGAACGGAGGGCAGAGCCAGGGCAGGAACTGCCTTCAGGAGTGGCCTTGGGATCTGCCTCTTGGGGCAGCTCTTAGACACAGAGAAGCAAAAGACAGAAGCGGGGGGGGGGGGGAGGTCTTAGAAGAGTGGAATGAGACCCCTCCCTGTGTTTCCTTCCTCCTTCCAGGATCTGTCATCATCCAAACCGATGAGGCCAGCTCTGAAGTCCTGTACCCCAACTCTCAGAGCTGCCGGGCCCTGAGAGACAAGACCAGGTAACAGGCTTTTGTAGCTCTCGCTGGTGTTGCAGGTGCTCGGGCGTTTCTGGGCCGGGCTAAGAATGTATCCCAGAGCAGAGAGAGTGCAGTTTCCAGCAGATCTGAGCTATGTGCTGGTTTCTGTAAAATGGGTAGAAACTGCCGAAGAATAGGATTTGGAAATTTTAGCCTTTTATTCTAACCCAAATTCTTGCATTTATAAGTCATTTAACTTCCTGGAACCTTGATTTGTTCATCTGTAAAATAGAAATAATATTACTAACTCCACAGGTTGTTAAAAGGATTGCATGGGATCATAAAGGCTGAAGAAAATTACATTTTGTAAATTACAAATCACTGTACAATAGTAATACAAGAGCTTCTGGGTTTTGGTAGAGGCCGGAAGAAGGCTGCCGTTTTGCAGCCAGGCATCTCAGAGGATCTGGAAAAGGTGAAGGCAAGTGTGGGCATCGGCAGTGGTGATGAAGTGGACTTCTTCTTTCTCCTGGACAATGTGGCTGCTGAGCAGGTAGAATGGCTGTTTCGCAAGTGCTGGGTTTGGGGAGCCATGGGAGTGGGTTGGCTCCTAACTTAGAACTGGCCAGAAGTCCCCCTGGTCTGCAGGCTGCTGTCATAGGATTTGCCAATGAGAGAGATGTGGGGATTGAAGGGCCCTGAACAACTGAGGAGGGATAGGAACAGTCGTGAACCCCAGGCAGTTAGTTCTAGATCAGTTTCTGGAAGTTCATTTCCCAGACAGATTGCCTGACATGCGTGTTTGGGAGAGTGGAGGGAGGGTGGTGCTTTGGCTATGAGTAGAGACTATGTTAAAGTATGCACATACTATTTTTCTATGTGTACATGTGCACATATGTTTGGAAGTCAGAGGACAACCTCAGATGTCTTTCTGCAGGAGATATCCACCTGGGTTTTTGAGACAGTCTAACTGGACTGGATTAGCAAGCACGCTAGGCCATCAGGGACCTGCCTGTCTCTCTACCCAGGAGTAGAGAGAGTTGTGAGCTTGTGCCACCAAGGCTGGTTCAGGGGCTTGAACTCGGGTCCTCAAGCATACACAGCGAGGACTTTACCAAGTCACTCAGCTTCCCAACCCAAGTTTTGTTTTCTTTGAGACAGGATTTAGCTATGCAGCTCAGAACTTCCTGGGATATCTCTGCCTCAGACTCTCTGAGTGCTAGGGCCACAGATGTGTGCCACCCAGCATGCCTTCCTTGTAAAGTTTACATTTAGCATTTTCAGGCTCCAAAGCCTTTGGGAATCCCTCTTTATCGCATCACTTTTTGGATGGTCTGTATGAGTATCAGCCTAGTTTAGATATTTGAGTTGTGTGTGGCCTACATTCCTATAATTCCAGACTTTAAGATGCTGAGGCAAAAGGATCAAATGTTGGAAGTTAGCCTACACACTGAGATCCTGCTGGTGACATGGTTTTGTAGGTGAAGATGCCTCCAAGCCAGACAAACTGCATTTGATCCCCAGAGCCCACATGATAGAAGGAGAGAACTTTCACATGCTCACTGTGGCACTGCATCTCCCCACCCTTGGCATGTGCACACGCATGTGCGCACGCGTGCGTGCGCGCAACACACACACACACACACACACACACACACACACACGTGCGCGTGCACAGAAGGACCCCTGGAGCAAGTCTCTTTGCTTCTGCCTTCCCACCCACCTGCTCACTCCTCCTCCCATGAGTTTCAAAGGAGAAACAACATGTGTGACTCAGGTCCTGCTGCCAGCCCATGCCTGACGTTCCTCCTACTCTTGGCTACAGGAGTGTAGTAGGGTAACCCCTGCTCCTTGTAGGTTTGGGAATTTTCATATATTCCAAAAGAATATTAAGCTGATTGGTCTTCAATGCATTTCCTAAGCAGCTTTAGTCAGAAGTGTACACACACACACACACACACACACACACACACACACACACACGCGCGCACCATCAAGCAATCAATCAATGTAAAATATTGAGATATCTGTAAAGTAACTTGGTTAATCCTTTAGTCTGTTTTCCTCAAATTGATTTAGCCATAGAATCTTTTTATGTACTAAAAATATATTACACATATTACATTTTATGAATGCATATAACATTTTATGTAATATGTATGTTATTAAAATGCATTGAAACATATATTACATTTCGTGCAGTAATAGCATCACACAGTGGGAATGCTTCTGGGGACTGAAAAGCTGGTGCCTGAAGGCAGTGTGAGGTCTTTTTCCTTGTCTTACAGAGATGACAGTGCCCCCAGGGCATCAGTGTGCCTTGTGCTTATGTATAGTAAATTTGAGGTTATATGGGAAGGGTTCATAAAAAGTATTTATGTGGCATACAGCTTCTAAAATGATTTTTAGGGAAATAAAAATCAAATAAAATTTGTTGATTCCTTGGCTCACATTTTATTCTTTTTTAAAAGTTAAAAATTGTTAGTTTTGAAAACTTAAAAATACATGGAAGCCATCATGGGGTGCAAAACACTTCTTACAATTCTGTGCCTATAGGGGCTGGAGAGATGGCTCAGTAGTTAAGAGCATTGGCTGCTCTTCCAGAGGACCTGAGTTCAAGTCCCAGTACCCACATGATGGCTCACACTGTCTGTAACTCCAGTTCCAGGGAACACGCTGACACTACATACATGTAGGCAAAACACCAGCTGAAAGCTGCCTGGTGCCCTTAGTAGGCAAGAAGTGTTTTCCTGTAACAATCTCAGTGACCCTTACAGGTGCACAGCCTCCTAAGCTGCCCAGCGCTGCAGAGATTTGCCCAGCTGATTGAGCAGAGAGCTGTGGACACAGCCTTGTACATGCTGCAACCGGATGACAGGTGAGGGGTCCCAGTGTGTGTGTGTGTGTGTGTGTGTGTGTGTGAGAGAGAGAGAGAGAGAGACAGACAGACAGACAGACAGACAGAGAACACAAGAACAAATGAACAAGCTGCCTCACACCTGTCAGCAGGCATCTCTGTATGAAGGGGTAAAAGTCCGCTCTGCCAGCCTACCCTCATGGTGACCTGCACCTCCGCTCCTGTTCCACAGACCAGGAGTCTCATACTCTGTCTTTTGTTTTCAAAAGATTGGGATGGAGGGAGTGGAGGGAGGAAGTTTGCTGCACTCTGTTGATAATGGTTCAGTTACAAATGATTTCCTGTCTCACAGGGTAGGAGGAGGGGGTTACTTTTTGCTGTTTTTATGGTAAAGGAACCGACAGAATCTGCAGACCCCTGCTCTTCCCCCTGTCACTGTTGAGAGAGAAGACTGAGTTGCGAGAGACTGGCTACTTTTCCTGGGCTCGTTTGGCAGGTGGCAGGACTAGGACTTGGTTCCAGATCTTTGACCTGTTTGCCACATCTTGCTGCTGCTTGGGACTGTTCTGGAATGCCTGTTATAAGCATTCAGTGTGCACTAAGAGTAGGTTATTTGGAAGCCCTTAGGATGAAGTGAAGGGATGATCTGGGCCCCTGTTGAGGGAGGGGAACAGATAACATTTCAAGAATTTATAGGGTCTAAGGGAAATTGGCTTGGAGTCAGCACCCCATCTGTGTACTAGCCTTGGGTTTCCATACCATCTCCAGCCAAACCACTCAGCTGCCACTCCTGGGACCAGCAGCTTCCAAGCTTTGTTCATGAAGTGGTCCTGCCAGACCAAAACTACCCCTTGCTGCCCTCGCTGTGCCGGTCCACACACAAACACACTGGGTAAACACATCAGGCACTATGGGCCATGCCTCTTCTGCTGCGACTTCGTCTTTCCACATCATGAAGCAGCTCTGGGTAATACACACACACACACACACACACACACACACACACACACACACACACACACACACACACACACACACACTAGCATGCTTTCTTCAACATCACAGTGCAGGCTGGGTTGTCTGGCCTGTGCACCTGGCAGGTACATGCCTCAGGCAGTGTTGGTGGCCTTCTCTTTATCCATCGCTTACCTCTCCTTCAGTGACGAAGGCGGCCATTTCTAAAATACATCTGCACGGATCGAGCCAGCCTCCTTCTCTTTCATGCAGTTGAGTACTCGGAATCCTAAGGGTGGTAGGTTTTATTTTAGTTTTTGGAGCCCTCACCCCCACCCTCCAGTAAAGAGTGTGAAGCACACCCGCAGTAAATCTTTCATCCTTTGCTAGCCTTTCTTTGCTTTGCCAACCCAGAGTGAAAGTGACAGGACACTAGCTCTGAGCTCACAAAGTTAGATGAAAGAGACTGCAAGAATTTATGACTCAGCTCCATAAGGTGGAGCCGGCGTGGACCAGCGTGGAGGGACAGGTGGCAGGCGTTCCTTCCCAGGGCTTTTCCATGGGCTTTGTGTGATTTCTGAGCCTTGCTCCTCCTCCTCGTCCCAGCTTCGCAGTTTTATTCCTCAAGGGATAGTTCCTTTCTTTCCATACATGAGGTGAGAGGAAACCTCCTGAGAGCGCGTAGCTTCTTTCCACTGTGTAGCTTCCGCACAGTTCTAGCAGGCTTGGAAGTAAGTGACTGTACCATCTGAGCCGCAGCTCCAGCCTGGGGCTTAGTCCCTGACAATCCCCACTCCCTGAGTGTCTCCATCTCAGCTGCCTTTATGGGAAGAGTGTGTCCTGATGGCTTTTCATTGTGAGTCTTTGTTCACAGAGACCCCACAAACTCCATTAGAAGCCATTTCTCCCCCACCCTCGATATGCCCTCTGTGTCCCATGTCTTTTCTCTGCTTTGTGTGACTGGGCTCCTGAGGGGCTGGGAGGCAGAACTGATCCCTCTCCTGGGTGCCTGCCCGGGCCTTGGGCCTTGAACGCTCTTCACGTCTCACAGGGAAGGTATACAGATGGCGGTGGGCCCATTCCTGCACCTCCTGGAGGGAAACCTGCTCAAAGCTATGGACCCCACCACCCCACCCGGCAAGACCAGGTACCCAGCACAGTGAATGCTTTTGCCCCAGAGAGGCATGGGGGTGGGGGCCTCTGGCTGCAGGGAGGAACCCAGGAGTATGGATCAAGAACCAGGCTGTCAGTGGCTACAAGTAAGTGCTTAAAAGGTCCCAAGCAGTTCACAGTGTTATTTTTCTTTTCTTTTTTAAAAAAAAAATTAATTGGATATATGTCTGATATATTAGTATCACACTGGTTTGATATATTAATAGTCCAAAACAATGATGACTTCGTTTTAATCCTTCATTCAGTGTACAGAAGGTATGATAACTGTTCTTTTTAAAATATTGGAAACGGCTCATATATTGCTTCTACTTTTACAAAGCCAGGGACACCAGGCTAGGACCCTAGATTTGAAATGTCATGTGTCCTGGGCTCAGGAAATTGTGGTCTGCCTGGAGATTTGTCTTAGGCCCCTCTCTGTCCTGCCAAAGCAGAACCTGCATTTTAATTAGTTGCCCCTTCATGTTAAAGTACTGCTAGAGTGTGGAGAGAGGGGTGGACTTGACAACACAGCTCAAAGCCCACAATGAGAGTGAAAGGTTAGGGAGCTCAGTTCCTGGGGTGACACAGGCCTGGAGCTTGGGGGAGCAGGATTTCTAGCAGTAAACAATACCCTGCTCCTCTCTCCCCTCCACACACCTGCAGTGGACCTCTTTCCCCTCCACACACCTGCACTGGACCTTTCTGCCCTCCGCACACCTGCGGTGGACCGCTCTGCCCTCCACACACCTGCAGTGGACCTCTCTGCCCTCCACACAGCTGCAGTGAACCGCTTTCCCCTCCACACACCTGCAGTGGACCTCTCTGCCCTCCACACACCTGCACTGGACCTCTCTGCCCTCCACACACCTGCAGTGGACCTCTCTGCCCTCCACACACCTGCACTGGACCTGCATCTATTACACCTTTTGCTCCTTGCCACTTTCCTCCTTTGTATCTGAAGAAAGAGCTGATGCCAATCTCCTAGGTTGAGAGTCAGTAAAGCCCTTGATCATGCTGAAGAGAGAAATGTTGGCATCAAGCAGATACAATAAAATGATTATTGTATTACTGACTACATAAAACTACTTAGGAAATGTATTGAAGACCAATCAGCTTAATATTCTTTTGGAATTAATAAAAATTCCCAAATCGGCAAGGAGCAGGGGTTACCCTACTATACTCCTGTAGCCAAGAGTAGGAGGAACGGCAGTCATGGGCTAGCAGCCCCGAGGCACACATGTTGTTTCTCCTTTGAAACTCAGCAGGGGGCAATGAGAGAGTGGGCCAGAAGGCAGAAGCAAAGAGACTTTCTCTAGGGGTCCTTCCCCTTGAGAGAGTGGGAGTGCGAGTAGATGCTCACCAGCTGCTTCAGAGGAGTTTTAAACCAGCACAACTGCTGCTAGTTGCCCCTTGTTTCTGAGGCAACTGCTGTTTCTACTCAGGAGACAGGCAACATCCTGACCTCTTGATCCCAAGGCAAGCGATTATGAAGCACCATTTTCTTCTTGCAGAAAGCTGTACCTCTATGCCACACATGACGTAACCCTCATACCTGTCCTAATGGCCTTGGGGATTTTTGACCACAAATGGCCTCCATTTGCTGTTGACCTGACCATAGAACTCTACCAGCATCAAGAGTCTAAGGAGTGGTTTGTGCAGCTCTATTACCATGGGAAGGTAAGATCTCTGAGGTGGGACTGAGGTGTCTGCTATCTCTTCTCAGACCCAGTGGAGCCTCAACTCTGTCTGAATGCCATAGAGCCAAGGGCAGCCTTCAGCCTGTGGTACAACATGGCCACATCTCAGTTCTGTTACAGACCTCTTCTGGGAGCAGGGGTGCTCTCCAGCTCTCCTGCATGTGTCTGCCAGGCTGTACAACCCACCTCTGAGGCCCATTTTAGGAAGCTATACAGGTGTCTTGATTGCCAGCATTGGTGGTATCTTGGCTGACCCATCCATCCTCGGTGTCCAGGAGACAAGCTAGTGCTCTGCAGGGACAGGGCTGTTAGCTCTTCAAGTCAGGGCCAGAATGTGGCTAGGCCTTCCCAGTCTAGCCAGCAGCCAGGATACAGAGCTTTTTATTCCAGTAACTGGAGGCAGTGGCACCTTCCTGCCTGTCACGTGTGCTCATACTTACTTCCTGTGTGAGACTGCTGGGCTCAGCTGAAAACAGAGGATGGAGCTCGCTGCAGACCTGCTGAGTTCTGTTTCTTCCACAGGAGCAGGTGCCACGGGGCTGCCCTGACAAGCTCTGTCCACTGGACAAGTTCTTGAGTACCATGTCAGTTTACTCTGTAAGCCCAGAAAAGCACCGCACACTCTGCTCCCAAGCACGGAACTTGGAGACTGACTCGTTTACACAGACAAGCTGATTTTTAAATAAAGTGCCTTTATATAAAAGAGTTGAGGTTGAAGGGGGTTTCTCTACTTTGTGACATGATTTCTTATTTTACCTTATGTCTATGGATGTTTTGCCTATATGTAAGTCAGTGTATACCACTTGCATTCCTGGTGCCCCATGGAAGCCAAAAAAGGGTATTTGATCCCCTGGAGTTAGAGATGGTTGTGAGTTGCCATGTGGTGCCAGGAACCAAACCCTGGTCCTCTGGAAGGATAGTCAATGCTCTTAACCGCTGAGCCATCTCTCCAGCCTCATGGCCTGGTTTCTAAGGTCAGAGCCTGGCTGTGGTTATGGGGAACACAACGTGGTACATTGTTTTGGGACTTCAAGTCCTTTTTGCTGTCAACTACTCAGGCCCCTGTTAAGTCATGGTTATCAGAAAGGTGGCAGGTTCTGCCTTCAAGTTTTTGCAGTTGCGTGGTAGAGAAATCTAAGTGAACCCATGGCTTCTAGTGCACTGTCTCCTCAGCCATGACCGAGTATTATGTAGGGTGTGCTGAACACAGGAACAAACCTGCTCCTCCTGGTAGGGGCTACACCAGCAAGCCAAGAAGCCTTCTGGGAAAATTCTGTCTTGGTCTAAGTCAACATGGGAACAGTAGTTAGGGTTAAGCTCAGCATTCATCTATAAATAACAATACAGAACACAAATAGATTTAAGGACGGGAATCACTCTATCACCTCAGTAGACAAGAAAAGCCTTCTGGTTAAATCCAATGTTCCTTCATGATTAAGGCCCTCGTAGGGCAGACCTGTGGTCACCATATGGTAGAGAAGGAAAAATGGAAAAGTCGGAAGGTAAATGTGTCCACTCCATTTATTCAGTATGATGCTTGAAGCCTTAGCTAGAGCCATATGGCACATGGAAGAAAAACAGATCACCCCATGTGCAGATGACAAGGCCCTGTACTTAGAAGACCTAAAGACTCCCCCAGAGAAAGATCTCATTAATACTTAGCACAGTGGGCTAAAGAAATCAGAATACAGACATCAGCAGCCTTTTTATATAACAATAACAGGAAATCAGGAAAATAGTCCTAATCACAGTAGCCTCAAAAGTAAGAATGATTTAAAAAGTAAGAAAACTAATCAAAGAACTGAAAGGCCTTGTCCTGGTTAGAATCAACGAAGCAGAACGAAGTCACCTGGGAGGGAGGGGTCTGGAGCGAGGCCTATGTCCAGGCCTGTGGGCCACTGTCTTGATGCGCAGAGTGCTGAGCGAGGGCCCAGACTACTGTGGGTACTGCCATGTCTAAGACAGGTGCTCCTGGTTGTATGAGGAAGCTGGTTGAGCAATAACTAATGGGGGCAAGCCAGCAAGCAGGCATCCTCCATGGGTTCTGCCTTGCCTTCCCTCCGTGATTGTGACTGAGAAGGGTAAAGTGAAATGACCTTTCCTTCCCAAGTCACTTTCGCTCTCGGCATATCACAGCAGCAGAAAGCAAACTAGGACAGACCTGTACAACAAAACCTTAAAACACTAAAGAAACTGAGGACACTTCAAGGTGAAGGACAGCTCATTTTCATGGATTCGTACTATTGATATTATGAAATGGCCATATTACCAAAAGCAAACTACAGATTCACTGCAAATGCTGCAGAACTCCAGTGACAGTCGTCACAGAAACAGAAAAGACAACCCTACAATTTATATAGAAGCACAAAAGCACCCAAATAACCAAAGCAATACAGCTGTATGGAAGGTGCCACGATACCTCAAGTTACACTACAGAGCCATGGTATCAACACCAGCAATGAAAACCACACAGAAGCTGATAGAAGTGAGCAGACAAACGTGTATGGCTATAGGCACCCAGCAGAAACATCACAGAAAAGACAAAACTTCAGCATACAGTGCTAGGAACACTGGATAGTCACAGGTAGAAGAAACTAGATTCCCTAGCCTTCACCTTGTACAAAAATCAAACTGGAACAGTGGCCTTGGAGGCCTGAAACTCAGAGTCGCTTGGTGAGAGGAAAACATGAACATACAGGCAGGAGCAAGGATTTTCTGAAAAGGACTCTTTAGCTCAAGAAAAAGTTGCACTTGATGAAAGGAATTGCATGAAATTAAAAGCTTCCTCACAGCAGAGGAGGCAATGAGAGAATCAAGAAAATGGGAGAAAATCTTTGCCAGTCTGACAGGACATGTAGCATCTATAGAGAACTGAGCTGAAATCCACCAACACACACCTAAAAACTCTAGTGGTTTGGATGAGAATGGTCCCCATAGGCTCATATGTTTGAGTACTTGGTCCCCAGTTTGGTAGAACTGTTTGGGAAGGATAAGGAGGTGTGGCCTTGTTGGAGGAGTGGGCTTTGAGGTTTCAAAAGCGCTCTCTCTCTCTCTCTCTCTCTCCCTCCCTCCCTCCCTCCCTCCCTTCTTCCCTCCGTCTCTCTGTCCTACTTGCAGTTTAAAATGCTTTAAGAGATCCTAGCATTCCAGCTGATAAACGTTTGCTCCACCATCATGGACTCTAACCCTCTGAAACCATAACTACTTCCTTTTGTAAGTTGCCTTGACATGGTCTTTTATTACAGCAATAGGAAAGTAACTACAAACAATTCAATAAGTGAAGAGTAAAGTATAGGTGCCTTGTGGTATATGAAAAAGAAAGTGCTTGGCAACCCTAACCCTCACAAAAAGTAAAAGCCATATTGAGATTCCTTCTCAACCAGCCAGAGAAGCTATAATTAAGTAAACCAGCAACAACTGCTGGTGAGGATGTGGGGAAAGGAAGCCAGACACCACTGTTGGGAATAGAAACCTAATCTATCCACTGTGGAAACCCCAAAGATGTTCTAAAAACTGAAACTATATCTGCCATATAATGTACCGCTCTGTGGTATAGCCCTGAAGCACACAGCACAGAGACACCTGTGCATCCATTCTCCCCTGAGGCACACCACACAGAGACACCAGTGCATCCATTCCCCCCTGAGGCACACCACACAGAGACACCTGTGCATCTGTTCTCCCTGAGGCACACCACACAGAGACACCTGTGCATCCATTCCCCCCTGAGGCACACCACACAGAGACACCTGTGCATCCGTTCCCCCCTGCGGCACACCACACAGACACCTGTCCATCCATTCCCCCCTGAGGCACACCACACAGAGACACCAGTGCATCCATTCTCCCCTGAGGCCCACCACACAGACACCTGTGCATCCATTCCCCCCTGAGGCACACCACACAGAGACACCAGTGCATCCATTCCCCCCTGAGGCACACCACACAGACACCTGTGCATCCGTTCCCCCCTGAGGCACACCACACAGAGACACCTGTGCATCTGTTCCCCCCTGAGGCACACCACACAGAGACACCTGTGCATCCGTTCCCCCCTGAGGCACACCACACAGAGATACCTGTGCATCCATTTCCCCCCCCCCCCCCCGAGGCACACCACACAGACACCTGTGCATCCATTCTCCCCTGAGGCACACCACACAGAGACACCAGTGCATCCATTCCCCCCTGAGGCACACCACACAGACACCTGTGCATCCGTTCCCCCTGAGGCACACCACACAGAGACACCTGTGCATCCATTCCCCCCTGAGGCACACCACACAGAGACACCTGTCCATCCATTCCCCCCTGAGGCACACCACACAGAGACACCTGTCCATCCATTCCCCCCTGAAGCACACCACACAGAGACACCTGTGCATCCATTCCCCCTGAGGCACACCACACAGAGACACCTGTGCATCCCTTCTCCCCTGAGGCACACCACACAGAGACACCTGTGCATCCGTTCCCCCCTGAGGCACACCGCACAGAGACACCTGTGCATCCATTCCCCCCTGAGGCACACCGCACAGAGACACCTGTGCATCCATTCCCCCCTGAGGCACACCACACAGAGACACCTGTGCATCCGTTCCCCCCTGCGGCACACCACACAGACACCTGTGCATCTGTTCCCCCCTGAGGCACATCCCACAGACACCTGTGCACCCATTCCCCCCTGAGGCACACCACACAGAGACACCTGTGCATCCGTTCCCCCCTGAGGCACACCACACAGACACCTGTGCATCCGTTCCCCCCTGAGGCACACCACACAGAGACACCTGTGCATCCGTTCCCCCCTGCGGCACACCACACAGACACCTGTGCATCCATTCCCCCTGAGGCACACCACACAGAGACACCTGTGCATCCATTCTCCCCTGAGGCACACCACACAGACACCTGTGCATCCATTCCCCCCTGAGGCACATCACACAGAGACACCTGTGCATCCATTCTCCCCTGAGGCACACCACACAGAGACACCTGTGCATCCGTTCCCCCCTGAGGCACACCACACAGAGACACCTGTGCATCCGTTCCCCCCTGAGGCACACCACACAGAGACACCAGTGCATCCATTCTCCCCTGAGGCCCACCACACAGACACCTGTGCATCCATTCCCCCTGAGGCACACCACACAGAGACACCAGTGCATCCATTCCCCCCTGAGGCACACCACACAGACACCTGTGCATCCGTTCCCCCCTGAGGCACACCACACAGAGACACCTGTGCATCCGTTCCCCCCTGAGGCACACCACACAGACACCTGTGCATCCATTCCCCCCTGAGGCACACCACACAGAGACACCAGTGCATCCATTCCCCCTGAGGCACACCACACAGACACCTGTGCATCCGTTTCCCCCCTGAGGCACACCACACAGAGATACCTGTGCATCCATTCCCCCCCCCCCCGAGGCACACCACACAGAGACACCAGTGCATCCATTCCCCCCTGAGGCACACCACACAGACACCTGTGCATCCGTTCCCCCTGAGGCACACCACACAGAGACACCTGTGCATCCATTCCCCCCTGAGGCACACCACACAGAGACACCTATCCATCCATTCCCCCCTGAGGCACACCACACAGAGACACCTGTGCATCCATTCCCCCTGAGGCACACCACACAGAGACACCTGTGCATCCCTTCTCCCCTGAGGCACACCACACAGAGACACCTGTGCATCCGTTCCCCCCTGAGGCACACCACACAGACACCTGTGCATCCGTTCCCCCCTGAGGCACACCACACAGAGACACCTGTGCATCCGTTCCCCCCTGCGGCACACCACACAGACACCTGTGCATCCATTCCCCCCTGAGGCACACCACACAGAGACACCTGTTCATCCATTTTCCCACTGTGGTACTATTCTCATTGGTACTATTCTCAATGAACCACAAGGAAATGTCCATCAGTAGAGGAATGGATCAGGAAAATGTGGCATGCATACCCAACAGTTTTATTCAGACTTCTAAAGAACAAAGTAATGTTGTTTGCAGAAAAGTGAATTGGACTGTAGATCATTCTATCAAATAATATAAGCCAGATTCAGAAAGATGAATGTTTTTGTATGTGAGTCTTAGAATATATAAATTTACATGTTAATATAGATCTAAAGATTGATGACATGAAAGTAGAAGAATATATAGGAAAAGGAAATAGAGAAAGCAGAGACAAATGTATGGTATAATTAAATGAAAATATTTATGAAGCCTATTACTATAATATAAAAAATATACACAGGTAATAATAAAAAGGTAGGGACGTAGCCAAGTGGCAAGAGCTTCACCTTTAATTGGATATTCATAAATGGCTGTTGTTGCTGCTGCTGCTGGTGGTGGTGGTGGGGGGGTGACCCTGTTTCTTTGTCAGCATTCTCATTCTTTGCCAGAATCTGCTTTAAATATGTGATGCTTTCAAACCACCACCTAAGACAGAGCAGCCAACAGGAAAGCCTCCCTCCTCCCTGCTGTCTGCGTGACAGCTGCTGAGATGCAGAGCCCAGGCCTAGCATTCTGGCCTTCAGACTGTCCTGTACACGGGCTTCCCTCCCACCAGGCCCTGACTGGAAGGCTGACCAGAAGCCTGATGGTGTTTCCTCGCACATGGCCCTGTGTTCAGTTCCATTGTGCTACCCGCCCATTTCTCCATCTTGTCTTCCATGCCCTGTCCTTCTTCGCCCTGCTCCATGATGCAAACCTTATTTCACTAAGAAAGCAAAACCAAGAAATGTCCATATCTTACAGCAAATCTAGCCTAGTTGAATTGCAACCCACCTCTTCCTCCCTCGGCCCCCTCCCTCTCTCCCTTCTTCCTCTCGTTACTTCCATCCCAGGACAGCCTTCCAGCTTTGCTTTCTCCGCAGTGTTCTTTCCCCACCCTGTGTTCCCATTACCATACAAATAAGCTATAAAATCTCCTGTCTTAAAATTTCTTCCCATCTTTCAGCTATGCCATTTTTCTTTCTAGCAAGGCTATTCAAAATACTTGCCATCTCTGATTCTTATTAGGGATTCACTCTCACACTCCATGGACACAGCCCTTGTCAAAATCATCAGTGACCTCTCTGGCAAATGCAACAGGCAATTTTCAGTTTCTTCAGTTGGCTTCGAGGGCGCTCACGCTCTCTCTCTCTGTCTCTTTCTGTCTCTCTCCATCTCTCTCTGTCTCTCTCCATCTCTCTCTGTCTCTCTCTCTCTCTCTCTGTTTCTCTCTCTCTCTCTCTCTGTTTCTCTCTGTCTCTCTCTCTCTCTCTCTCTCTCTCTCTCTCTCTCTCTCTCTCTCTCTCTCTCTCTCTCTCTCGGGAGGACATTTGAGACAGGGTTTCTCTGTATAGCTCTGACTGCCCTGGAATCTGCTTTGTAAACCAAGCTGGCCTCGAACTCACAGAGATCTGGATGTCTCTGCCTCAAGTGCTGGAAAAAAAGGCTGCCACTACCCCCTGGCTCTAGGGCATTCTTGTTTCTTCCACTTTTCAACATGTCTGTTTTTGCTGAATTCCCCCTTTCCTGATCTTTAAATGTTAAAAATGTCTTGAACTTAGTTTTTGGACCTTTTTTTTTCTCTTCTCCTGCTGTCACCCCCTGGTGACTTCAAGCAGTTCTGTAATTTTAAATATCAATTGAACAATAAAATTATACTTCAACAAGACTGAATTTTGGTCTCACTTCTTTTTACTCAGTAGCACCTCAGTTTAGATATTAAATTATTTTATTAATTATATATTAAATTAGATACTTGTGTTGGGATACACTGTGTGAAGTGAAGGTGTGTCTCTGTATGTTCAATTGTTGGTTGCTACCGGCAGAGAGCTAAGTGCTGGCAGGATATTCCTATGACCTGTCACCTGGTTTTCTATTTTGTAAATGTTCATTCTTCCTCACTGGCCTAAGCAAGTTAGAATGTACCAGAGATGGTTCCACTACTGATTGGCTATAATAAAGAGCTGATGGCCAATATTTAGACAGGAAGTGGAAGATGGGACTTCTGAGTGAGAGAGGGGGACACTGGGAGAAGGCAAACGCTCTAGATTTGCCTGCAAACACAGGGGAACAGATGGACTCGGGAGGAGAGAGGTAGAGCTAGCCACATGGCGGCACCAGTCAGGTTATGCTAGAAAGCTAACTGGAGACTGCCCAGCAAAGGCCTAAGCCTTATACTGTATTAGTGGACTCTGTGTAATTATTTTATCGCTGACAGATCTGCAAAAGTCCCACTATGTACTAGGTACTAAATTTAGATATTAAAATTTTCATAGCTATGAGACTGCCCATAGCTCACAATAAACTTTCAGTTCTGAAGCCCTCTTTTCTATGTCCCCCTCCCACGGGTACCTCTTCTAGCTAAGTCACCATTCACTGAGTTGCTTGGGCCAAGGCATTTGAGGGTTCCATAGCCTGCACCCACCGCATCACCAGTGAACTCTCTTACTCTTCCTGCTACACCCAAAGCTGACCCTTTGTTGCTTATCACCACCCACTGACCTGGGCTCCTGCCAAGGCCTCCTAACCTTTAGGCCTGCATTTCTGCCCTTCTTCCCCAGTCTATCCCAACACAGGTGCTGCTTTTAAAAACAATCTAATCCTGATTCTCTTTCCCCCAAAATTCTCTGGTTCTCAATTCAAAGTAAGTGCCAGTCATTGTAATGGTCCTTGAGGCCTTGGAATGTCCCGCCTTCTTGCTTATTCCTCCCCTCCTCCCCAAGTAATTTTTAAATTTTATTTGAAATTGATGAGTAATGATTATCTATATTTATAAAGCAAAATATAATATTTGATACATATCTACAGTATGAAATTATTAAATCAAGCTAATTATCAGTTACATAACCACTTTGGTCATTTTTTGTGTGAAAAGTAAAATCCATACTTTTAGGAGAACAGAGTTGCTGTGACTTGGATGCATTTTTCTGTCCAAATTTTATGTGGAACCCCAGCCCCTAGTGTAAAAGTGCTGGGGCACGTGGCCTAATGGCAGGTGTCTACATCATAGCAACTGTTTCATGGATCAATCAATGAGTGGCGCTGAGAAAGGGGCTTTCAGGAGCAGTTCTGTCCCGTTCTTCCATATGGTGACACAGTATCCCTTTTCTCAAGGATGCACATGTCACCATCTTAGAAGCAGACAGCCAGACTCTGGCCTTCTGGCATCTTGATCTTGGATATCCCAGTGTCTTGAACTATGTGAGGTGCATCTTTAAAAATTATCCCATTTGTGATATTCCATTATAAAAGTCCAGAACAGTCTACAGTAATGATAAAGATGCCATGCAATGGTAGGAAAGGAGATTTATTGTAGGAAAGGGGAGAAAAGGGGAGGGTGCCCATGACAGAGAAAGGGGAGAGAGAGAGAGAGAGAGAGAGAGAGAGAGAGAGAGAGAGAGAGAGAGAGAGAGAGAGAGAGAGAAACAGCATAAGAGATAAGAGGCTGATGGGTCGTTTTCATCAGGGATACACCTGGCATGCACCTGGATGAGGCAGGTGATGACATCAGAGGTTGCTAGGTCCTTAGAAGCAGGTTAGCAGGGCACATATGCTAACAATTAATCATGTTCAGCATGCTGTGCAGGAGATCATTATGACTTATGCTCCCTGACTAAACGTCTGTGCCCTTAGACCTTCACCTTTCCCTAACCCCAAGCCTTTCTTGCTGCTCTTGAACATGAGTGTGCCAAGATGCCTAGAGCCTTGCAATTACTGCAGTCACTTTGCACAGGCTGCCTGTTTGCTTCCTGGGATGTTTGTCCTGGCATCCATATGGTTAGATCTCACTCTTCACTCAGGTCTCGGTTCACTGCCGTCTCTGAAAGGCTACCACATTATCCTGTGTGAACAACACACCGGCCCCTCACCTCTCTACTTTGAGCCTTTGCTACAATCTGTCACTTTGTATCATGGGCTTCTTAGGTCCTCCAAACGTTCCTATTTGATGTGTGAGGCCCTCTTCTTTCAGACAGATTAAAGACGCCATCAAGTCAGTGAGGTCACATAGGTGAGTTCTGATCCAATGTGACTGCATCCTTATAGGAAATTGGGGCACTGAACAGAGGGGATTCCATGGACCCACACAATAAGACTGCTCTCTGTGAGTTAAGGAGAGAGGTCTTGAGAGGCCAACCCTGCCAGGCCCCTCACCTTCGACTTGCCCCAGTGCTAAGGAAATGAATTTCTGTTGCAGCCCGTGGTCTCAGAAATACTGTCCCCCACAGCATTTGTCAGGGCCTTGCTACCTCAGAGCTATGAATTCATGTACTTACCCCCCTGACTAGAATGTAAGCTCTTATGAAGGCAGGTTCATCGTCTCGTCCACTCAGGTGTCCCCAGCAGTAGGGTGATACCTAACACCTGCTCAGATATTTGATGTTTGAGTGGCAGGTCTCTCCTTTCTGTCACTACTTTCCTGAGCTTATGTTCAGCCCTCTAAGTCACTGTTGTGGCTTCCTAATGCGTCAGTCATTTGTTTCCCCTCATGTTCGGAGGCCTAACCTTTCCAGCCCTGTTCCTCACACACCTCCCTGGCCAGGAAGATATGTACATATACTGAGATTATTACATTTGTCTACTTCGCATGCACAGGTAGGTGCGTGTACGATGCAGTATGCATACGGAGGTCAGAGGACAACTCGCTGGAACGGGTTTTCTCCTTCCACCATGTGGGAAACGAATTCGTGTCGTCAGGCTTGGCAGCAACTGCCTTTAGCCCCACCACAACACCCTTCCGGCCCCCGAGAACTATATTTAAAGAAAAGAAAATTCTACTTTTCTGACCTCTTTTTTTTGGGGAGGGGCACACATTCCTCCCCCTGACCCTGCACCTTGTTGCCTTTGGCTGACCAATCCTTGCTCATCTGTTTCTGTTGGCCACTTCCACATTGGACGTTGGTTACTCATTACGGGTCTTGCATGCTATTGTAGTCTATAGACAACTGCAGGGGTTGGTGTAGCCTGGACTTCTGCAAAGATGTTCTAAATGGCAATGTCTCCTTGTGTGCATGCTCCCCTGTTCACCACTAGGGGGAAGCCTGGAGCAAAGGAAAACACCGAGGCTGGCTGTCCCTGGGTTCAAAGGCGATTGAGACGCATAATTACCATTTATTCCTCATAAGTACGTCTCACTTGTGAGCCTCTCCCGAGCAAAGAGTCCCCCAAATGCCTTTTCTCCATTTCTCTCTGCTTTCCACTACATTTTCACCTGTGAGGGTTTCCTCTCCTGAGTCCCACCAGCCCTCTGCAAGCCTTCCCAGGCAGCAACCCTGAGGGTACACTCAAATCCACACTCCCTCCCCCAGTGCTGGTGTGACCCAGGCAAGTCATGTAACTTCTATGCGCTTGTGTTTTCCTCTCTACGAGAAAGGAACATGGCTATTCGCCCACCAGACAATTTGGCCTACATGTGGAGGGAGAAGGATGGGCATGAAGGAACTTTAGCTCCTCCCTTGGCCCCAATCCGAACTCCTTCCTCGGGGAGTCCAAGAAAGGAGCTAAAGAAATCCTAAAGATGGCTTGCTCAAGAGTGGCAAAGCAAAGGACCCCCTAGGCTTCCTTCCCCTTCTCGGCTCCCCATGCCTCCTCTCAGAGCCTCGGCTTGAACCAGGGGCCTGTAACTCCATCTGGGGCCTCAGTCAAGGCTTGCCCTATGGAACCCTGTTCTGCAAGTTCATGGAATAAATGCTGGATGAGCCCAGCCTCTGCTTCTGCTGTGTGCAGATTCCTGTAAAGCTTTCTCCTGGGAAGTGAAAAGGGAACTTCTCCTGGGCAGACAGCAAGGAAATAGAGCTCAACCCAGAGAGGGGGAACAGGGCACCCATCCTACTCACTGTGGTCCTCAAAGCACCAGTACCAAGTGTCCTTCTAAAAACTGAGAAACTCTAAGAAACCTGAATTCCAGGTTTTAAAGTGGTGCTTAGCACCTTACTAAGCTAGAATCTTTTGGGGACACGCCCTAGACACCTCAAAAAGCTTCAAAGGAGGCCTGTGAGAATAGGGCTTGCAAAAAAAAAAAAAAAAAAAAAAAAAGTGCCTACGGCTGTGTTTGCTGCATGCCGGGGATGGCATTGGGAGGGAGTGCTGCTGGAGTGGTGTGTCCTGGCGATGCCCTGCAAAAGCTTGAGGCCCGTCCAGCTGGTTGGGAGGGCAATCCCTGTTCAGGCCCTGCCCTCTAGTGGCCAAGGGACTCTGCAACCCTGCCTGCCTGCCCAGCTCGCCTCAAGAACCCCAATTCTGCCGAAGGCTGGCTGCAGAGAACTGAAAGGCATTCTCCCAACAAAAAGCTACCCTTCTCATTTCTCCCTTTTCCCTACCTGGTTTTTGAGACGTGCTTTACTCTGAAGAAATGGGGGTGGGGCACAATCAGTCTTTATGACGCAGACGCTAATCTAAGGCCCGAGAGCTGGATGGGGCTGACCTTGGAGCCCTGTCATGCTGGGTTAAAGTCCTCCCCTCTGCTTACTTTTGGACAGGTCAGTCAGTTACTCTTCTGCTGGTCAACTGTGTAGAACTGGGGTGTGGCTCACTTGTGGAGCAGTGTTTAGCATAAACAAGGCCTAGAGTTTGATCCCTAGCACCACAAATGTATCTATACAAACAAAAATATTTCTAGAACTTCACTTGTAAAGGGGATCTAACGTGATTTCTCCCTCTTAGTATTGTCTAAGGGTCACATGGGTTAGGTATGTGAAGTTCTGCCTAAGATGAGAAGCGCTGTATGACCACAAAGGCCTCACTCCTGTTGTTCCAGCGAAGTCTGCCTGCCCTCCCTGCCCGCCTGAGTCTTGAGGCCACTGTGGTCTCTGGCACGCCACTAGCAGGTACTATTTCTGCGACTGTGTTACAGTGTGCTGAGATTGCACGAGCCACACACCTACCTTGCTTGGGGTTGACCATCTGGGACCTGATCTAGCCTTGCCCCGGCCCTGGGGCAACTGTCAAAGCACTGCAAGGCTTCTGCTGTGTGCTGTGAGGGTGACGATGCTGTGTGTCAAGGCCTGGGAGAGGTGGGCAGGTGTTAGGCAAAATTACTATGGAAGTATTGGGAACGTGCTAGTTGTTCAAATACAAACTTGGAATCCACATCATGTTGAATTTGGGGTTAAAGGAACCCAGAACTTAACAGCTATTATATGCACAAACACTGGGTTGCTCCACAGTTTTGGAGAAGACCAGTACATAATTTGATATCAGAGACATGGCATAATTATGCCAGCAGAACTATGCTGAGGTTGGGTGGCACTGATAGAATTGTTTTCTATATTTTGGTAGGCAAACAGGGCTTTTTATTTATTTTATTTTTTTTCTGGGCAGACTTCTCAGAGAGAAACATGGATTTGGGAGAGATTAAAAGTCTCAAAGGCAAGGGAAAGATGTAAGGAAATGGCCTGCACTGAGTCACTGCAAAGGACAGTATTCATCAGAGAATTAATTTGGAAAGAAATAGGGTGTGAAATAGCAGCTAGGCTTTCAACTCTGGCATCATGGCCTCAGAAACCCAGTCAGAGCTTCAGAGGCAGCCAAAGCTCAGCCGGGGGAGCCACGTCTGGAAAGCAGCTGGGGATGCTCAGAGACCACAAATTGCTGAGCTGGGGAGGAACTGATTGAGTGTGTAATTAAGGTACGGGCTGTATAACACTCTGGTAAGTAGAACTTGATGGGGTCAAACCAGCAGGGGCTTCTGAGAGCTGAGAGAGCAGCCAGGGGCGCCGTTAGGAACTGAAGCCAAATGCATCAGGGTGGATGCAGCTCACAGGGGCCCCATAGGAGTGAGAGAGGTGGGAGGGGGTGCCAGAAAGAGTGACTGCTCCCTAGGTCAAAGTGTCCCCACTTAGTACCTCAGTGGCTCAGCTCTAGAAATAAGGCAGTGTTATACAGCAGCGGCAGACCCTATGGAAATGAAAAGTAGGATGGGCTGTGACAGGGCCAAGATCACATAGCAGGACAGAGATTTCATGGGTTCTCAACTGTGGCTGCACGTCCACCAGGCTTGATGTGGTGAGGACTGCATAGCATTGCTTGGAGTGTGAAGGAGTATTCTTGGATCTTGTAGAAGAAGGAAGCCTTTCCTGGTTCAGTGTCTTTGTGGACAAGGTGGGTATAACTAAGCAGGATGCTGGAGCAACAATTCAGCAGGTCCTGCCTGCCTCTCCCGCCGCACCCCTACCACACTGTCATCCTTTCCCACACCATGAAAAGCTGTCCTTCTTGTCAGTTCGGACCCCATCTTCCTTCAGATTGTCCCTAGGGAAGAGCACACCAATTGGTTGTCTAGTACTACTGGTCAGTCTTGAAAACATGCAGACTGATTATGTTATGTTTAGGAATGTATATGTATATATACATATGTGCATGCATAACAATTAGAAAGGAAGCTAATGAATTTGAAAGACAGTAGGGGGAGGGTATATGGAAGAGGCTGGAAGAAGGGAAGGGAGAGATGTACTTGCATAGTAATCTCAAAAATTAAAAAGAAATAAAAAGATGTCTCTCTTGCACAGGATAGCATTTGCTTATGTATCTGTGAGTACATTTATGTTTATTTTCACAGATGCAGCAGCAGGAGTGGTTAGGCATACAGGCTCTGGAACCAAACTACCTCATCACACAATTGGATGCAGGCTTCAGTAAGCCGTCTGTTTAGTATGAATCAATAACATGACCTGGTCCCTAGAATTCTAAATGTACAATGGTCATCCTGGTACCCAGCATAAAGGGTGTGATGGCCCCGCCCTATGCCACACAGCATGCGCACTGTCAGAGAGAACTGTGCTTAGCTCTGAGAGCCAGGTGGAGAGCAGAGAGAACCACCACCAAGAGGAAAGAATCAAAGGGACCGAGGTGTACCAAACATATCAAATGCGCCTGGAGGACATACTCAGACAGGCACCTACAAGTCACAGCGTATAAAGACTCGAGATCAGTAGAAGGGAGGTCTTTGAAAGAATCAGAGCTGTGCATGGATGAATTGGGCCACCTCAGAGGGTGGTGTCCCCAGAGGATTGTGAGCTTGCACTGGCATCTAGCCAGAGCCACACCCTGGCCAGTGTCTGCTTACTCTGAGAGTCTGCGGTTCTGAGATTTCATGGCATCCTTCATCCTCCTGGACAGTCTGAGTCAGAAAGCCGCATTTTGCTTTTCATGTGGTCGGGAACGAGGTTTGGTCCTCTAATCTGATGGTTCTGAACCTTGAAGAGGGAGCAGAGAGGTGCTTGAGAATCTGGTGACCCTGGCCTCACCCCGGGAGCAGGGCCTCTGCAGCCCCACTTGGGGCTGACCAGGCTTTGGGACTGCAGGGAGTAGGAAGTAGGCTGGGGATGCTCCATCCCGTCCCTGCCTCACCCTCCTACACTGGGACGTCTACTCTGATACATCGTTCTTTCTTCAAGGCTTTGAAGTGCTATCTCGACACTGGGAGCAGCAAGAGGCCTCAAATAGAAGAGTCATAATTTGGCTCCAGCCAGAACCATAGGGCTGGAGCTGCATGTGGGCTACAGAGCCAGGTGGCACTAAGGGTGACATGAGCAGTCAAGGGAGGTGACACTCAGTGGGATGTGTTGTTGCTGTTTCTCTCTCACCATGCCTTTATTTTAAAAACCTTAAAGACAGATGCACTAAAGTGCTTGGAAAAACTAACTTTTGTCCTGTGCACAGTCATAGTTCCCCGACCAGACAACTGATGCAGTTATATCCTTTGCTTAATGAATACGTTTTTTTCTCTAGCAGCACTTCCACAGTTTACATGAGTGATTGTTCCCGTCTCCAGCAGGTGTCTAAGGTCAAAGCATCATTGGAAATACCATTACCAGGCCTCCTGCTCTTGCTCAGGTTATTGCGATAGTGACAGTTGTTCTCTTTTTCTTTTTTTTTTTTTTTCTCTCTCTCTGAAGACCTTGGAGCCTTGGGTGCAGGCTGCTCGGCTGACCTTCATTTGTCCTTGAGTGGTCCAGGCTCTTGAGAACCCTGTCTGGGCAGAGATTGAGCAATCTGACCATTTTCCAAGTGTTCCAGTCTCTCCTCCAGGCTGGGGTTGTCAGGGCTGCTGCGCTGTGTCACCCTTGGGTCCCGTCATGAAGTAGATAGCCACCAGGAGGCAACTGCAAATCATAGATGCATTGCTGTCCCAGAGAGCAGTTCTGAGAAAAAAAAGTGCTGCTGCTGCTGCTGGTGGTGGTGGTGGTGGTGGTGGTGGTGGTGGTGGTGTGTGTAAGAGACAAGGGCATGCATCTGTAAGCCTTTGAACTCATGGCTGCAGCCACTTCAGATCTTGTCTTCGCATTGCAAACTCTGAGGTGACTCAAAAACGCTCAGATAAACCCTCCCTGAGTGCATGCACCTGTGTTATCTGACATCGGCTTCACAGAAGTATCTTTGACATCAGGCACCCAGAGAGAGGCAAAAACAGACTTGAGATTGCCTTTGGGCTAGAGGCAAAAACTGGCCTCAGTGCGGACTTGGTTCTCTCCGCGCCTCCTTGCTCTATCCTCTGGGATGGGCTTCCCCCACCTCAAGTGGCATCTACCTCACCTGCTGTATGGTATCTTCCACCGTGCACCCAGATTCCTTCTCTGTGTCTCGTGATTTCTTTGCCAAGGATGGCAGGAATTCTATTATCCAATCTTTCTCACTCAGTGAAGTTTTTCTTTTCTGTCTTAAAACAGTGTTTTCATTGCCTCACACTTTGCTTACTTCTGTTTTCCATTTTTCCCATCTACTTTGCAGCACTTGCCTGGTGACTGCCAAACCTACTAGTTCACATAATGTGCACGCACACACACACACACACACACACACTCACCTCCATTTCTGCTTTGCAAGAATTGCTTCCTGGGAGACAAGAACCACCATCAGTGACCCTTCTTTGTCTCCTGAAGGCATTGATCCTGTGTTGTCTCTTTTAGCCCTTGAAGCCATTGTCCCCACCATTTGGGCTTTTTTCAACTTCCTGCTTTCTTAGCTACTACAGTGACAGATTCTTTCCCACCTGGATTTCCCTTTCCTCACCTGTCTGGAGGTGGAGGTGGGTGGGGACCATTTTCCTATTTGCCTGCGAGCTTGAGTTCCTTCGCCCAGTCCCACCATGGAGCTTGCAGGCTTAGTCCTTAGCGCTGCTTGGCTTTCTGTTCTCTCACACTCAGGAAGAGCATCCTCATGTCCACAGGCAGTCCAGAGCTGCAGCCCACGCTGCCACTCACATTCACCTGTCACATGTTGACAACACATCACCTGACACCACTGAAGCCCTAATGAGTCCCTCTCCTCAGCTTCCTTCACTTTTAATGAGGATGCCATAAACTTGGGTAAAGTCAGGTGGGGAGAAAAACCAAGGGATTCTTCTGGGGGTGATAGAAGTAAAAGCAGGCCCATGATAGAGGGAAAGTATAATCGAGAAGCCATAACCTGTGGTGTGCATACTATAACCCCAGCACTTGGGAAGCTCAGGCAGAAGGATTGTAACTTTTAGACAAGCTCAGCTGCATCACAGGACCTTACCTCAAAAGCCAAAGGCTGGTGCCAGGGCGTGTTTTCAGTTGATAGAGTGCTTGCCTTAGCATGTGGTAGCCCAGGGTTCAGTCTTTAGTAAAGCCAGTTAATTCCAGTACTAGTTTGCTTTCTACTGTTGTGATAAATACCATGACCAAGACAATTTGTGAAAGAAAGGGCTTATTTCCTTTCATACCTTAATGTCTACCAGAAAGCAAAGTCAGGACAGGAACTCAAGCAGGGCAGGAACCTGGAGGCAGGAGCTGATGCAGAGGCCATGAGGGTGCTGCTGACTGGCTTGCTCTGTAGGGTCACCGTCATCTACACTACCTTTCTTATACCACCCAGAATCACCTGTCCATACCACCCACTTCGGGCTTGGCTCTCCCATTATCAATCATTTATCAAGGGAAGTTCCCACAGACTTGCCTACAGGCCAATCTGATGGTGGCGTTTTCTCAGTTGAGGCTACTGCCACTTCCCAGATGACCTTATTTTGTGTCAAGTTGACAAAACATGAACCAGCACAATTCCAAATTCTCTGCTTTCCTAATAAATCTCTCCAAAATAAGAACCCTGTCTTCAGGCTGAAATGGCCAAATGAGCAGTGTTAAGAGGGCTGATGATCTTGACGAAGTGACGGTAGAGCGCCAGGCTTTGAATGTGTCCAGATCTCCAAAGCTGATGGCCCCAAGGCAGACAAGGAACTCACATAAGTTCTGTCACACAGCAATGTATGAACAACCAAGAGACCCATATTTCTAGTTTCAGAGAATGAAAATACAAAGGCAAAGGTAGCCTCCGTTTTTAAAATCCACCATGGATCACAGCATCTAAGATTGGTGATGCCTTGTTCCCAGAAACAGAGGCTATGAGCACTCAGGAGTGAAAGCAGCAATCATCCTTTGGAAATGGTACTTAAATGACTTCCTTGCTCCTTTGGACTAATAGGCCAACAGATGGAAGATGCCCAGGAAATTTGCTAAAATTGTTCCCATTAGGTCACCCAGCTTAGGACGACAGCAGTTTCTCTCTCATCTTTCCCATTATGCCTGGGCTTGTAAACAGCCTGACTTCTTCACTAGCATGAGTCTGGTGGGAGCAGTGCAGGGCCACCTCGGATTAGTTCACTGCTGGATGAGTGTTTAGCCTTCTAGGTACTGAGAGAGTCCTGAGGCTGGAGAGATGGGTCAAAGGTTAAAGCATTTGCTGCTCTTCCAGAGGTCAGTGTGTGTGTGTATGTATGTATGTATGTATGTATGTATGTATGTATGTATGTATGTATATATATATATATGTATGTATGTATGTCAGTTTATTGTATGTATGTATGTATGTATGTATGTCAGTTTATAATGGCTATAACTCCCAGAGATACAATGCCCTTTTCTGGCCTCTGCAGGCACACATACACACACACACACACAAACATATAAATTAGGAAGAAACAAAGGAAGGAAGGAAGAACGAGCTAAGCATAGTAATGTAAATCTGTGATTCTAGCACTTGGGGGTGGTGACACAGGAGGACTGAAAGCTCTAGGCCAACCTGGGCTACATAGCAAGACCGTGTCTGAGACAGAGAGACACAGAAATAGAGGCTAAGAGCTACAGAGAGAATGGGTTATTTGATGGGCAAATGCATAAGGCAAACTAGATAACAGGTAAACTTAGGATTATACAAGTACGTTTACAATTTGGGTAAATTGCTGAATTGATATCAGTGTAAAGATTAGCTCTAAGTTAACAGTTTCAGGAAAAAGTATGGGCATTGGGATCATTCTGGGTCACTTCATCACTTATAAAAAGTAATCTTAAAAAATACAATGAGTAGTTAGACAAAATATGGGACATTATATAATACAGTATCAATTATCCTTAAAAAAACATACATAATTCTGTCATATTTACAGCATGGATAACCTTAAAGATATGCTAAGTGGAACAGGCCAGTCACAAAATCCCAAATATTATATGATTCCACTCATGGGAGATTCCTAAAATCAATGTTGAAAGGCAGTTGCCAGAATCCAAAGGAAAGACATGGGCAGTTGTTACATGCACAGCTTCAGTTTTTTATCATGGGCAATCTCTGGAAATAGATGGTAGTCATGGATGCTGTCTTCATCAGGGTTTCTACTGCTGCAATGAAACACCAGGACCAAAAAGCAAGTTGGGGAGGAAAGGGTTTATTCATCTTATACTTCCACATTGCTGTTCATCACCAAAGGAAGTCAGGACAGGAAGTCAAACAGGGCAGGGACCTGGAGGCAGGAGCTGATGCAGAGACCAAAGAGGGGTGCTGCTTACTGGCTTGCTCAGCCTGCTTTCTTATAGAGCCCAGAACCACCGGCCCAGGATGCCCAAGCCCACCATGGGCTGTGTCCTCCCCTACTGAGCACTGACGGAGAAAATGCCTTACAGCTGGATCTCATGGTAGCGTTTCCTCAACTGAGGCTCCTTTCTCTCTGATGACTCTAACTTGTGTCAAACTGACCCCAAACAGCCAGTGTAGATGCAGTGACTCGAGTGCACTAAATATATAGCGTCTTCATGTATACCTAAAATGGTTAAAATGATAAAGTGTACACTGTGCATTTTTTATATTTACTATAAAAATAAATATGAATAAAAAAATTTTTTTAAAGCCTCAAAGTTTCAGGATCATTCTGGGTCTTTCCATCACTTGTGAGAAAATTAGAATAGCTTTCCTTTCAATGTGGAATTACAAGGAATCAACAGGTGGGATGTTCGGATAAGCTTCTAGCATCATTAAGACTAGGAGACAGTACAGAAAAATGAAACTTAAGATGAGTTTGGGTAACTGCACATGAGCGTGGAGATCAGACTAGCTCTGAACACTTCCTCCGGGGTGTGTGCAAACTGATGAGGAGGAAGTGTGAGGGAGCTGGGAGATAAAGGCAGGTCTCACTCGTCTCAACTGACGAACTAGACAAGTTCATGGGACAGAAATGGGAGGAGCCTCAGGGCCATTTTAACCATCTAGGAGCCTGGCACAGGAAACAAGACAGGCCTTGTTCTACGTCTACTCCCAAGAGCAGAATTGGGACCCATTGCTTTAGGCTGTTTTAGTAAGGGTTTCTATTGCTGTGAAAAGACACCATGACAAAGACAACTCTCATAAACAAAAACATTGAATTCAGGGGTGGCTTACAGGTTCAGAGGGTTAGGTCACTATCCTCATGGCAGGAACCATGGCAGCACCCAGACAGACAGGGTGCCAGAGAAGGATCATGGATGTTCTGTATCTGGGCCAACAGGCAACAGAAAGAGTGACACTGGGCCTGTCTTGAACATTTGAAACCTCCTCTAACAAGGCCATACCTCCTAATAGTGCCGTCCCTAGAAGCCTATGGGGGGGCATTTCCATTCACATCACCACAGAGGCCTAACTAATGTGGCACAAGCTTCTAAACATCTGTTGGAACTGGCAGTATCTGTGGCGTAGCCAGGGTTGCTGCGCGGCTTTCAGTGGAGGAGCCGCGGTTAAATCACCTCTTTCATCTTTCAGTTGCTCAGTCTCAAAGCCTCAGTATTGCCTCTGACTCTTCCTCTCTCCCTGTATCTAATGAAGTCTTGGTATTCTTCCCTCAAAACATGGTCGTCCCCCCCCCACTGGCCCCACCCCCCACCCCCCTTGCCAGCAGCCTTGTCTCCCACCATCGAATCCTGAGTATGCTGCTGTAAGCTCTTTCAGTCTTTGGGTTTGCCTTTACCCTGTTCATTTCGCATGGACCTGCCTGACTCATTTTATAAGTTGTGCACCAACTATCAGCCTTGATAAAGACTACAGAGTGCATCCCAGCTGGGTCCTGCATCAAGATGAGTTCCCTTCTCTTGGCTTCTGAAGCTCTTCTTCCTTCCATCTTTTCAGTCCCATCCGCTCTTACTCAACAGGCTTGCTTTACTTAGGCCGTCTGTCAGCTGGCTTTGCTGCCTTTACCTACCTGTTCCCTCCCACTTCTCTGCCCTTAGCTGTGTTGCGTCTTTGTGCATCCCCTACCCATGGTATTTCGGGCTCCATTCGATGTGTCACAACCACCACGAAATCTTTCCTAGCTATCCATGCTCACACTGTTCCTTCTGTTCTCTGGTCCATTTAACAAATATTTACTGATCTCTTGTCAAGTGCAGGCACCAGATGCTAGTGAACAAGTGAGCAAGAGGAAACAGGGCCCCTGACTTCATACAGAGGCTCAGATAACTTATGGCTAAGAGGGATGTAAACAAACACTATGGTGTGTGTGTGTGTGTGTGTGTGTGTGTGTGTGTGTGTGTGAGAGAGAGAGAGAGAGAGAGAGAGAGAGAGAGAGAGAGAGAGAGAGAGAGAGGCTCAGATAACTTATTGCTAAGAGGGATGTAAACAAACACTATGGTGTGTGTGTGTATGAGAGAGAGAGAGACAGACAGACAGACAGACAGACAGAGAGACAGACACACAGACAGACAGAGACTATGTTGTATGTTGTAAGGTAGGTCTGTGTCTTCTGTGTGTCTGTATTTGTGTGTGTGTGTGTGTGTAAGTTTACTCTCTACAATGTGGAAAGTAGCCTGACTAGAAAGGCAAGAGAAAACGGAGATTGTTAGCAGAGGGATGGTGAGTGAGATGGCTCAGCAGATGAAGGTGTTTGCTGTATAAGCCTGGTGGCCTGAGTTTGAGCCCCAGAACCTACGAAAAGGCAGGAGAGAACCAACTTCACAAAGGTGTCCTCTTACACGTATGCCATGGCACACATGCTCCCCGGTTCCCCCCACTATACACACATATAAAACAATAACTTTAAAATTAAAAGCAATAGAAACCAGTACCACGTGATAGTTGGTGATCCGAAGTGATGGGGGAGAAGTGGGAAAATTTCAGATACATTTTAGAGCAGACACAGAGGAGGATTTGAGAGTTTGTTAAAAGCCAAGGATTATAAATAATACTTACAACCCAAGCTGGCACTCACAGGCTGGCCTTCATGGTGCTGGACTGCTGAGGGAGAAAAGAAAGCCTCATTCTTACCAAGCTATGAACCCAGCAAACTACAACAGCTGGCCTGACGAGATGTGCCCACCAGTGCAACAGTGGCATGAATTCTATGGGAATTACCAACTACTTTCTGAGTGGTCCTAAGGCCCACTCCAAGAGATGGAACCCGTATCTGGCCCTATCACTCCAAGAGATGGAACCCGTATCTGGCCCTATCACTCCAAGAGATGGAACCTGTATCTGGCCCTATCACTCCAAGAGATGGAACCTGTATCTGGCACTATCACTCCAAGAGATGGAACCCGTATCTGGCCCTATCAATGAAGACAAGAAGCTGTGGCTAGAAAGGTCATAGGCCTTGGGGAGACCCAATACCATTCTGCTAACCGGACACAGTAGTCAAGCAACTCCTAATACTTACTACTATGCTTACAGATCAGAGCGTCTCTCAGACCTCATCAGAAAAGTTCCTTGCCGTAGATAGCAATTAAAACAGAGACCCCTGCAAACTGGTCAATGTTTGGAGAGTAAGAGACTGTGGAGGGATAGGCCCTAAATGGGACGTACATATCACACCCCTCCTCCCAAGGTCAGGGATCTATGAGGAAAAGGGGGTAGAAAGATTCTAAGACCAGGCAGTTGGTTGGTAACATCAAAGAAATAAGATATTTCCAGACAAAACCGGGAAGTTGCACATGCTAACTCAGGCATGAGAGTGAGAGGTGGGTGCAAAGCATCACTACCAACTGTGGAGCTACTGTCCCCGATAGCTTCTAGGAGAGAGAGAGAGAGAGAGAGAGAGAGAGAGAGAGAGAGAGAGACAGACAGACGACAGCGACAGACAGACACAGACACAGACAAAGAGTGAGAGAAATGCCTGACACCTGCTATGTCAATCACACACCAAGGCAAGCCCCACTCCCAAACTATTGGGCAACACAAACTTGGCTTTAAAAGGGAAGAGAAAAAGAAAAGAAACTTAAAGTTGGGAGGTGAAGGACAAAAGTGGTTTGTGAGGAAATGGGAGAGGTGAATGTGTTCAAAATACATTGTATGATAGTCTCAAATAATTAATAAACAATGGTTAAAAAAAATGTCTCCTACATAAGAACTTGGTGGGAAGACATGCTGTTTACTGGGATGGGGCAAGGGCATCATGGGAAACTTGAACAGTTAAGTTTGGGGTGTTCAGGTAACTTGTGTGTCCAGAACTTATGGGAGTGATGAAAAGCTTTCCTGTTGTCAGCATACAGAAGGCACTTAGCAGTTGTGACTGGACACACTAGAAGGTTAAGTAGAGAGTCTTGCCATGTTTGCTGATGGGATGTCTACAGCAAGGGAAAGATGAACGCGACAGACAGGGTCTGCTTATGTTACTGTATTCACTGAGTCCTTACTGTCTGTTTTCCATATGGGATACGAGCAGAGGGTGCACACACACCACGGTGTGCATGTGGAGGTCAGAGGGCAGCTGTGGGGTTGTAAATATGTGCAAAACACATTGCATGATGTCTCAAAGGATTAATAAACATAGTTATTTGCACAGTTACATAAATAAGTCTGTGTGCTTGTATAAAGCTTAAAAAATATTTTTAATTATGTGGATCTGCTGGGGGCAGTATGCAGGTGTGAGCAGTAATGGGTGGTGTGAGCCACTTGACCCCGGGGGCTGGGAACGGAACTCCGGTCTTAGATGCTATTAACTGCCGAGTCGTCTCTCCAGCCCAAAAGTATAAACCTTTTTAGTAGCTCAACTACTGATAGCTAGTATAAACAACTTTACCCAGACCTAGGAGACCTTCTGTGGTTGGAAAACAAAACAAATCACAGCAACGCACAGTCTCTTTGTAACCAAATACGTTTTGCCTGAACACAACAGGAGTGACTCAGACACATCCAACAGCGAGGACTCCACAGCCCTCAGTGCAGGCAGGGAAGCAAGCGCTTAGATCACAGATCGATTTGTGGGAGTCTCTAGGGGAAGTCACTCCCCAGGTAGCCTAGGAACGCCTGTGTGGAAAGTGAGAAAGCTGAAAAGCCCTGCAAGCATGGTAAAGAAGACAAACACACACAGGCTCCCCCAGAGACTTTAATAGAAAGAGCGGTCTGCTGTGGTAAACAAATAAACGAAATCTTGAAAACGTAAATTCACACTAATTAATTGAACACTGGGTAACTTAGAGATTTGTAAGTTGTGTGGCCTTACCTGCACTCCAGCCAGCCGCTGGAGCAAGCTAAGGCAGGGGGCTGCTTCCCAAGCAAGTGTTTTTAAAACCTCTCAGAGCCCCACAGAAACCCGCAATGGCATGGCCCACCTGTCCCTCAAACAAGCAAAGAGCTGCAGGACTCTAACCTCTGCTTTGACACCAGGAGACAGCTCATAATTGCTGGAGGCCCTGAAGGAGTTTTTTTTGTTTTTGTTTTTGTTTTTTGCAAGAGACACCTTTTCTTTTGTGCTTGGTGGAATAACTGAGCTTTTCCATGCTTTTAAATATGCGCGAGGTCCTGGTCTTCCAGGCACACACTTGCTCACCTTCTTTGGCACAGTTAGGCACTGAGGCAGAGAGCTGAGCGCCACAGCGTGGTCACTCACACAGGGGCAGAAAACACTAACAGGAGGAAGTCCTTCTTACTATGATCGTTATAGCCTATCTCCCTAGTAACACTATTTTCCCACTTAGCTCCCACCAATAAGGAATGCTGTCGGCAAACTGGATTTGTGCTTTGAGCAAGTTAAGATTCTATTTTTTTTTTCTTAAAAATAAGAGTATATGAGTTTGAAAAAAATTACAGAAAATCTAGAAACAAGAAGAGGGACAGTACAGATGAAGACTTGGGAAATAGGATTCTTTTTTTTAGCAGAAGAGACTGGCTTAAGGAGTTTATAGAATAAGCGGTTGTTTACCGCCTTCGGCTTCCCAAGGCGCCCCTCCCCCACCCAGCTTTCTATTCCTCAGAAGCCAATTCCATCCCCTGACATCGTTGCTTTACCTATGGTGCTGGGTATCAAACCCAAGCCTTGAGAGGTCAGTTAACTTTAGAGCACTAGTCCTAAGGCCTCCTTGCCTAAAACTTTAAGTTCCAAGGCGTAGAGGAGCACACCAGGGTCTGCCACGGTCTGCAGGATCCAGCCCCTCTCTCCGATGCCTGCCTTCCTTCTGAAAGCCCTTGCTGTTCACTCTCTTTCACCACTGTCTTCCAGTGTCTCCCTCCCTCCCCTAAGTGACCCTACGAAGGTCACCTTTCCTTTGAAGAAACTTCCTTGGTGGCTGCTTGTTCCTTTTCCTCTGTAGCAGTCACCATGTGGTACTGCTCTGTCTCCGCTGGCTGAGTAAATAAGTCTTGGGGGTTAAGGCCAACTCCCTCCTCTTTTCAGCACTTTCAAAGCACTCAGAAAAGGAAAAACAAAATAAAAAACAAAACAAACAAAAAATCAACAGTGTTCAAATGGAACACAGTAGCCATTGCTCCCAGGGTGCCCTGGCTGCTGACTAGGAATCAAGGGAGTTGGTCCCAGTGTCACTGTGGAGTGCTGTGACTTCACTTAGCCACATCAGTCACAGTCACCTAAATAATTTGTGAAGCCCAGGGAACAACTGAAACGTGGGACCTCTATATCAAGAATACTAAACTGATAGACCCCTCCCATTATTGAACTATGCTGGGTCCCATCTTCCCACACAGGTGATATATCCAGAAGCCACCTTGACAAATGTCATTAAACTGCTTTAGCCTAGGGGTACACAGCTCAGGAGTAGGTGGCCTGTGTGGTACCTGTGAGGCCTCCGGTTCAGTCCCTTTGCACGGCACATAATATTTAATTTTCTCATGCCACACCCTACATTAGATGGCTACAATTATATATTTGTATATTTCCACTGCTAGCTGTAGACTTCTTTTAGATCACAGTAGTTTATAGAGAAAATGTTGCATAGTCCGTACCAACCCTTAAAACCTGCTATGACCCACCCCACACCACTTAGTCCCAAAGTAACCAGCTATGGAAAGTTATGATTCCATTTTCTCCAGTCAAACTCAAGCTGTTTGGGTGGAGAAACCAGCTGAGCCTCCACTATGTCACTATTACAGCTTTGCCACTCTTTAAAAACAAAAACAAAAAAAACCCCTTGCATTATAAGTTTTCCATAAATCCACATTCAACCTCCCCAAAATCTGATTCTATACTAATCCTATTAAGTTACAAATTATATCTAAACCCCACATAAACTTGGCTTAACAGAGATCTTTGTGATGAACTGTGCCTGGGTGATGCTGATGAGAAACAAGAACTCAACACATGAAATCGGAAGGCTGACCTGCACCACTCCAAGTTGTCCAGCAGGGGGCTGCAGGAGAGGAGTGCCACACCCACGGCCCCCTAGCAGGCTGTGGCTGTCTCCACACCTAGCTACCCATCTCTTGCTGCTCCTCCAAGTGAGCACCTGCTTTTAGATTAACTAAAAAACCCTGGGTTGGTAGCCATGGGACCAAACCCTCTAGTGACTGCAATACTGCAATACACAGTTAGGAGTGCAGCGGCCCCAGCCAGACCAGCTGACCCGTGTCACTTGTTACCCTGTTCTCCGCTACGTAACACAGGGCCAGAAATATCAGAAACTAGGGCAGCTAAATCTATGAATCACAATCATTTTCCTAGCCTGATGTCTCCACGACATAAAATGTATTGTCCAATATCAACACAGTAGAACGGGTTAAGTCACTTCTTAAGCTTGTGAGCTCAACTATCCCATCTGTAAATACAATTATCATGTTTTTCATAGGTCCCCTTAAAAACTAAAGCACACACTGAGGAGCCTGGCAGCGTGGGTTCCTGTTTGGGGTTCCCGTGTTACGGAGCAGACAGACGGTACAGCTGACAACAAAAGCGGCTCTCAAAAGCACTTGTCACGGGGAACGGCATTCGCAGGTAACAGTGTGAAACACCAGGGAAGTCCAATTTGTAAAGGCCTGACTGCAGCTAAGTCTGCACTGCACCTGCTGCTCCTTGCTCAGCCTCTCTCACCTAAGAACAAACACACACACAGACGCCCACTCACTGCCGAGCTCCAAGCGCTCACGGCTCAAAAGGCATACACAAACTGAACAAAATCAACAGTGCACGAACACAGCAGAGTTCCTCAATGTGTACCTCGGAGGATACGCGCCTCCTATGTGCCAGGCCTGTGTGGTGGGAAGTGGCTTGTGCAGACTGGGTATGGTCAACAGAGGTCCCCAGGGGCAGGCTGGGGAGGGCGGTGGATAGAATCGACCGCAAAATCCCGTGGGTAGTTGGAACAGAGGCTGTGTGGGTGTGGTAATATCTTACATCAGGAAGATCAGGGAGGGCTCAGAGCTTACTTAAATACCTAGAGATGCACACCTTGGCCTTCCTAATTGATTTATGCTATTTTGGGGGCTCTCACCTAGAAAAGGCCAATTCTTGCTCTAAAGCAGTTACTCTCAACCTGTGGGGCACGGCCCCATTAGGGGTCGAATGACCTTTCAACAGGGGTCATGTAAGATTGTGGGAAAACAGATTTATATTATGATTCAGAACAGCAGCAAAATTAGTTATGAAGTAGCAACAAGAATAATTTCATGGTTGGGGGTCACTACAGCATGAGGAACTATATTAAAGGGTCGCAGCATTAGGAAGGCTGAGAACCACCACTCTAGGAAAGATCCCAGGGTTTTTGAGGGGCTGCTCTTTTGCTATGCCTGGATGTCCTGAGAGCAGAGCACCTCCACAAGAAATAGTCACTGACAGCAAGGAGACTCCTGAGAAGGCCACTTCCTCGTACCCGCACTGTGGTCACATGGCAACCAACACGGCCGACTGCAGTACCCGCACTGCGGTCATACGGCACCAGCACGTCCAATACTCTAGAAGCAGGAATCCAATGCACAAAGGAGGAGTTCAGTTTTATAAGAAACAATATATTTATTTTTCTGACACCACAGCTCTGGCGAGTGGTTTTGTACCAAATTTAATGAAGATTACACAGAACATTTCACGCGTGGGAAGAGGGAGGAGAAGGAAGGAACACAAAATTTAAAACAAAACCCCAAAATCCTGGATAGCTTTTAGCATCGGTTCCATTCCCACATTAATAAAAATCACTTGGGAATTCCTAAGAAAAGGAGAACAAGAAACAGGGTGGGAAGGAATAGTACACCAGGGCGGGGGCTGGAGGGCAGAGAGGCCGAGGGCGTCCAAGGCAGGGCGAGGCTTCCCCAGTGTTGCCCCGGAGAACCCGGGTATTGCAGCTGCCGAGGGGCAGAGGACAGGGGAAGCAGAGGGTCGCCAGCAGGGTCACGGGGACGGAAACACACTTAACCAAGGAACCAGAGGAGGAGAGAAAACTGTGAGGGTGGGTTGTATACTGGGAGAGACAGACCGTGCGGAGGAGCACGCGAACTGAAGAACAAATGCCCCAAGCTTCAGTATTTTTAAAAAGAAAAATCTCCCCCCGCCCCCCGCCCCCCACTGAACTTAGTTCCTTTTTTTGTGCTTTTCATTAATACTCTGCTCTGAGGTCGTAGTTTGGTTTTTCTATACACTGGAGTTGAAAGAAAATAGTCCAAGGTCTGGAGATGGACTCTCCATCTAGAGTAAACAGCTCAGCATTCCTGTTCTCCTCTTGCCCCAAAGACTGATTTAAAGTCTTGGCTAAAATCCCTTTTACAATATAGTACAGTACACACACACAAAATAAAGCCCAAATCAAAAGTCAGAAACAGAAAGTCCGGGAGAAGCCAGTCCAAAGGACGTAAACACACAGAGAACGGTGCAACACATGACCGACGGCAATTCTCAAAGCACGGCTACAGATTCCCAAAAGTAGGTGCCATCACGGGATCCCCCAAGTCCACAAAAATAATTTTTGAAAAATAAATTTAAAAAAAAAACACACACACCTGTTGATTAAATGAATAGTTTGTGGTTTTTCGGTAAATCCATACATTCTCGGTCCCCTCCTCCCTCAAAGCAGCCCCGGTCTCTCTTCTCCTATTGCGTGACCAACAGCAAGGACTCCTGGAACTCCGTCAAAGCAGCTCGCAGGACCTGGAATCTCATCTTGACAAGGATCGGCACATCCAATCGTAGCAGCTTAAAACATCATGTTTCCTGGATTGCCAGGGCCTTGGCTAAATCCACCCATGCCCACATCAGCAGCCATGCCCCGGGGCCTCATCTGTGGGGGAATCATGATGTTCTGTTGGGGTGCCATCATGCCCTGCATGGACATCATCATGCCCGGAGAACCCACAGGCCCCGGGTGGGTGTAGAGCCCAGCAGGTCCCCGATCCTTGCCAGGAATCATGCCCACAGCAGCAGCTGGATTGGTCATCAGGGTGGCCTGGCCGGGCATTGTAGATTGTGCTGGTGACATCATCCGGTGGTGAGGTCCCATCATGCCTTGCTGGAGAAAGGCTGGTGGTCTCATTGGGTTGTGGCCTGGCATCGATGGAGATGTACCAAGAGGAATGTCTGGAGTTCCTACTGGCCCGGGGCCTCCCATACCAGGTAATGCTAATCCCATTCTAGGGGCTTGATCGCTCATCATCCCCTGCATGTGTGAAAAGCCAGGTCCAGGACCCTGTGGCTGTTTGCGGCCTGGGACTTCCCCTCGAGGGAAATACTGCAATGTCTGGCTGGGCTTCTCGGATGGGATGATGCGGGAGAGATCAAACTCAGGTATTCCGGTGGCTCCAGGTCGGATTACCTCCTGCAGATCTGGGTCTGTAAACACCGAAGGCATGCTGTTCCCCAGGACAGTGAAGGAGTCAGGAGCTCCAGGGCCTCCAGGCTTGCAAAGTGCTGGGTCTGCTGAACTTTGGGGCAGGTTGCTGGGACGACCAAGTGCGCCTTCTCCTGGGAAGCCTATTCCACCTGGGAAGTTGCCTTGTGCCCCAGTGGGGCCATTGTGAGGGAAGGGAACCTGCTGAGGAGGAGACTGTACTGGAGGGAAGCCCTGGGGAAAGCCCATGCGTCCTTGAGGTACCATCGGAGGCTCCTGGGACCCATGCCCCATGATAGGATTGTGTGACATCAAGCCAGGCCCCATTGGGACCGCATGAGGAGGTATGCTGGGTCCCATGGCATTGGGAGAGGGCATCTGATTGGAGTGAGAAAGCGGCTGGGTCATTCCCATCGGGCTGAGGGTTGGCATCGGAACCACGGGATTCGGACCTGAAATTCGAGGATTCTGTGTATTAATGCCCATTCCTAGAAAAATAAAGATATCAAAGGAATCAACTCAACTAAAAAGCAACTCAGAAAAATGGTAACAAATCACATTCACAGAAAACTGTTATGTATTAATGTGCACTGTGCCGGGAAACTATACAATCCCTGTCACGAAAAGCTGGTAAAACTTGGAGGCCACATGCCTGTACACCAAAGACATATCACCAAGCCTTTAGCTGTATGATTAAAGATAGCACACAAGACACTCTCTAAAAAGGGCTTAGCTCTCTTTCAAATGAGCTGGTCTTCACTGGACACAGTTCATACAGAAAGGAGTTAGCCTGCTGGCCCATTTTGGAGAAAGGACTGATTGGGTCTCTGAGTTCAGGTAGCACAAATATCAAGAAGGAAACCAAACATGTCTTTTTTGTTTTCATTTGGAATTTTGTATTATTCTATACAGCCATAAAAAGGGTATTAAATCCCCAGGTTACAGACTGTTAAAGAAGCAATAATTTACAATGGACAAGGAACATGCGCAGACTAGGACATGTAAGATTTGTTCTCTATGAATTAAAATCAAGTGTGGCAGTCATAGAACATGCCCTAGCCTGGTTAACTAGGGTTGCCGATAAGCAAACTGTATGCCTAACATTCAGAATGAAGGTGGAGCCAGATACTCATGGCTGAAAAGCCATGGCTTCTCTGACGTCACCATTCCAAGCACTTCCTGTTAGCCAGGCTGGCAGGGGTGAACACCGGAGGAGGAAGAAAAGTAGATAGAACGGCAGGCACAAACCTGGGCTCTGAAGCTGCCTTCCCAGAAAAGCAGCCCAGAGACTTAGAAATGAAAGACTGCACTCCTCCCGTTAAAAAGAGGCTCTGCGGTACTGTGGAGAGCCAAAACCAAAATGTAGCCCACACACACAACAGCCACTATAGAACAGACCACACCCACCCATCCTTACAAACTCAGAACCACACTAACCAAGCGTCACTCCTCTAGTTAAGGCACACTACGCAGAGGGAGTATTTTTCAGCTTGCTAAATGTCCATCTGTGCTAGTTTTGCCTAGTACCAGCTCCAGCTCTGGGCCTTACCTGGCATGTTATTCATTGATGGCAAGTTGGGCGACCGAGCTGGCGGGGAGTCGTCATCAGAACTGGCCACCGTCTTGATGGCGTCGTGGTACAATGGGGTGGAACTGGGCATCGCAAACTTGGACATTCGAGACATCATAATTGAGAGCGGGTTCTGGGAGAGGGTTGGCTCTGGAGGCATGGTGTAAGGTGTGCTAGAGGGAAGACTTCCTGGGATGTTGACAGAGGCAGGCTGGCTGGCTGTAGGAGGCGGGGGGCCACCTACGAGGACAGAGCAAAATACGGTAGAAGCAGGGACAGAATCAGATGTTTCCTGAGGGTGCTGGACATTATGGCTATGACCTTGCAAGGCCGAGGACGAGAGAGATGAGCAGGGCAATGCTACCAGAGCCAGGGCAGGGACCAGTCCTCCAGCCAGGCTCTGTGTGAGGAGTGGTGATGGCTTAGCAGATACGAAGACAAACATGCTAGAAATATCCACTCAAGCTTGGGGAAAACATGACCTATAGACAACTGATAAGTGTGAAACAAGTGGTCCTCTTTCTCTGGCCAATCGTAATTTAGAATTCCACTCAGGTATTTACATGTCAGCGAAAGTAGAATCGTGATCTAACCTCTAACCCATCGCTCTGCACAAACTCCTGATTACTTCCCATGACAAACAGTCTGATGTGGCTGGCTGTTCCTCTTCACCGTGCTCGTGAACTGCTACCCCACAGAGAAGATGTTTTAGCTTGCTAGGGTAAACCACCTGCCTTATTCTGACTCTAGTGCTTCTCAAGTGGAGCCGGCAGCAACCCAGTAGTTACCGCCCCAGGCTGCTTCACTGACCACCTCTGGTCCCACCGGGGACATCAGCAGCCAGGGCCTCTTCTAGGAAGAAAACACTGAGACAGCTGTGGCCGGCCTGCTGCCGTGTGACTACAGCAGCTCACCACGGAGCTCTCTTACTGTTTCACAGAGGTCTTACTGGACAGTAGCTCCCTGGAGTGGGTGGCTCCAGTACTTTAGGAAGCCACACTTAACTGCTGCTGACTTCCTATTTCACCAGCATGAATTCATGTGCAAATATAACTTATTCAAGGGAGTGACAAGCTCGTTGTTTTTGTCTTTCACCGTCCCTCATCCACACTCTGCCAAAGGGATGCTAGTGCAGAGCTGTGTGCAAGCCCTGACAATCATGCGCTCTGCAACAGAACTTGACAAAGGCCATGGCCTTACATGATCAAGACATTACGTTTTCTTTTTATTTTGGTTTTTTGTTGTTGTTGTTGTTGTTTTTGAGACAGGGTCTCTCTGTATTAGCCTTGGCTGTCTTGGACTCGATGTAGACCAAGCTGGCCTAGAACTCACAGCGATCTGCCTGCCTCTGCCTCCTGAGTGCTGGGCTTAAAGGCATGTGCCACCACGCACAGACATTACATTTTCTTAAAACCGCAAACTCTGGCTACAAGGTTTGGGGTGTAAGCCTACTCACCTGACTCCACACTTGCCAGCATGGCCGGGGAGGCCATGGTGAGGGGCGCTTTGTGGTTCGGAGGGATCCCAGGACTCTGGAGGGGAGGTTTGGGAGAAGAGGTCCATCCGGGTGATGGGGCAGGAAGTGATGGAGATTTGAGGTGAACAGGCGAAGCAGCAGCAGACCCCAAGACAGGAGGGGACTTAATGGACGCAGCAGCAGCTGGGCCAGCCAGCATGCCAGCCAGCTGTGATGGAGTCTGAGGGGACTTGAGGTTCCCCGAGGGCGAGCCCAGCATCGGAGACTGGACTTGGTGCATGGTAGGAGACTTCAGAGGGTTGATGCCTGGGGAGTGCACCTGGCTGCCTGCCACAGATATATCCAAAGGCTTCCGCCCCAGGCCACGCTGTACTGCTGGAGCTGTGTTGAGGCTAGTGGGGTTACTGGAAGGGTTGAGAGGTAGTGGTGGCATATGACTGAGCCGGCTGTTAGTCCTTTGGTCGGGCCCGATAGGTTCTCTGAGATTCCGCAAGCCACTGTTGCTGCCTGGACCCTGAGACATGGGAAGGAACGGCCTGGGGCCCACACCATACTCTGGCTGAGGGTGCTCACCAAATGGCAGGGGCACCATTTTCTGCTGGGCAGGCAATATGTCTGAGCTCCCGGGGCGTAACTTCATCATATCCTCAGGGCCAGCTCCAGCCTCTCTCATCTTCTGAGGTATCAGCTGAGAGCTGGATCCCATGTTAACGTTTAGACTGACATCTCCCTTCATCCCACCTGGAACCATGCCAAACTCAAGTTCCCGACCGGGGCCTAACTGTGGAGGCATTCCTTTTGGAAAGTCACCCCTGGAAGGGCTCAGAGGACCCTCGACTGGTATCCGAGGGAAAATGGGGTTACTTCCTGGCTCCATGTGGCGCTGGGAGCCTGGAATCATCCTATTCATTTCCACGCCGGGCCGGATGCCCTCCATGCTCATGCCCGGAGGCAGAGCCAGCTGCTTCTCTGCCAGCTGCTGTTGAAACATCTCTTCAGACAAGCCTTGGGGGTTTGGAAACCGTCCTCCTCGGCCAGGACCACTGAAGACACCCTGGCCAGGAGGAAAATTTCGACCATCTGGGATTTTTGGCACATCATCTGGCCAACTGACTCCAGAAAGACCTGGTCTGGATGCCGGGTTGGGCACACTTGGCCCCTCCATTTCAGAGTTTATCATTCCTGCAAACCCAGGAAGGCGCATCTGGTTCCCAGGCATGTTGGGGTGGGGAGCCATGCCCCTTGGGGGCAGAGAATGTGAAATGTTGATACCATCAGGAAATGGCTCCGCCCCAGGTGCCCAGCCCTCACTAGGGCCCATCTGGTAAGGAGGGGGCGGCCCTCGGACCACACCCCGGGGGCCGTGCTGATGGACCATCATATCCTGGAGAGAGCACTGCTGGACAACTACCTGTTCCTGCTTCCTCCTCTTCTCTTCATAAAACTCCTGCTGCAGCTTCAGCCATGCTATCTGCTCAGGAGTCATATGGTCCAAGTGGTCAGGCCCTATGGGTCCAGACTGAGAGTTCATAGAAGGTGGAACCATTTCATCTGGAGAAAACGGTACCTCTCTATGTCCTTGAGGGCCAAATGGAGCTCCCACATCTGTCCGGGGCCCAGGGCCCTTTCCGAGGCTTTGGGATTGAGACATCATGGCCTGTATCGGCCCTTCTGGTTTTTTCTGAGGTCCATCTAAAACCCCAGGGTTCTGCTGGGGACCCCCCGTTTGTCCTGCTGTGAACTCTTTCTCATCGGGGAAAAGCATACGCTGGATATCTCTCAGCGTTTGTAAGGAGCGTTCCCGGTGTTCCAGCTGCTCCTGAGATAGGCCGTCGGGGTTCTCTCCCAGCGTGGGGGGCTCACCACTGGACACGGGTGGAGGTGGGGGCGCTTTGGGATCTGCTGAGGAGCTATTGCTCCCCTGGGAGACAGGGGTCACTGCTCGATTGTTGGGTGTCGAATTTGGCCCAGGACCATCTGGGGGCAGTGGAGTGGAGCTGGCAGGACTGCCCACAGGAGGAATCAGTTTGTTTTCTACCCCAGGACTGTCCCGGTCCAAGGGTCTCTGGGCTGCAGCAGGCTTGGGTGCTGGTGCCTGAATGGGCGGAGTTGGCTGCAGTCTGGCATTCTGGGAAGAGTTCTGGTCCTGGCTGGCAGGAGCTGGAGGCTGCTGTGGGAGAGGTTTTGGATCATTCCGAAGGGTGGGCATCTGTGTGTTCTGAAGACAAAGAAGATGCTTTAAATCACATAATGGTGATCTGAGCAGAAGGGCAATTAAAGAAATAAGATATAAAGGTTGTATCCCACTACCATAAATCCATATTGATACTGCCTTTCACACTGTGGATAACCCATTTTTGGACATGGCAACTTTTTGGCTTTTTGGTTTTTTAAATCATATGTTAAATAGCACCTTCTTTCCCTTTTTGAAAATTAGCCTTATATTTGTGCCAGGCAAGAGCTGCCCTACCAAATCCCTCTGGGAATCTGTTTCGAGGAAATAGGTTTGCAGTCACATGTCCACCACCTGCTGGGAAGGACTGGTTTCTTGGTATGTAGGGGTTATATCCAACACCTTTCTTCTTTTCCATGGTTACACAGACTTCTCCTTATCAACCTAAAGCCCTGATTGTTTCCAACTGAGAGGCAGTGAAAGTGGCTCTGTGCTCACCAGTCAGAGCAGCAGCGATGTCTGCTCCGTGGAACACCTCCTCTGGCACACTGACTACCAACTTACTTCCTCCTTGTGTTTCCATGGGCCTGACATCTCTGGTTTCTGTTTTCAGTCTGTGATCTCTGATTCCATATCTGATAAGGGTTTGTATACTGGCTAAAGTAAGATAAGCTGAAGGCAGGAAGTGTCTGTGGAGAAATTTGAGACTATGAAGCTCACGGTGTCTCTGGATTTGCTTTTCCAATCAACAGGGCTGCCCCTTTAACAGGCCGGATGGCTGCCTATCACTTACTAAGGACCACTGCCACACCACACCCCAGATAAAAGCATGCTCACCGACAACACGGACAGTTTAGATGTCCATGTTCCCGCTCTCAACTGACCTGGAAGTTTTACCTGTGTGTAAGTCTGGACACGACTCTTCATGTGTACCTACACATATGGAAAGTTTGTGTTTCATACGTAAGTGTCTACAGTGTGCTTATGTTTTGAATATGTATGCTTCTGAACAATCAAACGCATAGTCTGTGTCTGTGACTCCTTAGTTGCAGGTCACATTTGCTTAGCTGCTAATTCAAGTTTGGTTTGGCTGAGTTTGCTGCAGGTACTAAGTCTGTAAAGCGACTATAGCAGAGGAGACCACTCACTCTTGACCACCCTTCCTGTCCTGAACTCCTATTCCAGTGTCATTTTAGTGCCAGGTAAGGTGGAGGTGACATCAGTATGAGAAACTGTCATTAGTCAATAAAGCGAAGTGGCAGACTGCAGTGCAGCGCACTGTGGGCACTCCAGGGCGAGGGGTTTTCACCAAGCAGCGGAGGGCCGAGGGAGCATGAACAACTGCTGTGGCGTCTACAAAAGGCCAAGTTCTGCTGTGCCCTGAAGATGGAGGCCTCTTTGATATACAAGCTAGTCAAGAAGCCATCTATTTTGTCTTGAATTACAACCCATTGTTTATGGTCATCCAACTCTTCTCATGTTTAAGACTCCTCCCAGGACTGGACTTTATGCTCTCTGAAAGCAGGCACTGTGTCCACTCGCCCCAGTATCTGGTACTGTGTGTCTTCCTAACAAACAGGTTTTGATTCCACGTGGACATCTATACGATTACAAGAAACACTGCACACTTTTTCTCTGATGTAGTTTATGCTGGGTGCTTAAGATGGGGTAGGAAACAGGCTAACTTTCTGCACTTCTGAGAATATCAAGCGATGAAAACGCTCTCAACAGGGGCTGGATCTAAAACAACTAAGACCCAACTGGAGAGTCACCAGACTCTAGTTCTGGTGCTATCAGGGAGATTTCTCACTTGTTTCCATGTTCTCCAGCCTCTTGCAGTAGACGAAGCTTGCTGGATATACGCCTAAGACCTCACAACGCCAGAACTGAGTGAGATACCCAGACTGCTGCTAGTCCCACCAAGACTAGCTCACTGTCAATTTAATTTACCACCTCTCTTCAGGCACGGCAGAACCTTGATGCCATTATTCCGACCCTGCCCGACGTACCAGGGGGGCTGTGCTTCTCTCTGTCTTGCTGTTGGAGATGTTCTGGATATGGAAAGAGACGATAGTCTCGACCTGGCCCTTCAATACAGCTTCCGCAGCCCTGCGGGGACAGACCAGACAACACACTAGCACTTGCTTCTGTCCCGCGAGCTGCAATTCTAGCATGCTAACCCCATGGGGTATAAGGGGCCACTGGGAATAGTGAACGAGAAGAAATCTAAAGAAACAAACTTCATTATTTCTGCTTGTCATTTACTATCAAATGTGTGATGTTAGGAGACGGCCAAGAGTGAAATCCCACAGGCATCAAAGCAACAGCAACAAAACAAAAACCACTGAAAAGCCCAAGAGCTTTGATTTGATTCAATCCAGTACAGTTAGGTGACTGACAGAAAACCCTCATTCAGACACCAACCAGGAAAGGTGGCTGTGGAATCCCAGCAACACCTACAGCTAGACCACGACTGTGAGGGTGCACACTTCACCATGTGAGAAGAGGGGGTAAAGTGCATGAAAACATTCTAGATAAGGAAACAAAACCTCACTGATTCATCTAACAGCTTGGAGATACACAGCAAAATTGTCATAGTAGCTACTTTGGGTAAATTCCAGAGATTTTCCTTTTATTTTCTCATTATTCTAGTATAGACATTTACTGTTTGTGGTGCTAAACACACACACACAGAGATTGCAGGAAACTGCATATTGTGCACTCAACCTGTCTTTCACATAACTTCACTCTCTCCCAACACAGCCAAGGGAACACTGTCCGCAGTGGCCCCTACACAGTGTGGTACAGTATGAACCCTGCTCTGAAAGCACACAGGCATGCTCAAGATGAACACAGCCAACTTACTTATTTGCCATCTCAGTAGAAAACACATAGACCACTTTGGCTGGAGTCTTCTGAGCAGGTATGGGCTCTGGAGCAGTAGTTTGGCCATGAGAGGGAGTGGAAGACCTGGGGGCTGGAGCAGTTGATGGGGCCATGGAGTGCGCTGTGTGCTGGGAGTCCTGGGACTTGATGTGGTCTGCAGAATTACATTCTGAAAGAACGAAAAGACACGCTGTCATAGAAAGAATGAGCCGCCCTCCCCGCTGCCCCAGCCTTTCTGCCAGTATTTACAGCATCACAATATAAATCCACCTTGAAAACCTCAAGAGCAAGTTCCTTGCTAAGAGAAAACACCTCTTTTACTCACTAATTTCAAACACTCTTTTCCCTAAATGACCCGTTATGGATTGATCCTCCGTCCTCTCCCGTCTCTAACACACACATGAGCAGAAGTGTCCTTCCTTTCTGTCTATCCTTTTGAAACCTTTTAGACATGCCGGAGTGCCCCTGTTAATCAAACTCAGAGCCCCCTTTTAATGTTTTAGCATTTATCATATTTCATACTGATGGTTTGATGACTGGCTTCCTAGGTGCACTCAAATTCTTAGGGACAATAGCTATTTGTTGTGCTGCCTGTACCCATGAGAGTGCTGGGATTCGTAACAGGATTCCCAAGAACACTTCAGGAAGGAAGGGAAAGAAGGAGGAGAGGGAGGCAAGGAGCAAGTACTTAGGTTTTCACTTTCATTTTGTGCTGAGGGACCTTACTTTCACTTCTTAAATAGGGACTGCACATTCTGGCCCAATCCCCACTCCCAATCCCCCCACCCCCACCCACTCTGAAGATTTGATTCTTTTTTTTTTTTTTTTTTTTTTTTCCTTTTTCCTTTTAGTTTTACTGTAGGAAGAAAAAGGCCTAAAGACCCAATACCCTTTTCTGGCTCATTCCATTGTGGCACCTGCCAAATTTCTACCACATCTGGTAGTCACTCAGTCTTGCCACACTGAAATCAGCTGTGACAGCTCTGGACTAGTGCCAGGGCCATAAAGGCTTCCTCTTGTGTCTATGAGTCTGTCACAGTGGCAACCAGAAAGTGCAAACCCAAGTCTTGGAGGATTTCTCCCAAGAGGGAGTGCCAGAGAAAGTGCTCCAGTGTGGGCCACAGACACAGCTCAAGAGCGGCTACTGGCTTGACTGAAGGCTCACAGAACACAGGCCAGAAATACGCTCTGGAGCACAGCCTAGGCCTGAGTAATGTCTGATCAAACCATATATACCTTCAAGAGCAAGAACTGCTCAACAAAGTGTTCTAGATTCTTCTTCAATGAGGAGAAAAATGAGAAGCAATGGTCTCTCTTAAGCTGTGAGAATCCGGAATTTGCCTCCTACTCTCCCACTTGATTGACAGCAGCCTCTGGCCTTCCCCAGGGAACACCTACTTCCCCCTGAGTCTCAAAGATCTTATAGACATACCTTTAATGTCAGAGTCATCGTTTGGAGTCCCAGGATCTCTCTGATCAAAGGAGTCGGCGGAAACACTTCGCTCCCTTTTCCCCTTGCCCTTGGCACCATTTCCAGCCCCATTCTTCAGCCCCATGCTCCCACCTGGGCCAGGGAGTGCTTTAGGGGTATGGCCCCCACTCTTGGAGTCACAGGGGGATGGCTGGGATTGGCTGGCTGAGCCCCCCGGTTTACCCTGATTGGAGAATTTGGAATCCAGCTGGGGGTTTCCAGAAGGGGACATCACTGTAGGGGGACGGACCATCACCTCCTGCTTTGACTTAGGGCTACTGAAAGAAACAAATAAAAGAGATCAGATACCAGACATGGTCAGCACAAACCAGTGTTTCTTAAGGAGCCCTCCTGCGTGCTAACTAACCAACCCGCACTGCACCTTGCCCATTTGCTTGTCCCTGCCACCCTGGCTCCCATCTTGGAGCTTTCAAACAGAAAGGAGGCTCACCAGAACGGCCTCCAGGCCTCCGGAACACTAGAGTCACATGGGGACCTATCTCTAGGGCTTCTGTCAATAAAGGACAACCGTTTCTATGTACATAGAAAAGTGACTCTCACACTAAGACTAGCTCAGAGTAAACAAACAGACATCGTTAAGATCAAAATACTACCACCCCCAGGCTGGTGACAACGAACAGCTGTAACCAAAGCCTAGCTGCTCTGCTGGAACAAGCAAGCAGGCCCGGGAGGGCAGAAGGAAAACCCACTGGAGCTGTCAGGTTAGGAAACCCCGCCAGCATCCAGATGCCTCCCCACAGCAGCTCGGGACCAGAGCGGGGCAGGCCAAGCACCGCCCCCAGGGAAGACAGGAGGCATTCTTTTAGACAACCGTCATAGAGTACTGACAAACACAGCAAAGGCTCAGGGTGGCCGTCGGAGACCTCATCACTCTCTGCCTCAGTTTCCTTATATGGGACTGGCTGGTCTCTAAGGCCCTTCTGTTTGTGCTTTCCAAGGAGTGGGAAGAACAGGAGTGGTGGCTGAGAGTGACCTGGAGAACTGTAGTGTTAGGGTTGGCTATCAGCTTGTTACTATTCCACTAAGTTTGCTCTTCCTTTCCCCCTGGGTCTATTCTACTTTTAACTCTACAGTGATCTGGCAGTGAGTCTGTGTGGCGTATGTGTGCCGACCCTGAGGGTGACAGGGGGCCCAGGCGCTCACCTCTGTGTGTTTCCTGATGGAGAGCTCCTCACTTTAGGGTTACTGGAATGCATTGATTGAAATCCTGAGCTTCCGGTCACTAACTGGCACGGGCTCACCGAGTTCCTCTCGGGCTGCAGCAGAAGTAGCCGCTAGGGGCAGAGGCAGCTGCCCACTGCTTGCTTGGTGTGTCACTTAGCGCTGGCAGCCTGTTCGCCTTTTTCCTCTTTGTTTTTCTCTGCTGTGGAAGCGGGTCCTTCCCCCTCGAAGTTCCAGCATTCTCTGAGTGTGCGCCTCCTGCTTCTGAGGGAAAATCTCGCATCTCCAGGGCACACTATAGGAAAAAGGACACACAAGGAAAAAGGGAAGACTGAAAACAAAGAGACAGAAAACATCTTTCTACAGGATCAACTAGACAAGAGGCAGCTGGACACGCCTTGGCTCCCACTAGATAAAGGAGAAGGGCGATAGCCATGCTGTGGCCGCTGCTTCTGGGGCTCAAGCAACGGAGGGAGCTAAGAGCTTCTGATCAGCACACAGGCCTTCCATCCACGCAGGAGAGAAAAAAGGATTTCATTTTTATCCATTTATTCTCCCTTGTGTTTATTTCTGAATATCAAAGTCTCAATGGGTTTTGGTTGTCTGCCCCCTCCTCCAAGTGCTGCTCTGAAACCACTAGGTACTACTGACTGACCTCTGCTGTTTGGGGCTGTGGTGGAAAACAATGGCAGAGACATAACAAATCTAACTTCAAGCCATGTAGCAAATTACTCTTTGGGCTTGAGGGCACTGAAGGAGACACTTAGGAAAACAAACATTAAGCTAATACCGATACAATCAGTTCTGCCCCCGCCCGCCACTTCTGTGACTGTTCTATTAAACTCTGCAGATTTCATGCCTGTGCTCTCACCTTAGTGACAGGGACATGGGCAAGCATGGCAACGAGCCACAATTTTGAAGGTAAAATAATACCTTTGAAGGCTAAGATATTTTTTGAGCCAATTTGCAAGGCTAATTTGAAGCATAAAGGTCAACAAAATATTCCCAAACCTGGCTATGGAACAAATGAAAAAGCCCTTTATTTAGGAAAGCCTAGATAGTGGGGGTGGGGTGGTGGGGATGTCACACGGCATAGTCCACACACTCTAAGTCACCGGGCCCTCCCAGGAGGTCCACGACCATCTTCTGGTAACCACCATGAGCTGCTCCTCCTCCTCCTCTCCCTGCTGCGCTCTTGCTGACCAGGTATGGGGCTGAGGAGTAGGATGAGTGGCTGAATGCTCAAGGCCTGGACCAAGCCAGGAGGATCCTTAGTCACACTTGAGTTGTGGCGGTGTGAGAACTGTCAAGCACAACAGTCCTTCAGTTAGGACTGTCCATTAAGCTAATGGTCCTGATACTTCACCTGGGCCAGCGAAGGGGATTTATGGAAGTTTTGAGTAGACAGAGTTACATCTTTTCCTTTTTAGTAAAGGAGGCAGGGTGGAGAGCTAGAAAAAGATATTCTGAAGTGGTTTGATGTCGGCCTCAAGAGACAGCCTTATTAAAGAACATGGTGAGCTCAATGACATCTAAGCTCATATTTCTATCCCATCACTCCTTTCCTCTCTTTTCTTTTACAGTTTAAATCACAGACTGGATGACAGTTGTCAAATGTGGCAAATTAAGATCATAAACCATTTTTTACATTCTTACTGAAAAGCAGGAATCACTGGAAAAAGAGAAGCAGCAGACGAAGTCTGAGTGGACACAGGCAAGGTTTCCCTGTGCGGAAGGAAAGCAGCTATCACCTACACACGCCGCACGAACTCCCGGTGCTTTGTCTGCATCACACACTCTAGCACTCAGCCACCAGCACTGAGCAAACATTTATGTCTGTTTTCCTCGCCATGAAGACTGTGTTCTTTGAAGACAAGAGCCTTATTGTAAATTCTCTGGTTTCTCTACACTACTCAGCATGATGCACTGAGGATACAGGTGGGTCCTCTGTGACTGATCAGCTTCCCAGAGAACAGAAGCACCTTGCGTTTGTGCTGTACTCTTCCTCCCAAGCAATGCAGAATGCATCACAAATATCAAATTGCCTCATTAATCTGCCAGGCACTTATGATGAGCTGGTAGCAAAGATTACTTCTAATAACAATACCATGAACATAAAACATTTTTATTTTCAAAGTACTTCTACATACAATGTCTCATTCTCACAATTTGCCCAACCTTGATCGACAGGTGTTTTCCACATGAATGAACCAGAGCATGCAGGCGCGCGCACACACACACACACACACACACACGAATGGCTTCTTTAACCCATCAGCGCCAAAGCTACCAAACGCCTTATGACAGCCAGGAAGACTGGAAAAAGTCCACAGAATGATCCCAGCATGAGAGGGACTTCCTTCTAAGGACTCCTCCCTTATTCCTCGGCTGTCCTTCCAGGCTTCTCCCGTCTCTTCTTCAGAACACCTGGCATTATTACTGAGCCCTAGGCACTGTTCTTAGCACGGTGTCCACATGCCAGCTCACTCACAGCAAGCCCACGAGACCACTATCACTGCCCCTATCTTAGTAATGATGAAGTTGCTGTTCACTCTGCTGGTGGTAGAGCTGGTGTCGGGCCCAGGCCTCTGGGGCCAGAGTAAGTATTTTTCACAGTGCAGGGTCACACACAAGTGCGGGGAGCTAGCCCTTTAGCCACTCACTGTGACGAGCAGCACCGTGGGCAAGCTCACTGGGCCCTCCTGCCAGGCACCACTTCATATTGTCTCCATCTGCTCCTGTCTACCTAGTGTCTTTCTTCCCTCGCTCTAGTTGCGGGCTGTTGGTGTTTTGGTTTGTTTGTCATGTCTCCTTCTATAGCTCTGGTTGGTTTGGAACTGGCAATGTAGACCACATTAACCTGGAACTTGCACTGATTCCCGCTTCTGTGCGCTGAGAACTGTGATTCCTGTCTGTGGCCTTGGCTATTACTTAATAGGAAGGAGACGGCTCACCAAGTGGGGTATCCCCACACTAAACCTGCAAACCTCTTTCCCGGAAGTACCCACTCCTTTTTGCTTCATTATATTCAAAACAAATAATAAGAAAAACCAGTCATTTCCGCCTAAAGCTCAGTCTACCAACAGAGGGCCTACCCACACCTAGGGTCACTCTATCTGCTGAGAGCTCTCATTCTGTTGCCTAGCCATCCCTTCTATCTCCCACACCCATCAGTTCTTTCCAATTAGTATTCAGGCCCATGGTAGTAATCCTTCCAGCGCTAAGACTAAATAAGTAAACAACTAAGCAGGGCTCAGCACGTACCTGCCACCAAGCCCGGCTGTCCCCTGGGACCTGCACGCTAGAAGGAAAGAACCAGCTGCCAGGGGTTGTCCTCTGGCTTCCACAGATGTGCCACGGCACACGTGCACCCACAGAGAGCCACACAATTGTAAATTGATAAACGTAAAGAAAAATAAACAAACAAACAAAGCAAAACCCAATCTAGCCTTCTACTCCCTCCCCTCAGAGCCAAGTTTCTCTATGTGTGTGACAGGAGGCACAATGTTCTCTTGCCATTCCCCCTTCACTATAAGGAGTTGACTTCTATCTTCAGATCACAGGACCACAGTTTCTGTGGGGGTCACCCCATAAACATCTCACTCCACTATCTATCAGGTGTATACACAGTAGCTACAAATGTATTGATACCCTAATGCAAAACAAAAAACAAAAAACAAAAACAAAAAAACAAAAACCTAAGGGCCGAGCATGGTGGCGCACACCTTTAATCTCAGCACTAGGAAGACAGAGGCAGGTGGATCGCTGTGAATTCAAGGCCAGCCTGCTCTGCAAAGTGAGTCCAGGACAGCCAAGACTACGCAGAGAAACTCTGTCTCAAAACAATAAATGAACAAATAAATAATAAAAATAAAAACCTACTTATACCATTACATGACTTTTTTTGTTCAATTACAAAACCCTCAATTATGTCCTTCTCAAGCATGACACCTATAGCTGGCAATGCTGTCATTTGACAGCAAAAGGTTGGACACTGTGGACAGTCCTGCAAGCAGTCCCTGCCACCACTACCTGCACTTCCCTCTCCAGCTGCTCCTCATGTGTTGTACCCCGAGTCCCTTCTCCACTGACTCTAACTTAACTCTGATTCCCACAAGCCTACACCCTGTGCTTTCTTTTCCGTCCGTCCGCCCGTTCCCGCTATGCCAACAGCTCCAACATTTACACACATGGCTTGGCTTGCACCCTGCAACCCTGTAAACACTTGCTACTTGACTCCTCCCTGGATGGCTCAAAACTGGCAGGAGTCAACATGAATTATTCACCTTGGTATAGTCTTCCTTCCAAAACTGTTTCCCATTCAGTTAAATGCCTCTTCCATCCACCTAACATGAAGTCACAGGTCACATATTTCATCTTCAGAGAAGGTTCCCTTAAAACCACCCACCTGCATGAAATCTCCATCACAGTCTCCAGAGCAGCTTGGGCTTCCTCATAGTTTTCTTCATGTTTAACTGTGTGGACCATTACGTGATCAACTGTGCAACATTCCTCTTCCCTACTAGATGCTAAGGTCCATGAGGTAGGGACCAAGACTAACTTATTATTCACCTTTCCATCCCTGGACCCCAAGGAGCCTAGAACATTTGATGAGTATGTCTAGGAGGTATCGTCACAGCAGCTTCTTATTTATTTATTTGAGGTGGGGTATTACTATACAGCCCTACCTGTTCTGAAATTCTCCATGTAGACCAGTCTATCCTTGAACTCCGAGAGCCACCTGCCTTTACCTCTGCCTCCCCACTGCTGGGATTAAATGCCTGAGCCACTACATCTAATTCCACTGCACAATTAATTCTTTCTTTCTTTCTTTCTTTTCTTTTCCTTTTCTTTTCCAGATAGGGTTTCTCTGTGTAGCCCTGGCTGTGCTGGAACTCAGAGATCCTCCTACCTCTGCCTCCCAAATATGCCACCATCGCCGGGATACTGCTAAGATACAGAATATACCTGAGCATCTATCGCCAGCTGAGTAGATTTAAAAGCTATAGCAAGTCCTCCTCCCCCATGGGGACTATTTGGCCTTCAGAAAACATTGTAACCCTGTCCTTTGTAACAGCACAGATGAATCTGGAGGACATTAAATAAAGTAAGCCAGGCACAGAAAGGCAAATACCATAGGCTCTGACACACATTTAACAAGTTAAACTCAGAAGAAGGCAGGAGAATGGCAGTTGCCAGAGGCTAGGGTGGGGAGGCAGGGTTGGATGACTGAAAGAAAAGATAGCAACTGTTGAGAAAAAGCTAAAGCTTTTTGTAAAGATCTCACTCCTAAGCCAGGCACATGTTCCCGCGCTGTCCCCCAAGTCTACTCACCCAAACCCCAAGGGTCACGACACTGCAGACTTCATCCTGGGAGTTGGGGGGAGTCGGGAGCCCCTTCCTCAAAGGTGACCCTCACCTAGAAGAGAATACAGTGGATGGGCATTCCAAAGCAGCTCTGAAGATACCAGCAATATCAATATGACTGTCATGGAGTGACGTAGAGAAACACAGGTTTCCTATTTGCCCTAGGGTTTTAAAGAGGAAGCAGCCATCTCACTTATAAACAGAATCAACTCCCAATTGTTGAAGGGTGTATACAGGACTCGCAGATACTTCAAGGCCCTTGGGGTTTTCTTTTCTTCCCAACTACATGTTTTGTTTTCAGAGGCTGTCAAGCGAGATATTAAGTGCAAATACAATCAACTTTTCTACTTTTGAAATTTCCATGCATTTAATGGATTAAAAAAGAAAGCTCACATGTGTTTGCTTCCACCTAGTACAGAGACCGAACTCTGTAAAGGTATGACAAGACAAAAAGTGTGCTTCTCAAGTTACAACCTTAGGGTCACTCACAGCTGCTCCCTCTGCACAACTACAATTCCATGTGGCAACAGTTGGCAAGAAAATGTATTTCCACACTTTGGTAGGAGCTTAGGACTGAACGAACCTGCTTTTATTCCGTGCTACTGTGTGCAGAGTGATGTGCTAAGGTGAGGGAAGCTGGGAGCCTGAGCAGTTTCCAATGTCAGTCCCTGTACACTACAACTGTAACACTTTGCCAAAACTCTATAGTTAAAAACATTACACTGATTTATCTCATTTGTCCATGCATGTGCATGCATATGCATGTATGACATGGTGCGTGTGTGAAGGTCCATAGTGCGTGTGTGGAGGTCCATGGTGCACATGTGGAGGTCCATGGTACACGTGTGGAGGTCCATGGTGCATGTGTGGAGGTCCATGGTGCACGTGTGGAGGCCCATGATGCACATGTGGAGGTCCATGGTACACGTGTGGAGGTCCATGGTACACGTGTGGAGGTCCATGGTGCATGTGTGGAGGTCCATGGTGCATGTGTGGAGGTACATGGTGCATGTGTGGAGGTACATGGCGCACGTGTGGAGGTCCATGGTGCATGCGCATGTGTGTCATGGTGCATGTGTGGAGACCCAAGGAAGATCTGTGAAAGTCAGTTCTCTCTTTCCAAATTGTGAGACTTGGCACAGGAGCCTCTGTGGGCTGAGCCACCTCACTGCAGAAGCTACAGTTTGTGATTGCAAGGGAAAACAAAGTTCTGGAAGGTTTGAGAGTCAGGTAAGTTAAGGGTCTTTAAAAGGCACTCTATAGGATTAGCAAAGTTTTAAGTAAAGTCACAAACTAATTTGGCTGCGCTCAGAATCAGAACTCCGGTGTTCACTCTTTCAGGGATGCTTTCCCACTGCCCAGCGCTACAAAGTCAAGTTTATTAGAACTATGTCATGTTTAACAAATTTCATCTCTGCGCCATGACCGCTATTCCATAAAAGGCACAGCATCATACTTAGAATGTGGAACTAAAAGGTCTTAAGATTCCATTCCTAGCTCATTCTTAACTTCTGGCTTGCCAACAATGAAATGGCTTCTTCAAGTACACAGAAGGAAGAGCCGACCGCTCCCCAGAATGTAGAGAAAAACTACGGTTCAGTGGGCACATGCAGAAAATCTCAGTTCACATGAGATAATACTGTGTCTTTTAGTATTAACGAGGCAAAAATGCATCTAATTGTCATTGTCCTTCAATGGCCACTAAACTTTAAGGAAACAAAATTTCACATTAAGCTAAATAATTCTGACAAAATTCGAGTGTTCAAAGTAAATTCTAACTACCATCCTAAAGAATAACGGCTACCCGAGTAATTGTTTTACACATATATCCCTTTTCTGTGAAATTTTACTGGATTGCTGGCTAGCCCCTGTATGTCATCCAGGGCCCTCTGGCACTATACTCACTCTATTTAACACTTCAAAAGCAGTATCTCCCCCAGGACAGTGTCAATCATCCTCAGCACCTGGTACTCAGGAAAAACCCAACAAAATTACACTGAGTTTGCAATTTTTAGCTCACATTCGCACCAAACCAAGGGGAAACACACACACACACACAAAACAAACAAGGGGACACGATAAACACTAGCTTCATTTCTCACTGTCTGCCTTTCTCCTCAGCCTTCCGCTCAGAGTCAAGCACAGGGACCCAGGTCACACAAAAGTTGTGTGACTTGCCTCTGCTTTGGTGACCTTCACTTTGAGAACTCTAGAATAAAGAGCAGCCCAGTTTAACCTTACAAGAAATCCCACAGAAACAAAAGCCAACATCCTGAGCTTAAGTCCTAGAAGGTACAGTGTAAAGTGAGGTTTTTTTACCTGTCAAGATGTCTGCTTTTCTTTATCTTCTACATTGGGGCAGGGAGGAACTTTACAGAAGGTGAACTGTCACCTCACCACACAGGAATTTTTAGGTCAACACGAAGTGACACCAGTTAGTCCCACATTCAGTCCTAGGATGACAAGAAGAAAGGAAAAGTTCATACCCAAATTCACACTGACTCCAAGGGAAACCACCCATTCCCCACAGCACTGTGGCCAAACAACACCTGGAAGAAGGAACAGTAAGAAAGCAATTAGTCAAAAATGGGGAAGGATGGGCTGGAGAGATGGCTCACTGGTTAGGAGCACTGACTGTTCTTCCGGAGGTCATGAGTTTGATTCCCAGCAACCACATGGTGGCTCACAACCATCTATAGTGTGATCTGATACCGTCCTCTGGCCTGCAGATGTACATGCAGGCAGAACTCTGTATACATAATAATAAATAATAAATCTTTAAAAAAAAAAAGAAAATGGGGAAGGCAAAGGCATGAAAACTTTAAATACAAGTCAGAGAAAGGGGCTAGCATCTATCCTCTCTGGGGGGTGGGGCGGAGCGCACATATGCTAATGGAACTAGGAACTTGGAAAAAAAGAAACAAATAAACAAAGTGTCCTCTGAATTCTTGTTTTTAACCTTTTCTACAACCTCGAATGGCCATCACAGGCTGCAAAATGGTCTTTGGATTTTCACGGTGTCTCTATGCCCCTATGCCCCTGTTCTTAGCAATGATGGAGATACTTTAAAAAAAAAAAAAAAAAAAAAAAGCACAAAGCCTCAAATGCAACTGGCCTTAAAACAACTTTCAAAAATCACTCTTAAAAAAAGAGAGAAAGAAAGAAAGATTTGGTCTAAGGTAGTTCTTAACTCCACAATTCATAGCTCCCAAGGAGTCTGTTTAAAGGAGAGCAGAGGTGGCGTGGAGCCTTCAGGGAGTAACATAGATCATCATTTTGACTAATCTCTAAGTGATGAAGTCAGCATAGCCCTTCAACAGTGGGCGTAGCATTAGCAATACTGTGACTGTGCCACCAACAGCACTGCCACACATTTTCACATCACATTAGTTGTTGAAGATACACTGACATAATGACACGCGCTCTTCCCTCATCACCACTTCAAAATCACAGTCTCATTAGACGTTATTCAGTGTGTTAGAAAGAAACACACACATTACCATATCACCACGAACACTCTGACAACCCATTTGTACTTCCATTTGCTTCATTTCAGGCATTTAAGAAACATTCTTAGGTGGGACCCTGTATCATTTGATTGCCAGAGTACTGGGATAGAAAACACACTAGGAAGCAGAGTTAGAAAGAGAAGAGCTCTCCCACAGGCTCTCCCATCACACTCATGAAGAGAGAGAGAGAGAGAGAGAGAGAGAGAGAGAGAGAGAGAGAGAGAGAGAGAGAGAGAGAGGGAGAGGTCATTTTACACACATAACCCGATGGCTGAAGAGGACTAGGCAGGAAACCAAAGACTATGCCTTAGGCCACAACACAGAACTTCTGCAGCCTAGGCTGGAATCACGTCTCACTCTCTGTGCTCACTTCTGCTCAGTATTTACAATTACCATCAAAATCACACTGCCTTGCCACTAAACATTACTCTTTCAAAATTAATATAAAACCTAAATTCGGACAGCAGTCCAAAACAAGTGTACGAAACATCCCTTCTTGTTCTTTGGTTAAACATACTACTATGATTGTACAAAAGGTAGATCTGGCCTGTTAATGAGACGGTCAAAGTAGGACTTAAAAAAAAAAAAGTTGTACTACATAATCTCTCATTCTCAGAGGTGTTCAAAAGAACCTTCCGGATAGGCGTTAACTGGCTAGGCTGAAAGGCAGCTCCGAGTGTTAGAGCAGGCAGCATTCATTACCACTTCAGAGGCAGGGAAGCCAGAAAACACCAGAGACTTGTTCGAAGTAAGTCTACCAGAGAGTTAACATCTCGACTCCAAGTTCAAGGCTTTTCACCATTGTACAAGGCCATCACGATCCAATATTCAGCTGGTTACAATGCTTGTGAAAGCCCTGGCTCTTCCCACTAGCATTTTTGTTTGGTTCACAGCAGTGGATCTTTCTAAAAGCCATGGGGAAATGACCCATAGAAGAAACTCCAGTGTATGTAAGTTTGTTTGTTTTTTTGCTTGTGCTGGTTAACAACAATCAGGAAGAAAACATTCCCTTTGCTCAAGAGCCAGGTCCATAGGACCCACCCTCTAAACAGAAAACTATACAGAAATTGTGCTTTCATCTATAGGCCAATGACATTGCTTTCTGTGTATCATAATTTTAAAACTATTATATCCAACACATTGATTACAAAGACTTTCAAGGCTTAATATCCAGCTTCCAGATCATAAAAATATCAAATGCCCTACCATACACCCCCACATTTCTTCAACTAGTCCAAAGCACCAGACAGTTGACAGAGCCCTCGTTCCTCAAAACATGCTTGCAGACCCTCTTCTTAGTGGACTTTGCTACTGGTCCCCAGGCCTACCAGATTTGCACACAAACATTTCTTCATACTAAACTTCCCAACGACTAGTGTCTAATCAAAAACTTCCAAACCAACCAGACAACCATACTGAACAAGCTCCATTTCTAGGTCCTAAACACTGTTTTTTTTTTGTTTGTTTGTTTGTTTGTTTTGAGATAGGGTTTCCTCTGTGTTAGCTTTGACTATCCTGGACTTTGTAGACCAGGCTGGCCTTGAACTCACAGAGATCCGCCTGTCTCTGCCTCCCAAGTGCTGGGATTAATGGTGTGCGCCACCACACCAGACCTAAACATTGTCTTACTCTCCCACATCCTTTGGTACCGCTTCTCAATTTTACTATCTACTCTTGTTACCTGCAATAACTCACTCATCACTGTGTCCCCTACACAAGAGCCCAAATCTCTGTGGCCCAAACAAGCATTTAATTCCATAATATATCAAATACTCCATCAAACTGACTTTTTACACGGCCACTCAATCATTTTCCCACTGAAGTCACTGCCAGGGGTTGACTTGTGTTTGCCTTAACTAAAGTTTAACTTTGCATCAACTGCATCCTACCTCGGAGACTATCTCTACAGAGGCGTAGGTACGTCCATTTCTCCACTCTGTCTGGTGACTTTATAAAGTCCCCATCCGATACCAATCTTAGTCTCAAAATCCACTCTTAACACTTAAAAAAACACTCTCCCTTACCTCCAGCGGACCAAGGCTCTTTGAGGACAGATTTCAAGCCTTCTTTTTCATCCTTGGCAGACTTCACATAAGGTCCCCAGCAATACTGTTATTACAGGCCTAGGTCCTTCCCTTGTTAGTAGGAACTCAGCACTTGTTTTCCTTACGATATCTCCATTTGACCAAGCTCACCCAAACACTTAAACCAATGACATCTTAATAGTCTTTGCAACTTTCAAAGGCCAGCCAGTGTCTGGGGCTCCAATTTGAAAACCACTGGTGTGTTCTACGACCCCCCACAATGACTCAGTGACCTGACATCGCCAACTCACCTGCTGGAACCCTTTACAACTCAGACATTCCTCTAGGCTTTCACCTCCCCCAACCCCTTCAACAAGTCACTGGCCTGCGGAGTCCCTTTTCCTCCTCTACGCATCTCCGGGGTCTTTTAGACCCCAAACTCAACGTGAAATCCCTAATTTCGCGCTCTCCATCCCAGGACCCTGAGATGGTCCCCTCCCCTCAGGTAACCTCTCCAAGCTCAGCTTTGGGACGCAACCTCTAAAATCCCGAGAGATGCCCGGGGTCTCTCCCTCAGCTCCTGAGGCTCCCCCCCCACCGCCCCCCCCAACAGGTTCCTGCAGACTCAACTCGCCGAGCCAGCGCCCCGACCCCCGGAGGCCCCCGGGCCACACGCGCACGCGGACCCGGCCCCCGCCGCGCCGGTCCGCCCCTCCCCCTCCCCGGGGCCACTTACCCCAGGCCGGAGCGGGGGAGGGGCGAGTGCGGGCGGGGGGCAGCAGTCCGGGGCTGCTCTCAGCCCCGGGGGGCCGGGGCCGGGGCCAGCAGCAGCGGCAGCAGCAGCGCAGCGTCTCCCCCCGGCGGCGGCGGCAGCGGCAGCGGCGCCGTCCCACTCCCGCAGGCACACATAGGCTCCATTGTCCGCCGGCGCCTCCCCCTTTCCGGCTCCCCCTCCCGGACCCGCCCCTTCCCCCCCCCCTCGGCCCTCCCCCCCCCCCCCCCCCCCCCCCCCCCGCCGCCCTGTGCCACGAAAGGTACCGCGGGCCCCGCCTCGGACGCGAGCGGAGGCGCGCCCCTCCCCCGGCCCGCCCGGCGGGGAATGGGGCCCTGGACCCGCCGCCGCCAGGGCCCGCCCCCTCCGGGGGAATGGCACCCGTTCCCCTCCCCGAACACGCTCGATGGTACCAGCCCGCCGCCGCCTCCACCCCCTCCCTCGCCTGGCCCGAGAGAAGCCGCCCGCGCCCCGCCCACCAGGAGGCCCCGCCCCCGCGCTCCACGAGGGCCCGCCCTGCCGGCACTGCCTCCTGCTTTGCATGGCTCCGCCCACCCAACCCCGCCCCGGCTAGTCACCGGGTCCCCCCCCGGGGTGACGCCCACTCCCCCCGGTTTAAAGCCACAGAACCCTCTTTTTCAAGTAAAAGATTCCCCCGCAGGACCCGCGAGGCGGGTGGTGCGGCGGGAAGGTTCTCTTCCTTCCCTGTCCCTCCTCCCTACGGCTTCCAGCAGTACTGGGGTGCCACGGAAGAGGACTAGAAAAGGCGCGGAAGGGGGAAGGGCAGAGTGGAATTTGGCCATCTTTGACAGAAACTAATTGGGAGCTTGCAGAAGGAGCCAGTCTTCCTAATCTCTACCCGGCCGCTCAGGTCCGGGCCTAGTCCCCAATCTTCACGGCACTGCCTCACACCTCTACGCTGCGATTCCGCCCTGCCTCTACCAGCCCTCCCAGCCGCCTCTCGGTGTCTGCTCTACCTTTGCCAGTGCGAGCTTTCTTCCCTCTGGAGAGCAGGGCCCCTGGGCTTGCACTCTTCTCTCGCTCCCTAGAGCGGACTCTGTAGGGTCCTGCAGGGGCGCGGTAGCCACCACAAGACCTTACCTCGGGCCCTGCCCTGCCCCGCCCTGCCTGGCCATCTCTACCTAGGATCCCCAGAGAGCACCTTCTGCCCAGGCCTTCTCCCAGTGGCATTATCACTCACTCCCTTAATTTTTCGGAAGAGCTTTGTTGTAGAGAATTCTATTCTAAGCCTGTGCGTTCAGCACTACCCCAGTGTAGTGAGATGTTGGCTTATTAGACTACACTTTTTCACATCTCGGTTAACGCATGTTTGCTCAGATTCCGGTTATTTTGTGCGGCCGCTGTTACTACCTTGACTAGCCCTCGTTATTGTCTGCCCTCCCCACAAAACCCTCCCAATCTTCAAGTTTGTACTTGGCGGAGTCTACCTTAATAGATGGTTCTGCAACTCTGTGCACTGGTCCAGAGCTTTTCTAACAGTTAAATGAATCCTGTGTCTCTACCTACACACCTACATACATCTGGTCTTAGAGTGTCCATGGATTTAGCCAGGACAGCACTGCTGCCTCAGCCTTTCTGTCTATGAACTAGGGACTCTTCCTTGTGGTGCCCTTTTTAAGAAACATGTTGTACAGGATGATATAATAGAACCCTCAATAATGAAGGTCCGTCCCTGCTTCCCAAACTACTCAGAACTAATGACCAGCCTTGTGGGTTTCCATACAATTCAGAATCTGAGTAACTATGGCAAAATAGATTCTCTTTCTGTTCTATTGAGACTGAGTTTACACATTTACAAGAGAGTCAGCAGGGCTGGAGAGATGGCTCAGTGGTTAAGAGCACTGACTGCTTTTCCAGAGATCCTGAGTTCAATTCCCAGCAACCACATGTTGGCTCACAACTATCTATAATGTGATCTAATGTGCACTGTATACATAATAAATAAGTCTTGAGAGAGAGAGAGAGAGAGAGAGAGAGAGAGTCAGGTAAGTCTCAATGATACAAAGCCAAGAGCCAAAGGAGTCCAAATAGGAAATAAAATTGGGGTTTTGGGGGGCTATCAACCTTTGTCTTTAGAAACTAGATTCAACACAGCCAAGAACCACTGTAAAAGAGGCATGAGGGAAGGTCAGATATGAATATGAGAAAAGACAACCAAACAAAAATATGTAAGAGACATTTGGGATTGCTAATGTAGGATCATATAGAGTGTATCCCTAAAGAAAACCACTACCAAAGCACTCTGCCTTGTTAGGGCTTCCATTCTTCTGTTGGAACACCAAGACCAAAAGCAAGTTGGGGAGGAAAAGGTTTATTTGGCTTACACTTTGCGTTATAAGTCCATCACTGAAGGAAACTAGGACAGAAACTCAAGCCGGACAGGAAGGATGCAGGCAGGAGCTGACACAAAGGCCACAGCGGAGTAATGCTTACTGCCTTGGCTTCCATTGTTTGCTCAGGCTGCTTTGTTATAGAACCCAGGACCACTAGGCCAGGGATGGCACCACCCACCATGAGTTGGCCTCTTTCCCATCACTAATTAAGAATTTTCAGCTTCCTTATTTTATGGATGCATTTTCTCAATTGAGGTTTCTTCCTTTAAGATAACTCTAGCTTATGTCAAGTTGACATAAAACTAGCCAGCACAACTTGAGTATTCCAGTTCAGGTCATTGCGAGTCAGCAAGCTAAACAGCAAACTATGACACTAACGTACTTGAAACAAAACAAAACAAAACCTTAACTGTTTTTTGCTAGGCATTAACCTCTCATGCAGCCATGCGTTAAAGTTCAGAAATTATTTACTGAAACGGAAGGAAAATGAAGATGAGGGTCACATGTACAACACTAGGGTAAGAGCAATAACATCAAGACTTTAAGCACAAGCCTGCATGGTGGCGCACACCTGTAATGCCAGCACTCAGGAGGCAGAGGCAGGCGGAGCTCTGTGAGTTCGAGGCCAGCCTGATCTACAAAGAGAGTCCAGGACAGCCAAGGCTACACAGAGAAACTCTATCATGGAAAAAAAAAACCTTAAGCAGGCTAAAAATCAGGAAATATAAAGGCTAACAGCTCACAGCAATGTTAGTTTAGTTATATTACACACAGTACAGAAATGCGTTTTAAAATATCATTTATACTGCTCAATAGTTTCTTTCACTAGATGTTTGCTTTCTGAATTTTCTAACCACCACATGTCTGGTCTCACTGGAAAAAGACTTGCCTTTGGTGTAACAGGGCCTGACACACTGTGTGTATAAACACCAGTGGATAATGGAGAGATCCTTCTAGAAGCATCTTGCAAATAGAAGTCTAGGGGTGTTTGTGCTACTCCAGCAGCTCTGTGAAATTCCCCTTCCTCCAAATGGCAAAACTGCAGTCGGAGGTGGAGACCCACGCCTGGAATCCCAGCACTCGGGAGGCAGAGGCAGGTGGATCACTGTGAGTTCAAGGCCAGCCTGGTTTACAAAGTGAGTCCAGGACAGCCAAGGCTACACAGAGAAACCTTGTCTCAAAAAACAAAAACAAAACAAAACAAACAAACAAACAAACAAAAATTGCAAAACTACTAATAAATAAATAAAGGCTTTCCACAGCCTAGATTTGAGTTTTCTCACCAACTCTTGCTTTTCAGAAGGACAGTTAGCACGCAGTGGCCTCCAAGCCGGCCTGATATGAGTCTGAATTTACTTCCTCAAGAGCTCGTCTCATCTGTGGCATTATTTAAGTTTGCCTCCAGCCTTTTCTATCTGGACATCTGTTTTCCTTCTTTTGGCTTTTCGAGACGGTGTTTCTCTGTGTAGTTCTATATGTAGCCCTGGCTGTCCTGGAACTGAAGAGATCTGCCTGCCTCTGCCTCCCCAAATGCTGGGATTACAAGGCATGCGCCATCACTGCCTGGCCATGGACACCTAGTCAAGTCAAAGGGACAAGGGCACTTGCTTCCTCAGTTCTTCCTAAGCATGCCTAAAGACTACAACGGAGAGGAATCCATCTGGCTTTTTAAAAAAAATATTTTAGAAAAGTGTTTATGTGTATGGATGTTTTACGTGCCTGTAGTTTGTGTAGCACATGTATGCAGTACCTACAGAGGCCAGAAGAGGGTGTCTGTCAGATCCCCTTTGAATGAGTGTTATAAAAGGCTGTGAGCCTCCATGTGAGTGCTGGGAATGGAACCCGGGTCCTCTGGAAGAACAAAGGCAGTGACCTTAACCACTGAGCCATCTCTCCAGATTCTTAGATGACAGTTTTGATATGGAAATTTTTAATGATTTGCCAAGACTGCTTTCCCTGTGAGGGCGTAGGATTGTCCTAACTTGAAACTGCTCCTTCCCACTAGTCTTTATTAGGGACGATGGAGAGAACAGTAATAAGACCCTATGGGCTGCGGAGGGCAATGACCCTGTCAAGAGTTTGGTGGGAACTACTGTAACCCTGACACTAGCTGGCTGGCTGGTTCAAGCTTGCTTAGTCTTAATTTCATAGTTCCTAACTAAGCAAGCTTGAACCATCCATCCATTATCCATCCATTCGTCTATCCATCCATCCATCCATCCATCCATCTATCTATCCATCCATCCATCCATCCATCCAGCCAGCCAGCCAGCCAGCCAGCCAGCCAGCGTCACGGTTACAGAAGGCAGCATTCATGCTCCTCCCTACTTGGCTGTGTCTCTTACCTCACCATCCCACTCCCTAAAATTCCAGCTGTGTGACATTCAACCTGCTGAGTTAGAACTCCATGGTGGTGTTCTTCTGCCCCTTTCCAAATCTGACCATAGTCCACAGAGCTTAACAAGAGGCAACCTAAGAGCTCCGTGTGCTTCAACCACATCTCCCCCACAGCTCCTCATCGTCACACATAAAAACAAACAAATGGACAATGACGACGACAACAAAAAGTGTGTGTGTGTGTGTGTGTGTGTGTGTGTGTGTGTGTGTGTGTGTGTGTATTTAGCCTGCATGTACATCTTAGTACCATGCGTGCCTGGTGCTCTCAGAGGCCAGAAGAGGATGTTGGTTCCCCTGGGAATGGAGTTAAATAGTGTCTTAAGCCACCACGTGGGTGCTGGGAATCGAACCCAGGTCTTCTGGAAGAGCAGCAGTGCTCTCAACCGCTGAGCCATCACTCCATCACTGAGCATTAAACCCAGGGACTAATGCATGCCAGGCAGGTGCTCTCCCACTGAACTGTAACCTCAATGTTCATACTAGTTCCTCGTATCAATCCTTAGAGTCCCACTTCCTTTGTCAATTTCCACTAATTTCTTGTTTCACCTTTTGTTTCTAACTGCAATGATTCTAGATGCTTTCACTACGCGTACCTGATTACCATCCAGACATTTTTCTTAGGACTCTTCTCTTTTATCTATTCAGGGTTAGTGTCCTGCTCTTGGGCCCTTCCCATTTCACACCAACAACCTATTCTCAGTGTCTCTGGAATTGTTGCCCAATCAGTTCAGCTTTGTTTCCATGGCTTGCATGCGGGTCACTGTCTTTATCCAGGCAGCCTTCCTTGACCTCTTGACAGCCCACCGGGCAGTGGAAGTCCCTCCTGCCTGTGTGTAGCTGTACTTGGTGTCTACATTTGGGCTGCCAGATAGTACTAGAACAACTTTAAGCCAGAAAATGGATCCCAAGCAGAACTCAGACAATGAAATATGAGCCGAACTTCATCACGTATCTCCTAGTGATCCTGTTATGTGGTCTCATCGCTGTGTCGTTGTCCACAGAAACGATTCCAATTTTGGTCCCTACCGCTCCTACCTACATTGTTAGGTTGGTCTTGTTTCCTTACACCTTGGGAGAGAGCCATGTGAAGTTTCCCCCTTTTGTTTGTCTTTTATCTCTTTCTTTAGTAAAATCTACAGTGATACGCTCGTCCCCAGTCTTTTCATCCACTTCCATCCCAAAGGCAGCCTGCACACTGGTTTCCTTGTTTGTAAATACTTCAGCCAGGTTACCAAAACACCGTCCCAATACAGCCTAACCCAGCTGCCAAATCCACCAATAACAATCTTCCTGCCTTGGCGTTTTGCTCCAGTTTTCAGTTCCCACAAGGGATGTTATTATGGCTTTATCTTCTTTGTTGACTTAAGTGATTCTGCCTGAGTCTTTGACTCTCCCAAGTTTGGCCGGCCCCTCTCTGCATAGCATCCCCCAGGTATAGTCCAGGCCTCACTTGAATTTGATCCTGTGTTTCCAACTACTCAGCTCAGCTCTGTGAAGAGGTCAAACCCAAACTTACCATCTTTCAAAATCAAGTCACCATTCTCAAGTCCCTATATTTTCACTGAGGCCCCAAACTGGGGGCAACCATGACTTTACCTCTTCTGTGTATTTCTAGTCACCAGTGTGCAAAAAATTCCTCCTGTAATCTGTTTATTGTTTTTCTGTTTTCCAAGTTGGGACTGTTAGACAGGCAATGCCGGTGCCAGTCTTTCCTTTCCTTAGTTACGTACTCTTTTTTTTGTTTTGTTTTGTTTTGCTTTTGTTTTTGTTTTTGTTTTATGAGACAGGGTTTCTCTGTGTAGCCTTGGCTGTCCTGGACTCACTTTGTAGACCAGGCTGGCCTCGAACTCACAGCCTGCCTCTGCCTCCCTCTTTCCTAACAGAACTTCCTAAAGTTGTCCAGACATACTCCAGCTTACGCAGTGACCATTCCTCTAGCCAAGTCTCATTGCTGAGGTCTCCTTGGTTCTTTGACGCTCATCTACTCTGAGAGCCTAACAATGTGGTATAACAGCTTTAGAGTTATTTGAACCTGAGTTTGAATATCGGACTACACTTTTTAGCCAAGAAACTACAAGCAATGGTGGCGTATTCCTTTAATCCCAGCAGTTGAGAGGCAGAGGCAGGCGGATCTCTGTGAGTTCAAGGCCAGCCTGGGCAACAGAGCTAGTTCCAGCATAGTCAGGGCTACATGAAGAACCCTGTCTCAAAAAACGAAAGAAAGAAAGAAAGAAAGGAAGGAAGAAAGTTCAGATAGCACCCCTCTTTTTTTCCTTCTTCCTCATTTCAATCCTTTACATCACCAACTTAAAAACACCTAAAGATGCAGGCTTGAAAACCACCTAGCTCTTACTGTGCATCTCAGTTCCCCATTCCCAAACCTGAAAGGAGATGCTTATGCCTGCTCTGTTTTGAATCATTCATCATTGCTATATTTATCAAGGATCTACTAAATGCAGGACATATTAAGGTATCAAAAATATCTTAGATGTGCAATCCTGTGTTTGAGGTTCATCAGACTTGGAGAATTCATTCATTTAAAAATTAAAATGTTGAGTAAGTATCCACTGTGAGCCTCGTGCAAAATACTAAAGATTCAAAATAGAAAAAGAAACATAAGGCATTTTTCCCATCATGTTGGGATCTGGGGGTCTACCTAGTTAGGAATACTGATAAGTAAACACTTATAATCAATTATAATAATTGATATGGATAAATACCAGGTGCCAGATGCATGCAGCAGAGCTATATCTAGGTAGACAGCAGACTTAATGTAGAAAGATCCAAGCAGACTCTTAAGGAATGCGTAGGAGTCAGCTAAGCAGAGGACTCAGCAATGGGCAATGGCTCAGCTGTGTGACAATGTATATAAATAGCCACAAAGCAAGAAAGGAGGTGATAGATAAATGGCAGCGCGGAGGCAAAAAGGCAAAATGGCAATCAGAGGAAATCCGTTATTTGAGGGGGGCCTTTGAGGCCAGCTGAAGGTCAGGTTGGTTCAGCCAGGCAGCTGAGGCAGCACCTCACTCCACGCAGTGTCCAGCACAGCAGAGGGATGGCACCTTGTTTGCTGTGATGACATCTAGGTTTTCCTCTGCTTTCCCAAAACGTGTATATGGGGAGAGCTACTTCTGGGTGGAGGGGCTCAGAGTCAGACTGCCTGAGTTAGAAGTCCAGCTCTGCTGCCAGCAAGCTGTGACCTTAGAAAAAGAACTTGTCTATGCCAGACCCCGTGGCATGGAGTAATGATGCCAGTTCCCCCCCCCCCTCGAGCATCATGGGAATAAATGGCTATAAGTGGCTACATACAAATAGGGCCCGGGATAGAATAATTGCCCAGTAGATGCCAGTTATTGTTCTGTTTGGTTGTCTCCTGACTGTCTCAAGTGGGATGGACTGGAGGGAGAGACTTTAGGGGCACAGAGAACCCCCACAATGCTCCCTTCATTCTTATACTCCGCCTCCTTAATGTCCCTGGCCCTTTCCTTTACATCCTGCCATTAGAAAATCACAACTTTGGATTTAAGATATCACTTTCCTTCCCCGAGCCCTTGGGGGAAACACAATAAAAGGTTAACTCTGCTTTATTCTAAACAGTTATCTGGCCATAGTCATATCCTCCTCCGTAGCCTCAGACTGCACCAAAGGAATATTATGGGAAGAAAGAAAAAGGTAATTCTGAAACCTGGAGGTCCTTCCTCAGAAATTGAAGCCAGGCAGAGAGATGCTCAGAGGGCTTTCTGGGGGCAGCCCTTCTGAGATTAGAGGAAGGTGCTGAAATTGCAGAGAGATGCAGAGAAGTCAGAGAAAAATAAAAACAAGGTCTTTAGTGGCCAGAAAGGCAGGCTTTGCCAACTCAAGCAGCTCTGACCTTGACTTGAGGAATCTTCATCAGCCACCCCTTTCACCACGCAGTGCTGTGTTTGAGAATGAGTGATTTCAGTCAGGATCAGTCTTGACTCACAGGAATGGAGGGCAGTATGCCGGTGAATGAAGAACCCCTGTGTTCAATTTTTTTATTGCTTTACATGTTTGATCTTTTATCGTTGATCATTTGTGTTAAATTAAACAGGAGTCGGGGAGGCTGCCATAGAAGCTGAAGAAATCTTATAGTTCAATTGAGGAAGCAACAATAAAAGATGTTTAATAACAGTTAAGATCTTAATTGAATTACAGGCATGCTGAAAACCACAGGCTTCCAGAGAGAAGAAAAACAAGCCATGAGTGGAGAGAGTGTGGGGAAAGGAGTGACAGTTTTATGAAGGGTCAGAGGTTAAAATGGCCTTGTAAGAATATGACCTAGTAGAAGCAGGAGGAAAAGATGACCAGGAGGGACAGACAAGGTGCCGTGTCAGACACTGGAAAAGAACACAGTAGATGCGTAGCTGTGAGTCATAAAATAGGGATGGCAGAGGACATCAGAGTGACAGCTGTCATTTACAGAGCAGTTAGCACGGGCCAACTACTCACCTAAACAATTTATATTATCTTATTTAATACACGGGAAAATCCCATGGGATAAGGCTGCTTTCTGAGAGAAGTGACTGTCCTAACGCCTGCAGCTGAAAGTGTAGAGCTGAGGTTAAAGCCAGTCAGCTCGAGGCAGAGCTGGCTCTGCCCACACAGCAGCCTCTGTTTGTGCTCATGGTAGGGTCAGTGGGAAGTCAGTTGGGTAAATATAATGGGAATTAGAACTGCAGAGGTGGCCCAAAAGCTACGAGCACTTAACCTAAGTTTGCTTCTCAGCATCCACCTCAGGTGATCACAAGCACTGGAAACTCTAGGCCTTAGGAAATCTTATGCATTCTTCTGGTATCTAAGGGCACCTGCGCATAAGGACATATGTCCTCACACACTCACTCACAGAAATGAAGACAATTAATATTTTGTTTGTTTTTTGTTGAGGCAGAGTTTATTTGAGTAGCCCTGGCTGCCCTGGAATTCGCTTTGTAGACCAGGCTGGCCTCAAACTCAGAGATCCGCCTGCCTCTGCTTCCAGAGTGCTGCGATGAAAGAACTGAGCCACCACAGGCCAGTTAAATATCTTTTTAGAATGCAATGAGAATTAATTAAAAGAAATAATCAAGGGAAAGCATACAAAAAATATACATTGTTAATTGGAAAAAAAGAAACAAAAAAGCTACAGTTGACTTGACACTGCTTGTGAAAGAGCCCCTTTCTTGCAGCATCCTTCTGCTAGTGACTTATAATTATGTACCCATTTTACAGAGGAACAAACCAACCTGGAAAGGGTAAATAACTTGCTCAGGTCTCACAGCTCTTAAATAGTGCGCAAAGGTCCAGCCTTAAATGTGAGGCTAGTGGCTAATTCTGTGTTGTTGCTGCTTTTCTACACCACCTACCCTTAAGCAAGGGAAATGCTTTATTTGCACAGTATTCTTCAAAGTGTTTCCGCTCTCACAGCCACGTGTTATCCTTATGCAAACCATGTGGCTGGACCAAGAGATAGCTAGCTCATAAGAAGCAATAGTAATATAGTCATTAATATTCTAAGCCAACACTGGTTTGAGCGCTCTCCCTATATATACCTGGCTGGCATCCTGCTCAGGGCTTTCTACCCTAATTCTATTAAAGAACAACTCTATAACTCAGCTTCTATTATTAGCTCACTTTGCTCATGAGAAAACGGGGGCTCAGGGAGGTTAATGAAGGAACTGGGCTTTGAGAAGTTACAGGACTAGCTCACCACCATGTGGCGATGAAAGGTTGCTGCTGAAGACGCGCAGAGTTTGCTGGTGTCACACCCATGCCTGCCCTTTCTTTGCATGTTGATACTCTATTAACCTGTGGCTTCCGGCCTGGGGGGCGTGGAGCGCTGCAGAGAGAACAAATGGCAAGGAAGGCAGCTAACAAAATATATCTAGGGCCAGATCCCTGGGTATGAGATGATGCTGACCCTGCAAGGGAAAAGAGGACTATTTTGGAGCTGGCTGAGTGAGCACAAAGCTGTAGTAGCTCTCTTCTGCAGCACATCTACGGAGTGGGGAGGGGAGACTAGCATACTTTAGAAACTGGTACAAAGGGAGCACTGTGGTCAGAAAGGGAAGGGTTGAAAAATACCCTGATCTGCAGTGAGATGCCACCACAAACCAATGATGGATGGCTACAATGGAAAGAAGCAGAGCACCAAGTGTGGTGAAGATGGGCACCATAACATCATTCTCTGTCTGTGTGTTTGTCTCTCTCTCTCTCTCTCTCTGTCTCTCTCTGTCTCTCTGTCTCTCTCTCTCTCTCTGTCTCTCTGTCTCTCTCTCTCTCTGTCTCTGTCTCTCTCTCTCTGTCTGTCTCTCTCTCTCTCTCTCTTGCTCTGGCTCGCACTCGCTCTCGCTCTCTCTCTGTGCTGTATAGGAACGCAATCAAAATGATGCAGCCACCTTTGAATATAGTTTATTTGTTTCTTAAAAAACTTAAACCTGGCCTAGCGGTGGTGGCACAGGCCTTTAATCTCAGCACTCAAGAGGCAGAGGGAGGTGACTCTCTGAGTTTGAGGCCAGCTTAGTCTACAGACTGAGTTCCAGGATAGCCAGGGCTACACAGAGAAATCCTGTTTCAAAAACAAACAAACAAACAAAACAAAAACAAAACCTGAGTTTTCCACGTGACCCAGCCAGCAATTGTAAGCCTAGGTTTCCACCTAGGAGAAGTAAAAACATACTACATGAAGAGTTGCCTGTGAGCCTCACAGCAGCATTATTCTTAGTCAAAAAGTAGAATCAATCTGAATGCTCAGTTGAAGTATGTATAAGCCAGTTGTGGTCTATCTGTTCAATGGAATATTATTTGTCAGTAAAACAACAGCAACAACAACAAAAACATTGCAGACTAGAGTGTAAATGTATCTCAAAATTACTATGCTAAATGAAAGATGAGAGATAAAACAAACAAACAAACAAACAACAAAACCCACCAAAATCCTGTATGTTATTTGATTTCACTACGTGAAATCCCTGGAAAAAGAAAATTCATATGTAGATTGGCGTTGGTGGGATGAAGACTGAACATGATGAGAATGTTTTAATTTATTTTATTTTATTTTTGGTAGCATGGGGGTAAAACCCTGGGCCTTGGGTACTGGACATGTATGTAATCATCTACTGAGCTATGTCTCCTACCTACAAACAAGCAGAGATCACACGAAATAAATGTTCTAGAGCCACATGATGCCAGTGGTGGCTAATGTACAATATGTATTTAAAGTCTGTGGTATGGGATAGCACAAGGAACTGGCCATTTTAGGAGAGTGAAGCTGATTTAGGATTTAGGAAGGAAGAACCAGAGTTAAATTTTAGAATTATGAGTGAACACTGGACATGGAAGAAGAGGAATCCCACCCCCTGGTGACAGAGGAAGCTAGAGATTCAGAGGGGACAGCTGGATGAGCTTCCCAGAAGAAAAGGCATGCAGGAGAAAAGGAAGGCACCACAGGTGAGCCCTCAGTGTTGCTACCTTTGGGAGGATGATCTAAGGCCTGGGGAGGTGCCTCAGTAGCAAGGAGCACTTGCTGCACAGGTACTGTGACCCGAGTCCAGATCCCAGCCTCCACCTAACACACCAGTATCCTGGTTGTCCAGGGTTGCCTATAACCCCAGCTCTGAAGTGGGTGGTGGAGGCAGAAGGATAGCTGGGGCATGCTGCCTTCCAGCCTAACTGAGAAAACACAAGCTCCGGGTACAGTGAAAAGCGCCTGCCTCAAAGGGAGAGATGCAGAGGATGATGCTCAATGCCTTCTTCCAGTTTCTGCATGCATAGACAGGCACATGTACCTGTACAGGTGTGCATGCATATATCAAACAAAGACACACAGCAGCACGCGCGCACACAGTAAATAAATAAATAAATAAATAAATGGTTAACAAGAATTTTAAGGTGCCCAGCTCCTATTAAACTTTACTTATATCCTTTAAGCTCTGGCTGCTTAAAGTGTGGGCTGTGGCCTGATGTGGCACAGCTGGAAAGGGGTGGAGTATCCCTAAAGCATTGGCAATCATGAGGGGTTTCTAAGTTCACAACAACCATAACCAGTTCAAAGACCAAATGCATAATGAGCCCAAACACTCTCCACCCGCCCCGCCCACATCACATGACACCAACAAAAGGTGTTTGAAATACCTCCCTCCATTCTGAGACTATTGTATGTTATGGATTGCAGTGGGGATTTTTGGTTTTTGTTTTTCCTGTACACACAAAGATTTCTTTCTTAAAAAAAAAATTCTGGTCTTTGGTTTATGGAAAACAAAAACTTTTATTATTTTCCTACTGTCGTTCTTCAGCTTGAAACGTCAAGGTACTCTAACTTTGAACAGTACTATATTAGTGTGTTTGATTTTTAAAACTCATAAATTTCACAAGTATTTAGTAAAATCATATTTTCTGTTTTTGCTTGCGTGAGACGTAGAACTATAAAGATTATCTGATGCTTTTAATTGGGAACATTTAGAAAAAGTCATTTTTGTATAACAAAAAGACATGTAAACGTTCACACCTCTTCTCATTCTGCTTTGGGGTTTGTTAAAATTATACCCTCAAGCTTTTAATTTGAGTAACCTTTGTTATTGTTGTTTTTCGAGACAGGATTTCACTGCATAGCCCTGGCTGTCCTAGAACTCATTCTGTAGACCAGGTTTGGCTTCAAACTCAGAGATCTGCCTGCCTCTGCTTCCTGGGGAGTGCCGGGATGAGAGGCCTGCATCACACTGCCCAGCTAATAACTTGATGTCAGACTTTAAAAACTGGACGTTGCTGTTTTCTTGGGAAAATAATTTGGGGGGAAAAAAGTGGCCCCGGTTGGTTACTTTCTTTCACAATGTCTCTGCAACAGTTTAGTAAGCAGTGTGGCTTCTTCCTAGACAGCTTAGTACTCCTGGGTCTTGTAAAGGCGCCTGAAGAAACTGGAAGAGATCCACTGCTGTATTTGTCTGTCCTGTGCATCAAGCTCAAACAAAAGTATATCGCTCTCTAAGAAGCCCCTGTCTGAGACACTTGAGTATCATAAAAAGCCATTAAATGAATTTTGGTTTGGGATTCGGACAGAATTTCCAAAATGGCCTTAAACATGCTTCCGCCGTTCTACATTGAATATTTAAGTGACACAGCATTCTCAACACTGACAAGCATAAAATCAAAAATATTGATCAACAGTGAAAAATACTGGAGAGGTTCTACATCCTGCAATATCCTGCAGTAGCATCTATTCAGGATTTAATTCTTTATATACAAATAAACAGGCAAGCCCAGGATGGTGGCACATACCTTTAATCCCAGCACTCAGGAGGCAGAAGCCACCCTGGTCTACAAAGTGAGTTCTCGGACAGCCAGGGCTGTTACACAGAGAAACTCTGTCTTGAAAAACAACAAACAATCAAACAAAGAACAACAACAAAAGTGAGAAGAAGAAAAGCAAGTCTAGCTCATAATATGCAAATTTGCTTTAATCTTTAATAAATGGTAAAATTATATGCATATCAAGGAACTGTTTTTAAATGTATTTTTTAAATAAATTATCAGTAAATGTTTGAGCTGTATGACTAGTTTATAAGCCTATGTATCCAAGGTGGTATACAAATGTTTCAGATGGGGCTGGAGAGACAGCTTAATGGTTAAGAGCTCTTCCAGAGGTCCTGGGTTCAATTCCCAGCAATCACAACCATCCATAATGTGATCTAATGCCCTCTTCTGGTGTGTAGTTGTACATGAAGACAGAACTCTCATGTACATAAAAATAAATAAATAATTTTTAAAAATAAAAACAGCAACAACAACAAAACAAATATTTCGGATGAAAAGAGGTCTCAGAGACAAAAGGTTTAAGAAGCCGTAAGCCCTCACTCACTGAGAGCAGAGGTATGTGGACCCCAACACCCTTAAATCCTAGGCTAAATCTTCCTGTGGAAAGTAACTTCTAAGTGACTAAATATACCAGGTAACTCGGAATAGGTTGAAAACTTTTCTCTGTTTTAGTGTTAAAAAGAGAATTACAAAAAAAACACTTATGCCCAAACTAGTCACCACGCCAGCCTTAGGGAGTGTCCCCTGCCCCCAGCAATGGGAAGATAGGCCTTCTCCATCTCCAGACACCAAGATGCTTGTCCTACTGTTTAGGCCCAGTACTGGAGTCTGAAGCCAGAAGTAACTCAGAGACTTTGAGGCGAATTGTGCACTTCATTTCCTTCAGCCATGGATATGTAATGGAGCTGGCCTATGGCTCAGTGGCAGGAGGCTTGCTAAACACGCATGAGGCTGCGGGGGTGGATTCCTACTCCCCGACCCCACCCCAGATGAGTAACAGACCAAGGTAGTATGAACAGTCTAGGATATTTTTCCCCCAATAAAATCACAGATAATCCAAATACCATTACTATGACAATATTGCAATAGCTATTGGACCTGCACATAGGCTTTACTAATGCCTTAATAAGAAGCATAAATATTATTATATTGCAAGTTTTGTTTGTCTATTTAGACCATTGTATTTCATTATAACTAGTTTTTAATCGTACGTGTTTAATTTTATGTTCTTAAAATCATTCTGTTCATAAAGACTGGAGTCCCATTGCATAAAAGCCCTCCATGATTCTGGGTACAGGACCCTTTCCCGGTCCCCATCTGAACCACTACCAAAAAAAAAAAAAAAAAAAAAAAAGGCGCCTTTTCCAACGCCAGAGATGCCACCATTACAGAGCAGTCCCTTTGGGTTTTTAAGATTCCCATTAAAATGCAAATGCCCCCGAAGGAGAAGAACTTCTCTGAGCGTTATTAGTTAACCCCTTAAATGGGGTTGTTTAGCAGCTAGCTGAGCGCAGCATCCTACAATTCAATTAAACAAGCCTTTATTGACCTGCGGCCGTGGGGAAGGATCCAGGCTTGGCGATAGGGAGTTCATGGATCCTCCTCTGTTCCTCCCCTCAAGGATGTTTGCAGTCTAGCAGGGGAAAATAAAAGAGATTCAAAAGAGACAGAGCAGAAGAACCCGCTCTCCCGGACTTGTAAAGAGCAAAGTCAGCTCTGTGGGAGAGAAGGCTGAGAAGGCAAGACAAGCATTTTGGTGTGTGTTTTGAAGGGCTGAGTCTGGACTCAGTTGGGCCTGTGGTAGATCCTAAGAACATGAGCCTTCCACACTTACTGCCCAGGGCTGAAGCAGAGCTTCCGGGAACCCCAGTGAAGAATCTAGAAGGCGATGGATGTATCCAAGAAGTGGGCTGAATCCAGTAGTAGAGTTCCTGAAGGCAGATTAAGGGGATGCTAGGAGAATGCTGGGAGTTTGGGCGTTAGTGGGGCAGCCAGACATGTGACTGCACTGTACTGTGGAGGGCCATAACACCAACATCAAGAGCTCCATATATAACTCTTTCTAGACAACTGGAAGGCTCTTACAGGAGCAGGATATATTTGATTTGTCCTTAAATTTAGCAGGAGAAAAATCTCAACAAGAGGGGACAGGGTCAGGAGAAAGCATTTCCTGGCTTGACACGATAGATACAGACTCAACTAGAGTACTGTGGGTTCCCTAAAGCAAGGAGTAGGTGGGTTCACCTGAAAGTTTGGCAGCTTCAGTGTAGATGTGTTGAGTCTGACCCTCTGTGGGCAAAGTGGGCTTGCCTGACTCCAAGAGCATCTCTGCTGCTCTGGGCCTGGAAGAAGGCTGAAAAGAAAGGTGGGTGCAGGGCATGGGTGGTGGTTGCAGTGGTGGCAGTGGTGGTTGCAGTGGTCGTGGTGCTGGTTGCAGTGGTGGTGGTGGTGGTGGTTGTGGTGGTGGTGGTGGTAGTATTGGTGGTGGTTGCAGTGGTGGTGGTTGCAGTGGTGGTGGTTGCAGTGGTGGTGCTTGCAGTAGTGGTGGTGGTGGTGGTGGTGCTTGCAGTGGTGGTGGTGGTGGTGGTGGTGCTTGCAGTGGTGGTGGTGGTGGTGGTGGTGCTTGCAGTGGTGGTGGTGGTGGTGGTGGTGCTTGCAGTGGTGGTGGTGGTGGTGGTGGTGCTTGCAGTGGTGGTGGTGGTGGTGGTAGTTTCAGTGGTGGTGCTTGCAGTGGTGGTGCTTGCAGTGGTAGTGGTGATGGTGGTTGCAGTGGTGGTGGTGGTGGATGCAGTGATGGTGGTGGCAGTGGTGATGGTGGTGGCAGTGGTGATGGTGGTGGCAGTGGTGATGGTGGTTGCAGTGGTGGTGCCTGCAGTGGTGGTGGTGGTTGGGGTGGTTGTGGCGGCTGCGGCTTTGGTGGGCGGAATCAGAAGGACCATGGCCATGACAGGATTGAGGGGCAGTATGGTATAAGATGCAGTATGTGGAGACTCCGCTCACATACTCCACCTGTCAAAGAGTAATGAGGGCTGGATTGTGGAAATGGCAGAGTAACGGGACGGAGACGACCAACCTAACTGCTACTGGGGTAGCAAGCGTTCCATGCCCCACAGGGTCAACGAAATGGGCAGGGAAAGGACAGAGAGTTGAGGCAGGTGTTGGGAACACCTGCAAGCAGCCCTAGGAAAGCAGGAGGCCGAGGTGCGTGAGGAAGTGTTCAGCACAGAAAGGCCGTTAAGTCATAAATACAATTAGTGGGATGTGGGGTTGGGTACAGGTGGTATGGTGGATGACAGGGGACACAGGCTGTACTTGTCACTGTCTTTTAAGTGTCCCCTAACATGAGGGAAGTCAGGTCCTGTGGGGCTGTACACTCAGGTGTGCTCCCTCTTTTCTTCTCTAGAGTGCCCAGTCTGTTTTCTTGTTGAAAAAACCAGGCAATAATAAAATATATCACCCACTCCTCTCTAGGGAGTGCTGTAAAGAGCAACCGATATACATACATAAATAAGCTCAAAGCTCTCAGCAAGAACGAAGTGTGCTAGAAACGCTGAACAATAATAAATTCAGCCACCCCGTCACCAAGATAGTAAACAAGGTGTCCTTTCAAAGAGCAAATGTAGTTAAGGAGGCACCAACTTTGAGTTATAGAGCCCCTAACAACAGGTAATTAAACCTAAGCTCCTGATTTGAGTTCTCTTGTTAGAGGGTCTCAGAGTGACCCTAATACCTTCGTCAAACTGAGGCCCAGACTATATAGCAATTAACTAACACAGACATCACTTTATCATCCCTTCCCTTCCTCAGCATCCCGCCACGCTGCTAATAGCAACCGACGCACCACGGCGATCTCTTCCCTTGAGCTGCATTCCTTGTCACACACCTGAGGTCCGTCTCTTGGCAGAATGGTGCCATATAAAATATTCAGACCTAGGTAGGATACAAGGGGCCGTCAGACAGAAACACAGGGGGTAGGGGGGGGGCCGTGGCAGAAGATCCGCTGCTAAAATGACAAAGACGTCAAATCCAGTTTTAAAGGAAGGAACACATCTCTAATTATATGTTCCACGCACAGCAAAGCTCTTCTCCTAAATCCCATCACAGGCTGGACTCCCCCGAAGAGCAGGCCTGGTAGGTAATAACTCCCCTTCTCTGTGGTAAAATCCAATTTTCACACCTGGTAAATGAAATAACTCCACTGTGAACTAAGGGCAGGTTGGGGTGAGCCGCTAACAGAAGGTTAGGGGCTCTGCATCCTATAACAGCCCTTCTGGGAACCCCTTCCTGAGATTTGCTCTTTTTATGCTGGTGGATGCTGTTTGGCCAGGAAAGCTCCAACCTGTGAGGGCACGAGGCTGAAGCCTTCCTCACCTGCAGCAGTTATGAATGAGCCCTGTGGCTCCTGGTTCAAGCATGTGAGGGCCTGGCCCTTGCTCTAATCTCTGGGTTGTTGGTAGGACGGCTCCTGGTAGTGTGTGTGCTTTTCATAGACAAGTTTATACTGCGTTCCTGACTTCCTGACCATGAGAAGGGGTGATGCCACTAAAACTCACAATCACCACCACCGTGGGAGAATCAGAATCTGTGTCCACACAACAGGCAGCTCCCACCACTACTACCTTCCCCCATTGGGAGGAACCCAAAAACAAAACATACATCTGAAATCACAGCTGGGGCCTGTGTCTTCATAACCCTTATGAAGAGAAAGAGAGTGGCTATCACAAGGAATTAGCAATGTGTATATGCACTCACACACACACTGTTTCACACACCTGTACACACACACAAAATATTGGCAATAACTGGAGCAGAAACACTTCACAGGACATAGAGGAATTTAGCAGAGGTAGCATACAAAGGGAAGACAAATTATTACCCAACAAATAATATTGAGATAGTTGTTCTCCTGTACAGGAGTAAATTTAAGATCTCATCTCATACAACACAAAGTTTCAGAGCTGAGGACATTTGTATGTATAAAAAAAATGAATCCATTAAAATATTTGTGTAAACTTAGAAAGATGGATATTCTTAGGAGAAACTCAAAGAAAAACTAATGGAACTTTATTTCATCTGAATGCAAAATTCTATATGTGAAAATATCACAAAATTAAAAGGCAGACAATCTGGTGGGAACAAAGCATTTCAAAAAATGCGGCTGAAAATTAATTAATATTTTATATATAAAGAACTCCTGAGTTGGAGAGATGGCTCATTGAGTAAAAACACTTACTGCCAAGACAGGCCACTTGAGTTTCAGCTCTGAAATTCATCCTTTTGGGGTGTTTTTGTTTTCTGGACTCATTTTGTAGACCAGGCTGACCTTGAACTCACAGAGATCTGACTGCCTCTGCCTCCTGAGTGCTGGGATTAATGGCATGCGCCACCACATCTGGCCCCTGAAACTCACCTTTTAAAGGTTCCCAAAGTTGCCCTCTGACCTCCACATGTGCACCATAGCATGCATGCACCCAAATACATATGAGGATGCACACATACACACAAATGCATAAACATATGTAATTTTTTAATCTTAAGAATTCCTAAAAAGATGAAAAATACAAATAAAGTGCAAATAGGCTGAGTCCAATTTCAACATTTCATACAGAATATTGACAGGGAAAAAAAATCACTTAAACTTGTAATGCAGGCTGGCCTCCAACTCAGAGTGTGTGTGAAGATGACACTGGGTGCCCAATCTCTGCTTTACTCCCAACCCCAACCCCAGAGCATTAAAACTGGAGCAGAAGCCTCCACGTTCAGTTTCTGCAATGCTGAGGGGCTCAGCCCAGGGCGTCTCACTCCAGGCCAGCACCCTACTTAATGTGTGTGCTACCAAATGGGCATTTTCCTACACTGCATGAAAGAGCGCACACTTGAGTACAAAGTGGTAAACTGCTTTCTGTAAAGGGCTGCGAGTAATTGTTTTGGAGCTTGCAAGTCACATGGTCGTTAGAGTGAGAACAAGCAAAGACGGTATGTAAATAAAGAAACTTGTCTGAGCTTCAAATGCGTGCCATTCATGAACATGCCAACATGACTCGCACACATCGTTTATGTGTTCTGGAATTTTCCTTTTGTAGTTTGCTAAGCATGTAAACAAATGAAAAGGAAAAAAAAAAGTGTACATAAGCTGACCTCTTCCTTCAGGTCTTCTTTTGCCAACCCCGGAGCCAAAGCATCTTTCAGTTGACACTATGTACAGAGAGATTTTGAAAAGGCCATTCACAGGCCTTTGACAATAAAGAAATCAGGTACAAACACCATCTAAAACAACAAGCTTAAGTTCATCTTCCTTTTCCCAATCTAAATATTCTTTTCCCGGGGATAATTTAGAAGGCAAAAGGATATAGGAAATGAAGTCTGGATTTTATGCAAAGGCATCTAAAATCATTAAACCTCACTTCATTCATAAGGTGAAATATTATATAGATATAAATCTTTATGGTATGCAAGAAAATGCCCAGGATAAAAAAACTACCTAGAAAAAAACAGGATAAAAAAAAAAAATAGGCTTATCTTCCTGTGCCAGTTTTGCAAACATGTTTGCATGCAAACATACATAGGACTGTTTTCTTCCATTTCCTTTTCAACTCAGGTTATTTGTATCCTTAGTCCTTTTAGGAATTCTTTTTAAAAGCTCTTAAGTTCAATTTACTTATTTATTTACTGTTCTAATTCTATACTGTGAATGGTGTTTTACTTTTGTGATCAGGAAAATATACAAATACTATATCTTTTTTAAAAAATCTGGAAAAACATCCAGATTTGGAAGTTGGGATGGACTACTCAGGGAAGAAATAAAGAAAAGCTTTTCAAATTCAACCTAGATGTACAATCCTGATAAAATTGCAATGAAAACCAGACCCAGGCAACTGAGAGTCACCAGGGTCTAAAATTCGTGCAAAATCACCACAGAAGTGTGGAGGGAGAGGGCGTGAGGGTATGAGGGTAGGGAGGGGGTGGGGGTATGATCAAAAGCAGCTGAGGCCTGGAATCTGCAAGTGGGTCTCCAGAAGCAACCTGAGGCGAGGCTGCACTGTGGGTCCAGAGTCCAGTGCACAGGGAGGCTGGGGACTTTTCTTACTCCTCCAATACCCAAACAATAGAACCCAAACAACACCCCTTTCAGACTTCAGAGGAATGGAATTCAACAGCCAACTCTTTTTTGTGGTTGAGACTCATGACCTCTCTTCCAGGGGTTAACTGTCCTTTATACCTTGATGTACCTTTTTCTCAAGAGTGAATGAGGAGGGCAGTTTACGGAACGGAGGGTTCTCCTAAGCAATTTAGGATCCCACAGGCTTGCTCAGAAGGTGAACACACAAGGATGGGTTTGGGTATCATTTGGGGGAGGTCACTGTACATCAGATAGGATGATGCTCATGCATCTGCCAGGCCATTTGGTTCTAAGGAGTCTCCAGTAAAGAGACCTAAGTGTTGGTGTCACAGGCAGTCGTAACATCTCACATGCAGCTTAAATGTGTTCAATAATTCTCCCCCGGTCATCCTTGTAATTATCCACATTGGAAACCTGAATTTCAAGGGTGTGACACGGATGCCTGAAATACTTCTAAAAACTGGATTTGAAAGTGGCAAGGGAGAGCACCCGTGTGTTACGACCAAGTACACTTGAGCACAAAGTTCAAGATCAAAAGGATGACTTATTGGCCTTTTTTTTCTCTTCAATTTCTCACCTGTAAAAAAACAGGAGCAGTAATAACACCTACTACTCAGAAATAATACAAGGGGGAAAAACCCCAGCACGTAATAGACCCTCAATAAAAGGACCAGAAACCACTAATAACTTTTGCCCAGTCAAAACAGTCACAAGGTCTCTATTAAGAAAACAAAGAAGAGTTGCTGTGAAGGAGGGTAACTGTGAGGTCACAGGAGAAGAGGATTTCCTTCCCTCTTCATTCCCAGAGCCTCCCAATTCTTTCCTTTTCTCTTTTAGGACAACAGGTGTGGAGATGGATGTACTAGTATATTTATCTTTTAAAAAGCAAATGTAAATTCTGCTGCGCGTGGTGCTTTGGAAGCTGGATAGGGGTGAGTGAGCAGTTTTTCCTCCTACAGGCTGCCTAAATCTCACAGAGCCCCTGAGAGGGCTAAGGGACCGTCTGCAAAGTGGCAACGTCCTTCATTTCCTTTGCGGTTTATTCCTAAACCACAACTCCGTCTGAGTGTTTGCTTTATGTACATTGAGCTGTGAGTTGGGCTTACTTCGCTCTAACATCCCTTGCCTCCCCATCATATGGAGGCTCGTCCTCAGCACCTCTTCCTCCAAGAAAAGATTTCCCAGCATATAGCAGAGGTTTTGAGCAATTCTCACAGCTCATCTATTTTATCCACAGCTGCCTGCAGGAGCGTCTTCTTCTCCGTGATTTCAATACCCAGGCTCGGGGTACAGAGGCAAGAGGATGAATAAGCGGATTGCGCATCATTTAGTAAAAAGAGGAAACACATTCTTCTGCTCTGAATTGAAGGAGAACATCGGGATTTCTAGGTAGAGACGGAGGGAGGAAATGGGATGGGCTGTGTTTGCTTCATAAGAGGAAGAAGGATGAGTGAAAAGAGAAATAAATGCAATGCTCAAGCCAAGGAAAGGACAATCAGAATAACACCCCAAAGCGACAAGGGAGCAGGTTCGTCTCCTGACGGCTGCTGCGGTTCTCCACGGAGTGTCTGCCAGGCTTGGCATTCCTGTGAGCACTGTTGGGATAACAGGCCCCCTTTTCAGCATCACTTGAGTTCTCCACCTCAGGCGAGGGACAAGATTTCAACCATATCACACACAGCTCTCAGTACTTACGAGGTAATGATCTTACAGAGGAAAGCAGCACAAACCATAAACACAACAACTTAGAAAAGCAAAGCCCTGCGGTGTGCCCCTGCGCATGAGTCACGCTGGGAGGTGGCCTCAGCGGCCCAGCCTTTCCCAGGCTGGAGCTGAGAGGCCCTCCGGAACAGCAGGGGCTATAAGAGCCCCCTCCTCTGGTGCAACTTCCTTACTAGAGGGGTGGAGGACTAGTCAGATCTGAAGAAGCTGTTAAACATCATTTATGTCAAGAGCATTTTGTCTTTCACATGGCAGAAAAAGAAGCTGGCTAACCAGAGGTTCAAGGAAAAAACTTACCCTATTTCTGAATTTTCCCTCCCGAGGTACTAGGGATTGAACCAAAGAAACTCAGAATTCTAAGTCTAGAGAGGACCTTAGGCATCTGCCCGCCTTCCATCTTTCAGATTAAAACCTTAAAAATTCAGACCTAAAGGAGTTGAATGCTTGTCCCCACTCCCAGTAACTTAGAGATGGAACCAAGTTTCCCAACTCCGAGGCGTGGTGCCCTTTCCTTATACTTCAAAAGGAACAAGAAGAACAAATAAGTACGCAAGTCAGTGTGACACAAACCATGAACGCAGGTGGAATGTGAAGTCTGAAGCGAGTTAGTCCAGAAAGGTTTCTTCGGTGAAGGCCCAAAAAAAGTGATACGCACGGACTGTCAGAAACTCTCTTCAGTTCAGCAGCCGTCTTTGGAATGCCTGATCTATGCAAAGTATATGACACAGAGGGAGAAGGGTCAGGAAACCTCATCACTAGGCCCTGATCTAAAGCACGGCTGTGCCAAACTTATCAGCTATAGGTCAGCAAGAGGGAAAGGCTGATCCTTAGACGTATTGTGACAGGAGAGAAAACCCATCTGGAGCCGTTGCCAGAGCCAAGTTGAAGCCTAGACAGAGTGCATGGCTATAATAATCCCAGCACTCAGGAGGCGAGGCAGGCAGATCTGTGATTTCCACGCCAACCAGGGTTACACAGAGACCTGTCGCAACAACAACAAACCGCACCACAGCTGCCTGGGAATGTCCAGAGGATATAACTTAAGAAAAAGAATTCAAGTTGTATTAAGGACCCAGAGGGGAAGGGTTTTTGTTTTTGTTTTTGTTTTTATTTTTGTTTTTTGTTTGTTAGAGACAGGGTTTCTCTGTGTAGCCTTGGCTGTCCTAGACTCACTTTGTAGACCAGGCTGGCCTACAACTCACAGCGATCCACCTGCCTCTACCTCCCGAGTGCTGGGATTAAAGATGTGTGCCACCACACCCTGCGATGGGAAGGTTTTTAAGTTTAAATTGAGAGAAAGTGGGAGAGTGTGGTGTCGGGAACCAATTTACATTTTTAAAATATTTAAAATACTTGGCTGTGGGACTATAAATTGATGGTCAACTTGAATGTATCTGGAATCAGCTAAAACACAAGTGGCTGGGCATTTGCTCCCATGAGGGGTTTTCTTGATCAGGTTGCTTGAAACATGATGCCCTATCCTAAATGTGGGCAGATGCCTCTGCTGGTGGCTTAGATAAAAGGCCACGAAAGAAGGAAACTGTACTTTGCCTACTTGCTCTCACTCTTGCTGGCAAGTTCATCTACACTGCTGCTACAACAGTCTGTTATCAACTTCTTCACGATTCCAGTGTAGACAGAAAACCAATAGAGGCTTCCAGGCCTTTAGCACCAGATCTGAATTGCTGAGACTTCCAACCTAGTGGACTAAGCAACTAGTGGATTCTTCACCTTTCCCGTGTGAGGTAGCCATTGTTGGACTACCTAGGACTACATCCTATGAACAGATGTAATAAACTTCCTCTTTATATACACTCTCTCAGTTCTGTTCTTTTACAGAACACCAATACAGTCCCTAAAGACATTATGATTTGATCCATCATATTGGTTGTAGTCATATTCAGGAATAAGGACATTTAAAAAATAAATGCATAACCAGGCGTGATGGTGCACACTTTTAATCCCAGCACTTGGGGGGTAGAGGCAGGTGGATTGCTGTAAGTTTGAGGCCAGAGAGTGGTCCATGGCAGCCAAGATAACACAGAGAAATCTTGTCTCGAAAAACAAAACAAAACAAACCAACCAACCAAACAAACCCCACGTACATGGATCTGGAGAGATAGTTCAGTGGTTAAGAGGGTTCAATTCCCAGTATCTACATGTCAGCTCATAACTATCTGTAACTCCAATATATCTGACTCCCTCACATAGACATGTATGCAGGCAAAACACCAATGCACATAACACACATACATATATCTTTAAAAAGCTCAGGTGGTAGGCTCAGAAAATTACAAAAGTGGAATTAGACAGCAGTTTTCCTAGCATAGCAATACAAATTAAGAACTCAGTCTAGAGACAGATGTGGTGGCACACACCTTTAATTCCAGCACTCAGCAGGCGGCAGAGACAAGCAGATTTCTGAGCTCAAGACCAGCCTAGTCTACAAAGCAAGTTCCAGGACAGCCAGGGCTACACAGGAAAAACCTTGCTTCAGTAAAACAAAAACAGAAACCAAGGTCTACCAAGCAAAGCAAGAACTTCACCTTTTGAGGATTTTTTTAAAAGACAGGAAGTGTTTAGCCTAAAACCAGTACCACTCTATTACAGCAGTCGGTTATATTTTACAAGTCAAAAATTAAGACATAACATATGCTTGTGCACACACTGGAACAGAATATTTAAAATAAAGATAAAAAGTTACAGTGATTTGGGACAATGCTTCCAGAACATTCTGCTGCATTCACCCCCTTTTTGTCCCATAAGGGGGTCATGCTTTGTTCAGTCACTACAGCCTTCTCAAGTTACAAAGGAAGATCAGACTCTAGGGTCAAATCCCATCATTGGAGAGGCACGGGTGAAACTGAAAGCCACAGGAACAGCAAGCGGATACTGGATAAATAAAATGAGATAACTTGGGACCACAAGACCACCTCAGTGTTCTACAGGGCTGGCTTCTGCAGGCCTCAATAAATCCTAAACATAGCTATAATAAGCTGACAATGACCTTGGCTAGCATGGGTGCCATAAGATGCTCAAATTGCCATGAATTTAACCCACTTTCCTACTTATCAAAATGCAAATCTAATTATTTTACTATAGTGGCTATTCAAGAGGCAAAAAAAAAAAAAAAATCCCAAATTTTCATATAATTACTGTGGAAAGCTCTGTGCTTATTTTTGCACTAGCACAGGCTTCCTATGACCCCACCAAGCTCTGGCCCCATAAAAGAGTGTGATGAGGGGACTGGAGAGATGGCTCAGAGGTTAAGAGCACTAAGCTGCTCTTCCAGAGATCCTGAGTTCAATTCCCAGGAACCACTTGGTGGCTCACAACTGTCTGTAATGAGATCTGGTGCCCTCCTCTGGTGTGCAGGCAGAACATTGTATATGTAATAAATAAATAAATAAAATCTTTTTTAAAAATATGAAGAGAGTGCCCTCTGTATAAATAGACACTTCTCTTTCAATGGTAATAGATTCGTGAGATTCATCCTTGCTTTCGCACCTCACTCCTCCAACGACAGGAGGCCAGGAGTAAGTGAAGTGACTAGCATCGTAACCTTTCACCTCAGCCTCACTCTTGCTGGCATTGAGAGAAACATCATCTTAAAGTTAGTCCAAACCAAAGCCCAGGAAGATTCAGAGCCCGCCCTGGATGATGCCACAAGTGAGGCAACAGCTCTTTCTCGTTAGTGCTGTATCTGAAAGCACCCCTAGATGCCAAGTGTCACCACAAGGGTTCAGAGTCACTAAGCAAGAAGAATGACTTCAGGGGCTTTTGTGCTTTGGTTTCCATGTGGTGAGTGTCTCCTGCTCATTCTCCGATTTGGCCGAGACTAGTGTAAAGCATGTTGCTTCACCCAGACTTGGGGGAAGTGACTCAGCGCTGGCTAGCAGGTAGAGGTCCTGGGCTCCCTCCCCAGCTAAGCTTAAATCTTTGGATTTGGCTGGGCAATGTGAGCTGGTGTTAAAGGTCTTGCCTGAGGGAAACTTAGGGCTCAGTAGCCTATACCTACCCAGATAAAAATATATAGCATATGCAGAGAGTATAGGGAACTGTGGAATACAGTTTTTTTTTTTTTTTTACTTTTCTTATGAGATTTATACTTTGTATATAACTAGAGATGCCAATCTCTGTAATTAAAATTTTTTTCTAAACTTAAAATGTATGTTTATTCATGAACAATACAACTCAGTATTATGACATTAAGGAAAAAAAATCTTGGTGTTTTCAGATTCCTGGTACGCTACTCCTTGAGATTCAGGGGAAAAAAGAATCAGCATTCTCAGGTAGTTTCAGAGTTTCCAAACATATTTTAACCACACTTATAACAGAATTCGCGTGCTATACTTTGAGTAGCTTAAATCGTTATTTAATGAATAAAACGCAATAAGTTTGGTAATGCGCCCAAAGAACTGCATCTCGCAGGAATAGTCAGTATGAGCTATAATTTAAAAGCCAGGTCTCCCATCAGGGTAGCAGGCCCTCATGGAATCAAGTGTAGGCATAGCCATTTAAGGAGGACTTTTTCAGTGACACTGTGTTATACATTGAGAGAGCATTCAAATGACTTACAGGAAGTACACTACATAGGTGAGTTCATACTAAGCGGTTTACCTCTTGATTTGATTTGATTGCATGAGGCATAACATGTATCATACGCTTGTCTGTGTAGCAGGAGCATGCAGTGTCCTCAGACGGTGTCAGATCTCATAGAATTGGAGTCACAGACAGCTGCCAGCTGGGTGCTGGGAGTTGAACCCTGGTCCTCTGGAAGAGCAGCCAGTGCTCTTAACTGCTGAGCCACCTCTCCAACACTTGTCTTTCTAAAAATTATCCTTTCCTAGCCAGGCACAGTGGGCACATGCCTCTAATCCAGCACTTGGGAGGCAAAGCCTGGTGGATCTCTGATTCCGAGGCCAGCTTGGTCTACAAAGCAAGTCCAGGACAGCCAAGGCTATGTATAGAAACCCCATGGGAAAATATAAAATAAAAAGGAAAGAAAAAAGAAAAATTTTTTTCTTGTCTTCCTTCCTAAATGTTGTGCTATAACTACCTGTGTGTTTGTTTACTTAAATACATGTATATTATAGATTAGGGTCCACATCAGGAGAGTTCTTTCTTTCTTCCTCGCTTTCTCTTTCTGAGATAATGTGGCCTCATTTCATTTTATACATTCTAAATCCATCAATTTTCCTGAAAATTTTGTGATTTCATTTTTCCTTGGTGTGGGATAGTCTCTCTCTCTCTCTCTCTCTCTCTCTCTCTCTCTCTCTCCTCCTCTCTCTCTCCTCTCTCGCATCTCTCTTCTCTCTCTCTCTCTCTCTGTGTGTGTGTGTGTGTGTGTGTGTGTGTGTGTGTACCAGATTTCATTATCCATTGTCTGTAAAATGTGCTTTCACACTGGCATAGTACATAACTATAGTCTCAGTTAGTTACTTGAGAATCTGAGGCAAAGTTGCCTGGTACCAGGAGTTTGGGGGCATCCTAAGCAGCACACAATAAAAATAAATAAAATATTTTAAATAAACAAAAATTATCGTTGAGCTTCCTAGTCCCTAAATACAGTTCAGCAGGGATGGAAATTAAACAGCGATGATTTGGAGGTTGGGAGCCAGCCCAGCAGGTGAAGATGCTCCCTGGTGAGCCTGACAGCCGGAATGTGGTCCCAGGATCCACCTAGAAAGCTGGCTGTGAGGGTGCTACTCAGCTGTAATCCCCGTGCTTCTGTGGAGAGATGGGCGGTGGTGGGAGGACTGGCTGGAAGCAGGCTGGCTGGCCACGTGCTTCCAGCCAGCCTGGGACACCCAGTGCAGCAGCAGGAACAAGAGATCTGACTCAGCAAGGTGAAAAGCCAAAACCAACTCCCAAAAGCTGTCCTCTGGCCTCCACACACATGCCATGGCATATGTGCACCTGCGCGCGTGCACACACACACACACACACACACACACACAAAATAATTTTTAAAAACATTTTAAGAGCAGTGATTTCCAAACTTTAGAGCCATCTGCCTCCATCCTGATCCCGCCTGCCTCGCATTCCTCTACATTGCATCAGGTAATAAACATATTTACTTAAACATCTAGCAAGATTAACTTGGAAAAAAAAATTCCTGAGAATTCTGTGTCACTGATCATGATAACTGAACCCTCTAGAAATGTGTCAAAACTGTTGCTGCCCCTGCTAGAAGTACAGACTCGGAGAGTGCTAGGTACTTTTAAAGAATCTGCAGACGCCAGTGATGTGCAAAGACACATCAATTCTATCTGGTTTATTCCAATTCTCTCAGGGCTATTAGATTCTATTACCAATTATTAGATATGGGTTAAGAAATATCCCTAAATTGCAGTACGGAGTTGAAACGATAAGCAGATAAACACAAATGAGAAGTTAAGGGTTTTACTACAAGGTTTTAAGACAGCATTTTGAAATGATCAGACTTCCACCCTCCTGCCCCTCCCCCAGGTGCACATCCCCTGTTCTTGTGCTGCCCAGCTATCCAGAAATGCCACACTAGGTTTGCTGCCCACTGAAGGAAGCATGGCAACCAGACCAGAGAACCTCTGGGCCTGGGTTTGAATCCAAGAAGGCAGATGACTCGTGTGTGGGGTGGCTAACGACTGATTTGGCTTTCATTTGTTCCTCATTCATGGTGTTGCTAACACTCTATTAGGTGCTGGGCACAGGGGAAGGAATGGAGCACAAATGCCATGGTTTGGTGGGGGAATCAGAAAAGTTAAAATAATGAGTGTGAAGACTAGCAAGGATCTACATGGAAAAGCTAACCTGGTCTCTAACCTGGGCTCCATGGGTAAGCTACCCTGGTTTGTTTAGAGGAACTAACCTTGTCTGTGTCAGGGAGCTAACCTGGTCTGCATGAAAGAGCTAATTTGGTCTGCATGGGGGAGTGAACCTGGTCTGTATCTTCGAGCTAATCTGGTATATATGATGGAGTTAATCTAGTCTGTACTGGGGAGCTAAACATGTCTGCATATGTGAGCTAACCTAGTCTGCACTGGGGAGCTAACCTGGTCAGTATCTGGGAGCTAATCTGGTCAATATGCAGGAGCTAACCTGGTCTGCACAGGGGAGCTAACTTGCTCTGTGTATGGGAGCTAACCTGGTCTACATAGGGGAGTTAACTTGCTCTGTGTATGGGAGCTAACCTGGTCTACATGGGGGAGCTAAGGAGGCTTGAGAATCAGACGTGTCCTGAAGGGTGACATTCAGGTGTAGCCAGAGTTAACCTGAGAAAGGCATTTCCTCCTTTTCAGGTCCCTGCTTTGAAATGGAGTTATTATATAATAAGCTATCTCAGGCTTCTTCTGAAGTTTTAATGAGTGTTGACATTAAAGCAGTTAGCACTGCTTCTGGCTTGTAGTAAATTCTCAGTAACCGAGAGATGCCATTACTTTTTTTTTTTTAACAGCCTTTGTTGAGTTACATCAAAAACCTTCTCATTGCTGATGGGGGCTCACGCCTTTAACCCCAGCACTAGGGAGGCAGAGGCAGGTGGATCTCTGTGAGTCCCAGGCCAGCATGGTCTACAGAGTGAGCTCAAGGACAGCCAAGGCTACAAAGAGAACCCCTGTCTCAAAAAACAAAAAACAAAAAACAAACAAACAAACAAAAAAACAAAAAACAAAACTCTAAAAAAATGCAACACTTACAAAGTGACCCTTCAACCAAATTCATCCATTTTCTGCGCATGCACCATGGGAGGCAGTGAGGAGCAGACTGTGGAAGAATATGGCCTCCCCTGACTACGCCAACAATGCCCAAAGCTCACCTTTACCACAAAGCAGGTCCCAAATCTCTTTAGTCACAGGGTTACTATGTCACATGAGTCAGATCTAAAATTCTGGCCCCTTCAAAGGCTGCAGTTCCTCCCTGTTTAATCAGACATGAAACAAATCGCGTGCTGCGGCAGAGGCGTACAAACACGCTTTAATTACAATATTGTAACACCAATTAGAGATCTATCTAATCGAGGACTCGGCACTTCCTGCTCGGATATTACTCCCATGTTGGGATAATTACTGCTAATTAAGCTTGGAACTAATTAGGCTAAATGATCTCATTTATACCAACAAAGATGACTTCTAGGAGTTCATAAGAAAAACTAGGGTGATCTTATCATTCCTGGACTATTTGGCTTTTCATTCTGGAAATAAGGCACCTTTCCCTGACGTCAAGGTGCGTGCTCGCTTCATCCACGGGATTCTGGGCGGGATGGTAACAGGCTCTTCACTTGTCTTCCCAGATACTCCTACGTAGAGAAACATGCCCTCTCCACTCAAGGCGTCCTGTATTCCTCCACAAATGTGTTGAAAACAGCAGTTACCGAGAGGCAGGCTGTGGCAAAGGGCCATCCAATGCAGCTTTGTTGAGGGTCCCGTTTGCCTGCAGGTCCAGCACATCTGTGTCAGCACTCCGGTTCTGTCCCACACAGGGCAGAGTACTCCCCAGCTCGGCCTGAGCCAGACAAGCTGAAGTTGGTATGCATTTCGTTTGCTGCCTAGTCCTCACCTTCCATCTCTGAGACCAGGATTGGTAATAGTACCTTGGGGTGTTTCAGGGAAGGTGTTTGGCATCTTCTGCCTGGTACGTGCCATTTATCAGTGAGCAATATGATTTTTATTTTCCCCTTCAAGGGTGCCATAATACCCAGATCTGAACTCGGTTCTGCTTTCAGCTGTTCTGCATTCTTCTCTGGCCCGGAGCAGTGGTCGCGAGCAGAAGACACATGGGACAGAGTTAGGAGGTCTGGCAATCTTTCAGGTTGCTCTCTTACCAGCTGTGCAACTTGAGAAATTCACTTTTGTCACATCTCTGACCATGTGTTCTACCCATACACGTACTTTCTGACTCCATCTTTACAACAATACTCCCCATTCAAGATAAGAAAGGGGAGACCTCAATAAATAGCTAACTTAAAAAATAAAAACCAACGCTGGGCGGTGGTGGCACACATCTTTAATCCCAGTACTCAGGAGGCAGAGGCAGGTGGATCTCTATGAGTTCAAGGCCAGCCTGGTCTACAGTGTGAGTCCAGCACAGCCAAGGCTGTGAAACCCTGTCTCAAAAAACCAAAAATATAAATAAATTAAATAAAATAAATACAGACAAACTTCACTGCAACTAAATGCCAAGTCTGAGAGCAGAACTCTCTCAAGCATGTCCTCCAAGTGACCCTTACAATGGATTGCCCTCATCCCTACCTGTAAGGAAGGGCTTGGAGTCTTTACCATCTTCACTGTTTGTCTGATACATGCTCCATTACATGGAGAGTAGCATACTCCTGCACTACAAACACCCAGACACACCAGTCACACACTAGAGCCCACAGACGCCCACACATGTACCTGCACTCACATGCACACACACATCATACATGTAATCTTTGTTGGGTGTTTCCATGGGAGACAGTGGAGTTCTTAAGTATCTTCCCAGCCTCTGTAGGGTCTTCCCCCTCATGGATTTGTACAAATGAAGAGCAATGGGCACTAAGGATTTTTACCCCATTTTTCTGCTGTGTACAAGGATTGTTTCCTCACCCTTCCTAGAAGAGTGAGCAGCCTTGGCAACTGAGGTGCTTGGGCACAGAGCCCCCCAGTGTAACTTATTACAAAAGCACGCTTTTAAGGAATCTCGAAAGAGAGCCGGAAGCTGTCTTAAGAACAAGCCTTAAAATATATTAGGTGATTAATTCAAGGGCATGAAAAATAAATAAATAACTGCTTTGGCAAATTAGGGAACCTTTTATAAGGTGAATCATCAAGCCATCTTCCCTGCTCTCATTTCTCCGGTACACAGACAGAGGCTTAATGTATTATGCTTGATTCCTTAATATAGCAAAGGTCCTTGGCTTCTTCTACCATGAAAACATGCTGGAGAGTAGAGAGCTTCTGTCCTGGGGAAACACTCAGAACCAAACCACAGCACAGCGCACCTAGGGGAGGAGTTGGTTAACTTAACCGTGTCCTGGTTGTTCTCTACCCCCATGTGGCCAAGATGTCTCTATGTCTCTCTCTCTCTCTCTCTCTCTCTCTCTCTCTCTATATATATATATATATATATATATATATATATATATATATATATATATGTAAATACACATACATACATACACACACTCTGCCCACTTGTGTGCCTGCAGGCCAGAAGAGGGCACCAGATCTTATTATAGATGGTTATGCACCACCATGTGGCTGCTGGGAATTGAACTCAGGATCTTTGGAAGAACAGACAGTGTTCTTCACCTCTGATCCATCTCTCCAGCCCCCCAAGATGACTCTTAAAGAAGACAGGTTTCTTCGTGACTGGCTGATCCATTTAAAGAATTTATCTGTCACCAGGAGTGATGGTGCACGCCTTTAATCCTAGCACTCAGGAGGCAGAGGCAGGTGGATCTATATGAGTTCAGAGACAGCCTGGTCTACAAAGAGAGTTCCAGGACACCCAGGGCTGTTTCACAGAGAAACTCTGTCTTGAAAAAAAAAAAAAACAAACAAAAACAAAAACAAAAACAAAAAACAAAACAAGCAAACAACAACAAAAAGAGGACTTGTTTGTCCCAGAGACTATTGTCCACTATTACTTAAGTATGACCTACAGTATTATTTAAGTAAGATCTACAGCCATCACTGTCATTTTGGGACCCACAAGCAGGACTCTCCTAGGAAAGGGCTTTATCTGAAGGTTCAGTGTTGACTCTTGCAAAACAGTCTCTAAAGTGTCTCAATGATGGTGTAATATCAGTTCTTCTTTGATAAGGGTTTTCTTCAGATTCTCCTCAGACAGCCCCTCTTGCTTATTTATTCATTTATTCATTTGTTCAACCAACACTGGGTTCCTATTCTGAGCTCCATAGGGGTTGGGTTGGGGGGCTTGGGAAGATCCTGTGCTCATCAAGGAGTAGCTGCTCCCCTATGATTGTCTCCCCCCCCAACCCCCCTGAAGAGCAAGTTATCCATCCTTCTTATCTGAGGAGTGGTTTTCTCTGCTGGAGGATGAAAGAAGAGAAAGTTCAGAAGTTGGTTTAACATATTTAATCCTCTTCCTACAAACGTGGAATGTCTCTCACTAAGAGAATAGGAAGAAACTAGGTTGGCAGGCAGTTCAGAGAGCAGTTTGGCAGAAGGACAAGTGGGGGAGGGAGGCTGAGAGGGGGGCGCGGTGGGAGAGAGATAGCAAAAGGTCCTAGCATTCGTTCAACTAGTATGTGATGAGCTTTGGATGCGATGCTAGGCACGGTGCTAGGGTGACATGAAGATTGAAAGTGAGGTGAAACTCGCTCTCCAAGACATATGCAGTGTTTGATGGAGAAAGTACGTGATGGATTTGGAGCACTCTCCCAGGTAAACTCGACAGGTTCTCAAGAGCATTTGGATGTAGTATTAGTACCTTGGTGAAAGGTGGTGGTGACAAATAACTGGCAAGAGAAACACAGGCGGTGGTTCTGCCTTTCTAAAACAAAGTGGATGTGGCTTCTTTCTGTGTTTTTAGTTAGTTTGTTTGTTTGTTTGCTGAAGATGCCTGTGGGAGAGCAAGCTGAAGTGCCTGTGGATAACTGTAAGGGGTCTGGAACTCAAGAGAGGCCTGAAGCCTTAGGGAAAGGATTAGAAACTAGTGTGTACTGTGTTCACAGAGAATGTGGATGAGGTAGAGAGATGGGATGAGGAAAAGGAGCAAAGAGTAAAGTGTGCACGCGGAAGAAATTGAGAGCTCTGAGCCCTAACCACTAGGCAACCAGAGAAGCTACAGGTAAGAATTGGAAACTGCAGTTCCTGCACCTGGGAGATGATCATGCAAAACCACGCCCACTCTACTCCATAGAAACTGCTTTTGCTAACCTATGAGGTGTTTTCCAGCCTTCCAGCCTATGTCTTGCTTGCCTTCCACCCTGCATCTTCCCTGCCTTCCAGTTTGCATCTTGCCTGCCTTCCAGTCTGCATCTTGCCTGCCTTCTTTGCAAGGTTTGCATCACTGACTCCCCAATGCCTTCAGGGACACTAATTTTTCCTCCTTCTTCTGTCTTTCACCTTTTCTCAGCTTCTGCCTTTTAAATTAAATATCAAGGATTTGCCAAATCCCACCCTAAGACTTCTCTTCTCATTCAGCATGCTCTCTGTGGGTGGTTTTGCAAAGCTCCTGTTGGTTATTGCTCACCAACAGATGGCTCTCCATGTCTCCAGCCAAACACCTTGCTGAACATAGCACCTGACATAGAAAGAAAGCAGCAAAGGTCTTCTGAACTGAGTTCTGCTGGGTTCTTCCAGACACAGGCTCCTCCAGCCATCACCACCTGGATGTTCTCAACATCTTCACATTCATTAAAAAGAAAGAAAGAAAGAAAGAAAGAAAAAAGAAAAAATCCTCATGCCTGGTCTTTCTTTTCTTCCCCCCCCCTCAGAAAAACACAGTTATTGGGGGGTATTTACTCTCATGTGTCTTAAGCTTCTTGAGGCTACCTGTCCCCAGAGATGATTTGACCATAGTGCTTTGCCTCTAAGCATTGCCACCCTATGACAGAGGTCTATTAGAAGTAACAGGGTCTACAGAAGACAGCTTGGGCTCTCTACAAGGATAAGGCACTGGCCAGAGAGCTGGACTCATTAGCATATCTGAAGCCTGATATACAAAAATCTTTCTTAGGAAAGGGTCTGCAAGCTCAGGCACAGAGAGGAGCACACAGAAGGCTGCTAATGGTTCTGGGTGTCTGTGACTTGCACACACTTTCAAAGTGCAATTGTCAGAGCTGCGGTGGAGCCTCCCATTTGAAACAGATAGCCAGCACTTGAGCAGAGAGCCAGACAGACCTGCTGGGTCACTAGCCCTGCCACTTTGGAAGATAAGGGAGCTCCGCAAGAGGAGGAGGGAGAGATTGCCTCCTGAGATTGCAGGGTGGGGTGGGGGGCGGGGCAGGGGGCGTTGCTCCCAGGGCAAGAACTGGTGTAGGCTTCATTGTGCAGGAACACTACCTGCTTTCACTTCTGGTCTCATTATTTCCTTCTTCCCCAGAGTCAGGCATTAATATTCTCATGGAGGATTGGTTATATGCCAAGCTTGATGCAAAACAAACAAACAAACAACAACAACAACAAACCCATGTGTACCATTAAGTGTTGAGCATATCTTTTTTTTTTTAAGTGAAATATTTTTCTCATGGCTTTTACCTGATTCAGAAATAACTGAGTGGATTCCATTTTGTCTCTCCCCTCTAAATTTCCCTTAGGCATAGACCAAATATGTGTGAAATGTCAGCTCAATTAGGATGTGTTGGAAGGTATCTATGCTTCTGACAAACAGGCCAGGGCAAAGGCGGTGGCATCTCTTCCTAACCCTGTGGATGTCACCGCTGTAGCAGGAGGAGCAACCACGGTAATCGTTGGCTAACGAAATGAAACAACAGCAAAACATGATTTCCTAAAGTTCATATTGTCTATGAATTCACCTTTATAAGAGCTCATTACCACAGCCAATGGGTTTGGGAAATCCACTTGTTGGAGTTGGTGGGGGGGGGGGGCTAGGAGCAGTTCGTTTTTTGTGAAAAATCAGAGAAAGATGGGGTTGGGGGTAGGTGGACGGAGAGGTGGCTGGGAAGTTAGATTTTTGCAGAGGAATACAGTTTTGCTCCTGGCCCCTGTATCAGACAGGTCTTAACTGTGGGCACCTGCATTCATGCGCACATCCCAAACACACACACACAAATACAAAAAAAATTAAAAATATATTCCTAATTAGAAGAAGGAAAGCCAGAAGATGATACCCATCTGTGAAGAGAAGTGAAGCTGCACGCACAGTCCTTACAGAAGCGGAATCCTTCCCACACAGGACGAGGCTCTTGGCCTCTTCGGAGGCTTCCCAACCTCACAGCCTCTGTTTCCCACAAGGCCTGATTTAACACACCCACAGAAGATGAGGTACTAAGGCATCTGACGCAATAGCCTGGGGTATCCAAAGCCCTTCCGTGTGCAATTTCCCCTCCAGTCATCACACATACACACTGTTGTCATCTTTAACACCAAACTCACAGTTAGGTTTACACAGAAATGAGTTATTGGTGGCACTTAGGCTTTAGAGCCAGTCACCTTCATGGGCTCCTTCTGAGGAACTTCACCTAAGTAAGTTTGACTCTTTTTTTTCCCTGGAGCTCTCTTCTCCAACTAAATAAGCCAGCTCTCTTGGACAAGCCATGCCTGTATATACATTTTATCCTCAAGTAATCAGTTTGTCTCTCTCAGGCCCCAACATCCATTTCTCCTGAAGAAGGGGCCCTACAGTCCAGATAACTGTTGGAAGGATAGAGTGACCATGAAGTGATGGTTCCAGCAAATCCACTACTTGTCATGCTGTGGTCATCCCTTGACGTGTCCTTAGGCCAAGGAGACACTCAATGTCTTCATGATAAACTTTTATTTCTATTTTCTATTTGTTTTTATTTTACTTTATAATTGATTTATTTTTATTTTATGTACATTGGTGTTTTGACTGCGTATATACCTGTGTGAGGGTGTGAGGTTCCCCTGGAACAAGAGTTACAGACAGTTGTGAGCCTTCAAGTGGCGCTGGGAGTTGAACCTGGGTCCTCTGGAAGAGCAGCAGCCAGTGCTCTTAACAATTGAGCCATCTCTCCAGTTCTATTTGTTTATTTTTGAGACTTGGTCTCTCTGTGTAGTTCTGAAAATCGCTATATCAACCAGAGTATCCTCAAATTCACATAGATGTGCCTGCTTCCGTCTCCCAAGAGCCACCATGTCTGGCCCTCGTATTTTTATCGCTATTAGTACACCGCTAGTTGGATCGTGAACTCTCAGCGAAGATTACTTTTAGGGATAAGAATTTTAAGAAACAGTAATTTGGGGTTTTCCACAACTAAAAGGCATTGCAAGTGTTGTGTTGGTCATCTAGAAATGGCCAGCCATTAATGAGGATAGGGACAGTGGTAGGTTTATTCAGAGAAAAAAGAGTGAGACCCACCAGGCACCTACTATGTTCCAAGATCTACATACACAAGTCTTTTACACCCACAGGATAGGAGCACACCCCAAACTTCTTGGCAGTTTAAATCGAGATTCCCTGTTTTATTGTTTAAGGTGTGTGTGTAGAGAGGAACAAGGCGAGTCTCAGGAGATGGAGCTGGGCCTGGGGAATTTATGCCAGTTCTGAGTTACTGGAGACTCCAGGTCCCTAAGCAGCCAGTTGAGAAAGGGCACATGTGACTCTGAAGAGGTGCCAATGCAAGGCTGTGTATTTGCCTTCTAGCATGTCTTCCTGGTGACATAGTGAGAGCTCCCGGCAGCTGCATGTGGCCAGGCAGGAGAAAGAACATTCAATGGCAAAGCAGGAAGCCTGAGTGAGAATTATATCCCAGGCATCATTTCCTCCTGAGCAGATGGTATTAGGAGTCCAGTACGAGGGATGGAAACCTCTGCCATTCACTCACAGTGACACTGAGAAGAGCAGTGGGGACCCAGAGATGCACAACTTAAGTCTTCTCATGTTAAAAAAAAAAAAAAAAAAAAAAGGTTAGGGCATTGGAAGACAACGGCCAGTGTCTTTCCAGCTCTTGTTATTCAGTGGTTTAGTCTTAAGAAGTCCTGATGGTTGGGGGCTGAAGAGATGGCTCAGCGCTTAAGAGCATTGACTGCTCTGTCAGAGGTCATGAGTTCAATCCCCAACAACCACACGGTGGCTCACAACCATCTATAATGTGATCCGATGCTCTCTTCTGGCCTGCAGGTGTACATGCAGGCAGAGCACTGTATACATAATAATAAATAAATCTTTAAAAAAAAAAAAAAGTCCTGATGGTTGATTACGATTGTCAATTAGACTGGATTTAGACTCAGCTGAAGACAGACTTCTAGATGTGCCTGTAAGAGTGTTTCCAGAAAGGGTTAACTGAAAAGGAAAGACCCCCACCCTGAATATGGATGACTCTGCCCTTGAGGTCCCAGAAGAAACAAAACAAAACAAACAAACAAACAAAAAAAAAAAAAAAAAAAAAAAAGGAGAAAGCAGCCAAACACAAGTGCCTGTGTGTCTGCTTCGTCACTGCAGAGGTACTGTGGTCAGCCTCTCTCACTCCTGCTGCCACACCTTGCCACTGTTACAGACTTTATCCCCTCAAACAGCCCTTCTCCGAGTGGCTTTTATTTCAGTAGTTTATGACAGCAGTGAGAAAGAGTAGCCAATGAGAGGTAAGTGGAAGGTATGCATCTGTTAACTGGGGAGCTAGTAGGCTGGATTTTATTAAAGCTATAAGGTCATGAAAAATGGAATTTGAAAAGAATCTACAAAGGTCCTGTCTAATAGAACTTTCTTTTCACAAATGTAGAAATAGTCCCTAAATATACTGTCCAATATGGCAGCCACTGACTACCTCAGACTGTTTGAATGTTTAAAATGAAGGCAGTGTGGCTAAGATACAGATTTTAAATATCTAATTTATTCTAATTCTTTTACATTTAAATGACTATATGTGGCCAGTGACTACCATACTAGACAGGGCAAGCATCAACTTTATTTAAGCCAGGCACCAGGTACAAAGATCAAAGGATTGACAACTGTTTCAAGTAAAGAGTGAAGGAAGGCATGGGTTTGATTTAGGTAATTTCAAATAGGGCGCAATTATTGGTTTAGGTCTTCTAAAGAGGACACTCACATTTTTGTGATGAAGATGGCGGTAATAGGTTCTTTGCAACTATGTATAGCTTTCTGTTCTGCAGAGGTCTTTCATGGGTGTGGCTTGAGCCTCAACACAGCTCCATGCTATAGGAAGCAAGCAACAGTTTCTCATTTTACAGATGAGGAAATCTAGACTCAGATATTCGCCTAAGGCCACAGACTTCAAAGAGTAAGGAAGGAATGTTTTGAACCAAGCTCTAGACTTCATTTTTCTCTAGTTCCTTTCACAGACAAGGTAACATCCAAGCACCACCCCCCAGCCCCAGCAGCCCTTCATCGTGAAAATGGCAACATATTATAAAGTATGCTTAAATATAAGAATAGGAAACATGAGAAAAGGCCAGGGGTGTGGCACTAGGCTGAAGAAACCAAGAACTGGTTTTGTCTCTTGTGAGAGAAGGAAAGGAGTGAAAAATTAAGTCCCCACTACGTGCAGCTGTTCACAGAGACAAACGTAACATTCCGAGTCCCTTTGTCTGGTTGTCCAGCCAAAGATGAAGGCGGATCTCAAAGATCACAGAGTCAGATTGTGCCCCAAAGCTTCTAGTTGGTTCAGAAAGTCACAATTCCACCCTCCACTCCACCCTCCCGGCCCCCACTGAGCACGCTGCAAAGTGCTTAAAGCACACTCAGGCTGAACTTGAACACCAGACTTGATGCTCTTCAAGTGAGTTTCCTCTGCTGCAAAACCAAGGCATCGTGTTTTCCCCAATCTTAGATGGTCCTGGGGTACATTCACGGAGATATGCAGTGAACCCTGGGGGCACAGTGTTCATGAGTGGTAGATGTTAATACTGTGCACGATTTAGGCACTGCGGATCCTTGTGGATTCTGAAATAGGAGCTGCAGAAGTTACTTTGAGACAGGTGATGTGGAAAAGATCCCTGCAAGTCAAAGTGCTTTTGCTCAGAAAGGGGAGGTGAAAGTAGATGGATGCCCTGCGGGTTTTAAACAGTCGCTGATAGGATCAGTGACCCGGCAGGTGGGGCAGCTTTCTTCTGACTTTTCATCTCCCTGTGTGCAATGATGTCAAACTTTGTTCCCCCTCCCCCATCCACTCCCAAGTTCTAGCCCTACATTGTCCAAGTACATTTTGCTTAGTTTACCTAAATATTACTAACACCCACGTGCAAAGCCAGAGTCCCTGACAGACAGCTCCCTTGTATCCAGTCATCGATTAACCATCCAGTCCCTGGTATGTGCTATGCTACTTGGATTTTTTTTTCCTCTGTTGTTGTTTGTTGTTGCTGTGTGTTGGTTGGTTGCATGAGTTTGTTGTTGTTGTTGTTTTGTTTTTGTTTTTAGATTTATTTTCATTTTATGTGTATAAGTGACTTGCCTGCATGCCTGTCTGCCCATCACATACACTTATTGTCTGTGGAGGCCACAAGACAGTGTGAGACTGCAGTTACAGACAGTTGTGAGCCACCTCTGTGGCTGCTGGGGCTTGAACTTAAGTACTCTGGAAGAGCAGTTAGTGCTCTTAAATGGTGACCTGCTACAGACTACATAGGATAAGATCTGAGAAGTAAAATAGACAGGGAAATTATGTGGCGGAGTGTCTGTGAGTGAGGAATGCGATTGCTGCCTTAGGAAAGACCTCTCTGAGGAAGTCACAGTGGAGGCCTGGGCAGGGCTGGCCCTAGGAAGATCTGAGGGCCGAATGCCACGGGCAGAGAGTATAGGACATGCCAAGGCCTCAAGGCACAAACGAACTTGGTGCATTTGAGGGACTGAAAAGGCTTGGATGGCTAAAGATGGAACACAGAGGGTTAAAAGATGAACTTAGAACAAAGCTGGGCCAGGTTATGGGATGGGGGCAGTTCATGCTAGGCCATGGAGTTTGGATTTTGTTCTAAATGCAGTGAGGGCCATTTGGACGCTAAGCAGAACAGTGAGATCTACTCTGCCTTTTAAAAAGATTATCTGTAATCCAGCCACCCTCTGTCCAGACTCATGTGCCTGCGCGAGTGCTGCCCTGGACTCTGCTAAGAGCACCACACAGTTACCTGCCTGTGTCTCTCTCCCCACCCCCATGCAGTCTGTTGCTGGATCTCATGTGCCTCAGCAGAGTTTATGGATGCAGCCGACCCTCTATGCAGCCAACATCCTGATTCCAGCCCTTGAATAAAGAGTTGCTTGAGTCGCCTCTCCCGGTCAAGAACTTTCAATAGCTCTCCACCAGCGAGGAAACCAAACTGCAATTCTCTAACTCTCCACAGAGAAGCCTGAAGGAATAGATCCCCAAATCAGTTCATCCACTTCTCTATACACTTACCCACACGCATCCTGTAGTGACTTGGCCTTCCTGAGCATGGCTTGTTTGTACTTGTGCTGTTTTCTGACTCTGCACGGACACTTGCCCCGAGTACGTCTGCTGGCATCCTATGCTATGCTTTCCCTGGAGTCCAGTGAACCTGGGTCCTCTGGAAGAGCAGTCAGTGCTCTCAACCCCTGAGCCATCTCTCCAGCCCCATTACCAGAACCTATTTAAGGCATTTATTGCACTCTTCCTTGTGTTATAGTTGTCTGTGTGCCTGTTACTCCCCTCCTAAATCAGCTCCTTGAGGAAGGGGACAGAATCGCAGTCACTCTTTCTGTCTGTTGGTGCCTAGCAGAGCGTGGTGTGCGGAGGCATTTCATAAACATGTGCTGGGTGAACGGGGGAACAAAGATCCTAAAATTCATTTTTGGGTCGACTGGCTCAATTCGATGGTTTTAGAAAGCTGTGAATAATCACAAGAGGGAATGAGAAGGCATAACTTTTTAATCTTCACAGTGGTGTTTTCAACACTCGGCGGAAATACAAATAAGCATGGAAACAGTACTCCATCGTTCTCCACAGAGTGGGTGTTTGAGGACGGTCACCGGGAGTTGCAGAGAATTACACACCGTGCCCACAGTGCCCTAGGACGCAGATTCGGTGTCTGTGGCTCCTGTTACTCACAGCCCTTCAATCCCAATTTAGTGGAAATCATGTAAAACCATTTCCCTCAGCAATTAATTTTGAGTTGAGCAAATCCTTTTCAGGAAAGAAAAAAAAAAAAAAAAAAAAAAAAGATAAAAGTTTCAGTGAATTCTCTGACTCTTCAGTCTCGTATTAGCATTCCTGAAAGGCTGAATTAGTGTGTTGGGGTTTACCTCAATCAATGGAGCATCTGAGTTCATTTATCTTAAGTGACTTTGCTTTGGCAGAAAGGTGCCGATGAACTTCAGAGAGCGGAGACTCCTCATTACACAGAAGATGAGTACGGCATCGACAGCGGAAGTCACGGGGCTGGCTTTCCTCATTTGCCATCCTTTGCTTTATGCAAAAACCTGGACTCCATTTATGAGTCAGTCCGTAACTCCATATACCCTGGTGCTATTGATATCACACTTACTTCTAGTATATTGTTTAGTTGCAAACCACCTGTTATTAATTATGTCTGTGAATCATAAGGAACCAATGAAGGAAGGGTTTCTTGTTATTAATCCTTTTGAAGAGCATAAAGTATTCATCCGAGAAGATAAAGATCATCGCAGGGCAGCTAAGAGTTCCTGGGTGTGAGCTCGCTCACCTTGGACTCCCATCTCTGCTGCATCTCTCACGCCTACCAACGAGTGTGTTTAAATAGATGGTATTTTCACTCTTATGTTCATTTTCCTTTCTCTAATTTCACACCAGTGATGTGTTCTGATATTTGTAGCACAGTGAGCATAGTTCAGGGAAGGCATCCTCCCTGATGCATTTCTAGAAGGTGCCACCGAGTATCTACGTTGATTTCCACAATTTAGTAACCAGCTTTCTACCAGGTTCATCTTTCGGTCCTAATTCCTGGAGGGTTTCTTTCCTTCTTTGGTTGGCTTTGTTTTTATTTTTTGAGACAGAGTCTCTCTGGCTGTCCTGGAACTCACTATGTAGACCAGGCTGGCCTCACACAGAGATCTGCCTGCCTCTGCCTCACAAGTGCTAGGATTAAAGGTCTGTAAAGGTTTTACAGACCCAACTATTGTTCCATAGCCCAGGAATCCCCCAAACAATCCTTTTCAAGAATTAGTTTACTATTTTTGTATTTCAGAGAGATGAACGGGAACTTAGAGACTAGTGAGGTGTCTGCGCTCTTACCTCTGATTCTCAAGAAGAGAGTGGCTCTACTGTGACACTGGGTCGGAAGCATTCTCCTACCATTTGGAAAATAGGAGTGATCCTGAGAAAGCTATGTCACCAAGCTAAATCAGGAAAGCACACAGGTTCCAAATGGGTTTCACTGGCACGGGAGATGTAAAGTGCCTGTCATTCTTTCACACTTGCTAGAGAAGTGACATTGAATGGCAGGCGAATCAGGTGATCTGGCCAATTAGCACCTACAGGAGTTCTTAGTGCATCCCAATCCCACCCTGAGTCCTTCAAATCACAATGATTTGGTTAAAGCTATAGAGTTTTGAGTAGGTCATTAGAGGATGAAAACCAGGAACGATCTTTTGCTAAGCTTTTCATTACAAAGCTGACACTTAAACTGCTGGCAGAATTAAAAAAAAAAAAAAAAACAACCCACTTAAGAACACTATAAAATTGGGGGCTGGAGAAATGGCTCAGTAGTTAAGAGCACTTGCTGCTCTTCCAGAGGACGCTGGTTCGATTCCCAGTACTTCATGATGGCTCACAAACTATCTGTAACTCCAGCTCCAGGGCATCTTACATCCTCTTGTACCTTCCATGGGGACTAGGCTCACATGTCACACACACACACACACACACACACACACACACACACACACACACACACTGGCAAAACGAAACACTCATCCACATAAACTAAACTAAAAAAATATTTTTAAAGAGCGCTACAAAGTTGAAAGAATGGCTACAAAGGACTCTCAAAATGTCAACTCTGGGGCTCAGCGGTTGAGAGGATATGACTTTCACAGCAGGCCTGAGTTTGATTCCAAGAACCCACATGAGAGTCCAAGCACCTGTAGCTCCAGCCACAGAAGACCAGAAGCCTCGGTCTCTTCGGGCACCTACACCCATGTACCCATGCAGGCACCGACTATTAAAAATAAATAAAACGTCAATTCTAACACAATTAATTTCAAATGTGAAAAGAACAAAAACAACTTAAACCTAACATAAATTACTAAAGTCCACATTGTCTACATAGTGGCGTGTGGGCAGAGTGAAAGAGAGACATGCACAGAGAAAAAGCTCACGCAGCGTAGGAGGCACTTACACATTCAGATGAGATGCAGGGAAAACCAAGTACACTCCCAGACTGCACCAAGGGAAGATGTACATACGGGGGGGAAAAGGGGACAGTGCTCTGCTCCATTGATGGCCCACAGCCATCAATATCAGTGCCTTTATTTTTTTTTAACAAGGGGTATGGATAACAACAGTGCATTAATACAACAGCCATCAAGAAAGCAGTTTTTATACCACAGCCTATGAGGAAATTAGAGAGCGCCAGAGAAAAGAAGTCATGGCCTGGCGTGGTGGCAAACGCTTTCAATCCCAGCACTCAGGAAGCAGAGGCAGGCAGATCACTGTGAGTTCCAGGACAGCCTGGTCTACCAAGTCAGGTCAAGTCCAGGACAGTCAAGGCTACACAGAGAAGCCCTGTCTCTGAAAACCAAAAAAGAAACAAACAAAACAAAAAATAAAAAAAGAAAAGAAAAGAAAAGAAAAGGAGTCACAAGGGGCCACTCACACCCATTCCCAAACATTGGAAGGGCTACGTACTGTTACTACGGATGAAACTGACTGTGCATCTCACAAACTGAGCCAGGACCAGGGGACAGATGAAAATAAAGGGGTACTGAGCCTCCTGAGTGGCTCTGTTCCTCCTGGTCCTTTCATAGATCCTGCAGGGCTCCCTGGGTGTTAGTACCAAGAGTTCAGGCTCTAGGCAGGAGAACGCTAGAAACTCAACATCTCCTTCTGGCCCTAGACAACCCTGGCAGACTCAGGCGTCACTCAACCTTCCTAGGAGGAAAGGTATTTGGGAGCTAGGTGCAAAAGGAAATGCTCCTGGCAGAATACCAGGGTGGTGCTGTATCTCCGAGCTCTGGTAGAATTCTGGTTCAGTCAATGACGTGGGGCTGTGAAAAAGAACTGGACTTGGAGACAGATTTGGTCACAGCTCTGACGTTTGCTCTGACAGTTGACTTTAAGCAAACTATTTGACCCTCTCTGAGGCTTACTTCCCTCATCCACACATATTACAAATTTACAGTTGCTGGGAGAATTAAATGTAACAGCGTATTTCATTGATTTTAACAAACATATTTTTCACATTTTAGGAGTTCTGAAATTAAGATTTCAAATATTCTAATATTGACAGTATTACAACACACATGTCATTTTAGTTGCTAGTGGTCTTTCTTCTTTCACAGTAGGTCTTGTAAAACACACACACACACACACACACACACACACACACACACACAAACCTCACTAGCAGTGGCTATGGTGGTGCACACCTCTAATCTCAGCACTTGTGATGAAGAGCCAGGTGGATCTGTGAGTTCAAGGCCAGCCTGGTTTGTGTGTAGGTTCCAAGCTAGCCAGCCTTACATAGTGAGACCATGTGTTTAAAAAAAAAATCAATGACAATTTGTATTCAAAGGATAATATGCTACTATTTATTAAACACACAGACTGGCGCCTGAGGAGTGCTCAGAACAATGCTAATTCCACTTTTCTTTTTCTAGAAAACCTCCTCACAGCCTCTGGAAGGAAAGACAGTCCTCCAGAGCTCATCAGTGAAACTGTCCTGCAGATCCCCAATATGGAAGACTGATAGGAAAGATCACACCAGCCTGATCTTACGGACGTTTCTGTCCTGTTCTGTACACATGAGCATGTGTGGGTATGCCTAATATGTATATGCTTTCTCATTTCATTTTTCCTATAGTCATGTAAACGTTCTGTAATGTTCCATCTGGGCTCGCTCAGTATATTTTGTTCCAAATTGAAATTCATTTGTTGAATACAAGCCCAAATGTATGATCCGGTTTTATTTTGGGAAACAGGATCTGCCTGCCATCACCAACACTCTACCCTCGCCCCCCACCCCTATTTTCCCGACCAATCACCTACCACAGAATGCCTTTGTCAAGTTTAATTTCCTTCAGGCCTGACTTTTCTCTCCTGTGCTCAATTCATGACGCCTCCCTTCACCACAGAGGCGTATAATAAACTGGATGCTGCAAGGAAGCATCGGGAGGGGAGGTCTTTTTCCCCCTTTCTTTCTTGACCTGGCTGGCCCTGAACATAATCATCAGAGAGGCTTTTCGTAGTCAGTCTGTGTCGTAAGTACACATTTTTCCCCATGTAAGAACATACATAATCCCTTATAAAAGGTTATCAAGCATTGCCTCGCTTGTTATTTTACGTGCTGAGTTACCTAGGTTAATTACACATCACACAGAATCCACTCCTCAATACCTGCTTCCCATTAGTTAGTGATCTAAAAGTATATGCGAACTAATCTTGCAGTGACATCAGAAATTCACTTGCTAGCTCTTCCTATGCAGTTGCATGAGGCTTGGTTTGTCCCCACCAGAGGATATATAGTGGTCAAATTGAGTTTTGGTTTAGCCTATTAGCTAGCTGGTTAGTCAATGTTCACTAAAGGGGCCAATATATACCCATCACTCTGCTGGATTCTGGGAATTACTACAGAGATGAAAGTGAGACCTTCGAGGAAATCGGCTCTCAGGGTTGAGGCATGAAATGAAACAGAAGCCATACTGAGCAGGGACACTCTGGAGTGATGACACATAACTGGCTCACTTGTGGCCCCCATTGCCTCTTTCAGTGCATACACTGAAGGTCCATGGCATGCTGAGCCACTTCTGCTGGTAAGAGGCTGCCCTGGGATGCCCGTCTGTCTTCTTCAGGAGGCATCTATGTTGGCAGACTATTAGCATTGGTTCTTTGCCTTATCATGACTATATGATCTAATTAAATGTATCTGAAAGAATGAAATATAGGAGCCAAAAAAAAAAACCATGTCTACAGCTCTAAGTATGAAATAGGCATTTAGCGTAAGTTACTGAAGGCCTGTATTGGAATCAGGCTGCAAGAGCAGAGGACTAGAGGTCAGTTCCTAGCACCCCAGTTAAATGACTCATAACCATGAAACTCCAGCTCCAAGGGATCTGATGTGTCTGGCCTCCTGGGACTCTTTTTTTTTTTTTTTTTTTTAAATATTTTTATTTAATTTTTTTTTAAATTTATGTGCATTGGTGAGGGTGTCAGATCATGGAGTTACAGACAGTTGGGAGCTGCCGTGTGGGTACTGGGAATTGAACCCGGGACCTTTGGAAGAGCAGACTGTGCACTTAACCACTGAGCCAACTCTCCAGCCCCATCCTCCTGGGACTCTTGTACTCATGTGCACTCACGTGTACATACCAGCCCCTCCCAACACACATACACAATTAAAACTAAGTGGTGGGCTGGCTGTCAGTAGTGTGAGAGAGCAAGCTATAAAACATTACATCTGGAAAATCCTGACTGCTTCTCAAAGGCCTTTCAGATATTACAACACTTTGAAGACAAGATAAAAAGATGTTTGAGAAAACTTGAGTTCTCCTGACTCACACAAGAATTAACAATCAAGATTCTGGCCAGCAGTGGTGGTCTATGCTTTTAATCTCATCACTCGGAGGCAGAGGCAGGTAGATCTCTGTGAGTTCGAGGCCAGCCTGGTCTACAGAGTGAGTTCCAGGATAGCCAGGGCCACACAGAGAAAACCTGTCTTGAAAAGCAAAACAAACACAAAGAAGGAGGAGAAGGAGAAAAAGGAGGAAAGGAGGAAAAGGACGAGGAGGAGGAGAAAGAGGAGTTGGAGGAGGAGGAGGACGACGAGTCAGGGTTCTCATGAGAGGTCCTGAACCCTAGAGACAAAGCTTTGGCTCACATCAAAACCCCAAGGGATGCTTTAAGTTAAAAAAAAAAAAAGAAAAAAAAAAAAAAAGACTTCAGGAATAGTCCCATTGTTTTGTATGGCTGCTGCTCTAAGTTTAACTAAGTGGCTAACCATTATTTGAATTGGATTTAGAGGCTTCTGCACTTAGTCACATAATATATTAAGAACTATGATGTTGTGGTGCCTAGGCAGACATGTTGGGTCTTTAGGGGAGGAGAGGGATCTGTGCTGGAGGGGAGGGTGACTCCTGCACAGGGTGCTGAGGAATGAAGCAGGGACCTCGAGGAAACTAAGTCAAGACTAGTTACTTTTCAGCAGGGGAATCAGAGTCACATAACTCAGCTTTCTTTTCTTTTTTGGAGAGGAGGGTTTTGAGACAGGGTTTCTCTGTGTAGCTCTGGCTGTCCTGGACTCACTTTCTAGACCAGGCTGGCCTCGAACTCACAGCGGTCCACCTGCCTCCACCTCCTGAGAGCTGGGATCAAAGGCGTGCGCCACCATGCCCATGATGTAGCTTTCTAACCACCACCATAAATAAACGAAGAGGCCAGCAGTGTTGGTGTCGTCGTCTTTATTCTGTAACTGCTAATGTGTTCTAAAGCAAGTCCTCTATGCCTTGGGGTTTGCATCTGAAAGGAGAGTAGTGGTCCTCGCCTTGGGTGGGGGGCCGTTGGGAAGGTTGTGTGAGATGGCCACAAAATAAAATGAAAACGTGTGCAAGATGCTCTTCAGGCACCTCAGGAGCCGGGAATAGGATTGTCTAAGACACATCTGAAGATAAAGAGCACTTTTTCACTCATCTCATGAAATTTCCTCCCAAGAGCATAAGAAGCAGTATATTGAGTGAAGGGACCATGGAGCAGGTAAGACCCGGGAGGCAGCAGCTCCTGAGGCTGCCACGCTGAGTGGGAAAGCTGGCAGGGACATCCTCAGCACACACTGGTGCAGCTCGCCATTTCCAACCAGCTCTTTTAGCTCTCGCAACAAACCTAGGCATAGGGACCAGAGTTATGCATGCCACTCCAGGCTGCGCAGAGGATGCACAGGGCCAGGAACTGGAATTCAGGCTTCCTGTTGGCATAGTGCACAGGTAGCCTGCCACCCTGCAGGCTGCCTGTCTCATGGCTGTTGCTTCACAAACCCGGGCCTATTGGGCCTCACATTTACTCATTTGTTAAGTCTGTGCTAGGACGGGGTGCTGCCGCTAATGGCTAAAATGAAGGCTGGAGATAATCGGGGATTTCAATTATCCTGCCTATCTCTGACCTCCATTACCAAGGATAATCAGAAGCTAGCTCTAGCAATTTTCTGAAACTTTCATTAATTTTAAATAAATTTATACAATGTCATCCCCCGCCACCCCCAACTTTACCCAAATTAAAATGTCCTTGTCTTTTCAGTTTCTCATTACAGGCGAATCCCTTGCGCATCTTTGAGACTATCTGTTGTTTTTCTCTGGGTCCTTTGTAATTCTGCTTTGTTTTCTTTGAAATGAGAGGACTCAATGCTGCATTCTGATTTTTAAGGTGAAGTCATAACATCAATGTATATCATTAAAATGTTTTATTGTAATTACAGAAATAGTCAATGCCAAATTACATGCACTATATTATTTTCCGCATTCTTTTTTATTCCATTCTCAAAGTTAATACAACCTATTATATCTCATTCACTCTTCTGACTGCTGCTGCACGGCGAGCAGATGTCTCCACTGAGCAGTGCACAATGAATCTGAGATCCTTTTCCTGAGCACTTACAAGTAGAGCGATTCACAGCCCATCAGCGAGGATGAGCTACTTCGATTGTTCCTTCCAGTGTACATTAGCTTGCACTTGTCTACATAAAATTTCAAAGAATCACAGATATTAAAGATGGGAGGGACCAGCTAGTTTATCTAGCCTTTCCACTCTGCCTGCAAAAACCAGCAAAGAAAGTAATTTTTATCACTTCACACTGCTTTTGTTGATGCTTACTGATAATAATTTCAATGAATGGCTACAGCATGTAAATCTCTTTCACCCCCAAACCATTGACACTTTTTGTTTGTTGTTTGTCCGTTTCTAACTGGAAATGTTACTCTGTAGCCCAGGATGTCCTGTACTTGTTAGGTAGCCCAGGTTGGCTTCAAAGGCATGGCAACTCCCCTGTCAACCTCTGAGTGCTGGTATTATATGCAGGAGCTACCATGCCTGCTTTAAGATCCTCCTTCCCTCACAGACATGCAGGTTCCTGTGCCTGGAGCCAAGCCTACCATGGCAAAATTCAATTTGGTTGAGCTCAGTAAGCAATTTTGAATACCACTTGCCAGACAGGGCAACCACTTTGTGGTCTGTGGGATACACAGAACCTAAAATGCTGCAGTGTTTTCTGTTGCTGCAATAAACTCCAGGACCAAAAGCAACTTGGGGAAGAAAGGGCTCATTTGGCTTCCACACTCCAGGTCCTCGTTCATCACTGAGGGCCACCAGGGTCGGAGCCTGGGGGCAAGAACTGATGCAGAAGCCATGGAGGAGCACTGCTGAATGGCTCACTCCCCATGACTTGCGCAGTTTGCTTTCTTATAGAACCTAAGACCACCTGCCCAGGAGTGGCACTGCTCAGAGTGTCTTCCCACACCAATTGTTAATCAGGAAAATATTCCACAGATTTGCCTACAGGCAAATGGAGGCATTTTCTCAGTTGAGGATCCTTCTTTCTGGAGCTGTGTCAAGTTGACAAAAAAACTAATCGGCACACACCAGTTCCCTTCTGTACTGTCTGTGACTGATCTGTGGTAATCAGTGTATGAAGCTCTGATGGCCACTTGGAACAAAGCAGAAGATGCCATGGGCTGCTGGATCTTTGGAAGAAGAAAAGAACATAATGTTCACTGACAAGAACTTGGGGAGAGGAGACTTGAACAGAGGACCCACCAAACAAATCAAGAGCTGTCCATTGGGTTTCTGCCTTGCAGGCCAGTGAATGGAAACTGAACACAGCAAATGTCTACGTGGGGGCTTCGTTGAATTAGATTAGGGTATAGAAACTCAATTTAATCAACAACCAGAACACACAGACCAACAAGCACAAGCATACAGAATATCTTAAAGTAGTGTTATTTTTAAAAATAATAATAATAATCCAGGAAACCTGATGTTAAATATAATGAAAATTGGGAATTTCTAATTACAGACTAAAATGTCTAATCAAGGAATAAGTAAACGCAGGCTGGAGAGATGGCTCAGTGGTTAAGAGCACTTGGGTTTGGGTTTGGTTTCTGAGACAGGGTTCCTCTGTATAGCCTTGCCCTGTCCTGAACTTGCTTTGTAGACCAGGTTGGCCTCAAACTCACAGAGATCCATCTGCCTCTGTCACCCCAAGAGCTGGGATTAAAGATGTGTGCCGCCATACCCGGATGAGCATTTGCTCTTGATGAAGAGCTCGGCGTGATTCTCAGCACCTACATGGCAGGCAGCTCACAACCACCCAGAGCTCAAGTTTCAGAGAATTCGATGCTCTCTTGGGACTTCCAAGGGCACACAGCACACAGACACATATGCAAGCCAAACACTCACAAATAAACCTTAAAGAGACAAGGAGGAGGAGGGGACAGATGGCCTGCCTGCATTCTCTAAGACTCCCTTAGTGCCATCAAGATCTGGCAGATGCACCATTCAGGCCCTAGGCAGCTGTCTTACAGCTTTGGAGCCCCAACTTTGAAAGCACAGAATGGGTAAGTCCATTTTCTGACTCCATTAGTGGGTATCTGCATAAGTGCAGACCGGGGAAATACCATTGCTGCCATGTGATTATTAAGGGTAGATAGTTCACCATTTTCCCTCAAAGAGCCTAATTGTTGAAAACAACGCATGCATATCACATGTTTACTATATTGTGATATAAAGTTAACTATTCAATACCATCTTTAGAAAATCACTAGTGTGAAGAGAAGGGAAATTATGGAGGGCTTCTACTACTTCCAAAGTTGTCCCCAAAGGACAATTGCAAATGTCATCTCCTTCATGAAGCCTTCCCCAGTTCCACTGCCATGTTCATCACGGCCAAATTAATCTCTCCTTCCCTTGACAGCTGCAGTTTTTGATCCATTGCTATATGGTTTAGAATTAGCTGTGTTACTATCCCCCTCCCCCACCAGGATGAACACACCTCAAGGGTAGTGAATCAAGCCCAACTCGTCTTGAATTCCTCATGTTGTCACCTGATTTCTTATTTCCTGATACAGTAGATATCCTTCACACGGTTGTTAAATCCTTTCTTCAGATCTCAGAGACCTTATTTTGACATAGTTGAATTATTTTTTTTCAAATCATTTGTACCCATTCCAGAAGTTATCCTTGCCTATTGCATCACAGCACATAGGTTCAGGTACACACTTGGGTTGGGTGCCTACCAAAATCTACCATCTAGTTAGCCTACATCTCTGGGGAGTGAGTTAAATTAGTCCCTTCAGTAAGACCTAAGCCTTGACTCGGTTATATCTAACTCGGGAAATTTCTGGAGTCAGACTGCCTAGATTTAAGTGACACACCCTGAAGCTGTGGCTATCATCTACTATTTGTAAGATCTTGGGAAGGACGTTGGCATCCTCAACTATGAGAGGGAAGTGTTAACTGCAGTGGTGTATGAAAAAGCTTAGCTTATGTCCTCTTTCCTTCTTGGGGCTTTTGTCACTGTTTTACTTTGTGAGTTGGCCGGTGCTGGAGGTCAAACTTAGGGGTTGGTATAGCTGGACAAATGTTCTCTCACTAGGCTACATCCCCAGCAGCATTGTTATTGTTTTCTCATTCATAAAGTAGAAACACAAGTCTCTCGGGATTGCTCCAAGGAGTCAATGATGTAACAAGTGAAATTTCATTCAGTGTATTATCTCATCAACATCTCCTTCCTTTCTGTGTATTAGAGTAATTGCTACAATCAAACAAGGACCCATTAATGCCAGGTAATGTATTACTCTAACTATATGATCTCACCTAATTTAATTCACATTACAAGGTATTGAAATAGTTTGGGTTGTCCATATTTGACAGGGGAGCGAAGTGAGCTGGAGAGCGAATAAACAGTCGGAGGCCACATCACCAGTTCCATTCAGGTTGTTCAGAATATCAGATAAAAAAGATCAAGACCAGACTAGGGAAGCCTAGGGAAAGTCACATGGGAAGGAAGTCCAGGCCCAACTCCCTATGGAGCTGGTCTTCATTTCCAGGGTTACGCTTGCTTTGTAAACTAGCCTCTGGGATCTGTGTCAACATGTGTTCACACTCAGCACTCACCAACTCTTGTTGTTTAACAAGTGTACAACACAATATCATTCATCTAAGAGCTGGGTCTAGCCCACTTGTGTCTCCTAGTCTCTTTCTTAGTTATGAATTTGCTCTTCATCTCACGGCTTTCTTATCACAGTGATAACCAATTATAATCAATGAAAGATTTAAATTTTTAATAACCTGGTTATTCTTAACTTAGACTCATAATGGACTTACATTAGATATGGTAAATATGTTGTTGGCAGCTCCACAGGATGGAAGGGAGCCCTCCCAATAGTTTCTACCAGAAAGCCTCTCTGTTTACATCAAACAGAAGTGGCCTCTGCCTCGCTCCTATATAGGCTTTGGGAGGCCTTCGAACAATTGAACAACCACAACCACAGATTTACCAGGGGTTATAAGTGTGCCACCAAAGAAAAGAGAAAGGGCACTAATTGCATTCTCAGGAACAAAGGACTGAGAGAACAAAGTGGTCATCAGGAAAACTACAGCTGAAAGACCATGAGCCAAGAAGCCACAGAGGGGCCAACGCGGAGCCTGGACGTGAGAGTAAAGGCGAGTCTAAGAAGCAACAGTCAGCTGTCAACAGACAGCTATGAAATTAAAATATGCTCCCTTAATCCAGCTAAAAGTCCAAGGCCACAGGGAACCAAAGGAGACGGAGAATGGCAGGTGGCTGTCCCTGGAGCTGGCACTGTCCTGCAAAGGCATCCAGTTCTGGCTTCCACTTTTCAGTGCGTATCCTCACCACGAATGGCCCTCAGCTTGAGGAAACTTAGGTGAGTTAGTTCTTTACAGCTAAAAGCCCTTGTCCAGAGGGTTCTGCACTTACACCCATGCTTAGAAAATTAAAGCGTATACTTCTTTCTTTATTTCTGATGGTTCAGATGTCTCGAGACCTCCTGTTCACTTTAATGCTTTGTGATTGTGCAGACTTTCTAGGGGAACACCCCGTCTTTAACTACTGCCTATATATCAATAAATGATCCCACAAAGAGTTAGGCAGCAAAGGTAAGCCATGCACTGAGTACCTGGGATTCTTTGACATAAAAATAGAACTCTTAGTAGGAATTACAAGGCTCAAGAATGAGAAACTAGAGAAACAGCCTAGCATAAGGCGAAGAAAGATTCGGGCAACGACTTTGCAACATTCTTTTACAAAAGAACAATTACCGCAGGAGGCATTTTCTTTCTTTCTTCTTCTTCTTCTTTTCTTTTTGCAGCCCTCCCTGACCTTGAACTCACTATGCAGCACCCGTTGGTCTTGAACTTACAGAGATCCATCCACTCTGCCTCTCCAAGGCTGGGATTAAAGGTGTGTGTGCCACCACACTCAGCTGGTTAAGTTATTCATAAGATGTTTTCTTGTCCTTTTCCGTGTGTCTATGGTGTATGTGCACTTGCACCTGTATGTGAGGGTGCGCTTGCCCAAGTATATGCACGTAGAGGCTAGAGGTGGATGTCAAGTGTCTTCCTTTATCGCTCTCCACCTGTTTTTTTGAGGCAGGGTCTCGCACAGAATCTGAAAAGGAACATCTGCAGGCCTAGGAGATCTGCCTGTTTCCATACACCCCACCCCTCCCCCACCCACCCCAGCCCAACTCTGGAGTCACAAACACACGCCACAAACACATGTCTGGCTTTTTACTTGGATGCTGGGGATCTGAACTTGGGTCCTTAGCTCCTCATGCTTGCATAGCAAGCACTTTACCCACAGATCCATCTCCCCAGGGCCACAACAAGCTATTTCCAATGCAAATTGTTTACTCATTCAACAACCTTGATTTGCTGCTTGCTCTGTTTCACCCTGCCCTGGGCATTAAGATACGAAGACTGAAATCTCATGCCAACCCTTGAGGATACAACAGCCTAAAGAGGTAGGCAGTGAAGTCCGTGCAGGGCTGCCTAAGTACATGCTCACGCTAGGTGCTCCAGAATGGATGCAGTCGTTTGGGACTAGGGAGTTTCCTTGAAGAAATGCCAGGAGCTGGTTTGGAAAAGATAACGTAGAAGACAGTCCAGGCTGAGGGACCCTGGGCCCTGACATGTGACTTCAATTCCCACGTCTTGAGTCTGTGCTGGCTTAGACACCTGAGTACATCATGTGCTTCTATATAGTAAACCGCCAAACAGCCATCGTGAGAGCAAACAAGCTCTTGTCACTTCAGTGTGTCCTCCGTCCACAGATTGCCAGCCAACACCCATGACAAAGTCAAGCATGCCTAGATGACATAATGGCTGCTTCAGGGACCCCAAGCTTTCCTTCTGTATCTGGTGGTGGCGTGGCTTCTTCCAAAGGCCATTGAGGGCAGTTTGGGTCCTGTATTTCTTTTTCAGAAAAAAGAGTGATTATGTTTTGTTGTTGTTTTGCATGTGTGTGTGTGTGTGTGTGTGTGTGTGTGTGTGTGTGTTGTAGCTGTAAAAGATCTCCAAAGCTTTAGACTTCAAGGTATTTTTAATCATCAACTGCGTAACATAAAAAGCACCTGGTAACTACTAGGGATCATTGAAAATGAGCTGAGCAACAGTGATACATAGAATGCTTTTGTTTATCACCCTGTTAGCATCCATCAACAGCTAAATAGTCTACACTTGTCTACAGAGTGCTATCGTACTGCCTAAAACGTTTGTTGATAAAGCCATTCCAGCTTCCCCACCTCTGAAGACACTAACATATTTCTGTTATAGTATACATTTTAGGATGATTATGAAATAAACAAGAGATTCAATGTTAGGAATTTTAAACAGCCCAGAATAAAAGAATAAGTACAACGTAATTAGACACACTCTTCAAAATCCCCTTTCTGAGTTCGAAAGTAATTATATCTTATGCACTATATATTTTTTCAGATAAAAAAATTAAGACCAGTTAAAGAAGTTGGTCTACTAACTGTCAACGCAAGCCTAAAACGACTCCCCTGCTACAAGTAAGATGGTATTCCTAAAACAAAGCAGACGAATTTACTCTGGAGTTCTAAAAATGGCATTAAGAGCTATCATGCAAAATTTTTTAAATTATATCTTTCAAAGGTTTATCCAACTCTGAACGGATAGTATTTGAAATGACTTGCAGAGGTGATATGAATGAAATCATCATTTATTCTCTAGCTTTTCTGTCTGAATCTCAGTCACCGTTCAGTTTGCTACTCACACCCTAAGCTAGGTACGGAGTCTACACAGCCACACACTTGGCAGCAAGTCTCCCACGAGAAAAACCTCCATGCGTTGCGTATGATAAAGACTGCCAATAGGCCTGCCACCCCCAGAGCAGAGTGTGAAATGCATGGTGTAAAGTCAGCACTACAGTGGCTTAAACTGGTCCTTTGCACCTTCAAAACAACATGTGAACGCAACACAAAAGGGACAGCATGGCTACCATAAGGAACTGCGTGAGGACAGTGAAGCTGAGGGATGCACCCAGTGCCCGTCCATTTTAAATTCATACTTACTATACAGGAAGACGTGCATTCAAAATAGCTCATTCTTTTGAAAACGGTTCTTTAGCCTCTTGCACATGTGCCTGCATGCTGACTGACAAATTCTCTTGCAATCCATAAATTACAATCCCACTCTTTCCTAATGTGCTTTCACTTCAAAATGTCAATATAGTTTGTATGTATGCAATTGCGTTATTCTATATGGCCACAAAGCCCACCGCACTTTTAATTTGGCAATTGGAGCTCTTGAATTGGGCCTTGTGTAAATGACTAGACTGTCACGTTAGCCTATTCAGAGGGTCAGAAAAACAGCTGACTAGCCTCGCTGAAATGGATCTCAGAGATGATTTCATCCAGAACCTTCACTCTAACAGGAATACAGAGGAGGACAGGGATTCTGTCAAAACCAAGGCAAAAGCTGGTATAATGTCCTTTATAGAAAGCACGTCACTGTTAAGTCAGAACTGGGAATCCTTTTCTAAGATCAATTAACTAAAACTATTTTTAAAAATCTGTAGGTTTTTTTTTTTGTTGTTGCTGTTGTTTAAAAAAAAAAAAAGCAGGAGGTGGGATACCCAAACTCAGGTTATTTCTGACCTGTTACCAAGGACTCTTCCATCTGAATTATGTGGCACGTGACTCTGCTTGTTGTCTTCTGAAGAAATGACCTAACACAGCGGCTCTCAGCCTTCCTACTGCGCGACCCTTTCATACAGTTCCTCATGCTGTGGTGAGCCACCCCCCCCCCCCCCCCCCCCCCCCCCCCCCCAACGACAAAATTATTTCGTTGCTACTTCATAACTGTAATTTTGCTACTGTCATGGGTCGCAATGTAAGTATCTGTGTTTTGCGATGGTCTTAGATGACCCCTGTGAAAGGGTCGTTTGACCCCCAGGGGGGTCACAACCCACAGGCCTAGAACGGCTGGCCTAAGAGGAGCATTTAATTGGTTAGCCACCTCACGCTGGGTTGCCTTGTGGGTCCTTGGCAGAGTCACAGAACCTTACTTACGTACAACCCAAGGTTAACAATACTACTTAACTCAGAGAGCTGCTAAAACAGAGGACTAAGCCCCAGTCTTAGCGCACACTAAGATGCCAAAGCTTAAAAGACCTGCAGAAAGTGTCTATGTCACATCTTATATTTATGTCTCTTGTGGGGAGAGAAACCATAAATTCCCTTCTATAAACCTCCACGCAAAAACAACATTTGCGGCTAATGAGTTTCGGCAATGGCCTGCACCCAGGGCTGGGTTTGCCTGGAGTGGGCCTAGAGGCACTTGCACAAGTATCTGTACGTGGAACCTTTTATTTATTTTATTTTATTTTATTTATTTATTTATTTTTGGTTTTGTTTTGTTTTTCCGAGACAGGGTTTCTCTGTGTAGCCTTGGCTGTCCTGGACTCACTTTGTAGACCAGGCTGGCCTCGAACTCACAGCGATCCGCCTGCCTCTGCCTCCCGAGTGCTGGGATTAAAGGCGTGCGCCACCACACCCAGCACGTGGAACCTTTTAAAGTGTCCTAACAGCCTTCACTTCTGTTCTCTCGGACTTAAGAAGGACCCGTGTCCCTGCTCACTGGCGCCTGTAAAGTTTGTCTTCCACCCAGGCCCTCATTTTGTTGATCTTTCAACTGCCTACTCTCTTTGGGGGACTCTACCAATGCCAATTCCAGCTGCCTCTCCCACCGGTGCCGTCACAGTGAGCGACACCTATAGGAGGAGTATGTCCGGAAGCGGTCAACGACATTGAACCAAAGGCCTAAACCACAGGTTCCAAAGGCAGACATGACAGTCTTCTGATTTAGGGTGACACATCACCGCGTAACAATGCTGGGTGAGTGGAAACGACCCCCGCTTTGCCCATGATGTGACTTAACCACACAGTGTCTGTGGGTTCCCGAGGCGTGGGCACCAAGCCTGTGCTCTGTGTGTGTGTGGGCGTGTCTGTCTTCTTTTTCAACCATTCGCCTTTAAAAAGAAGTAGCAGAAGATTGACGGCCCCAACGACAACACTACCCTGAGTGCAGGAGAAAGTACAATGGAGCACGCCAAGCGCCTCCTCGGAACTGACTGGCACCACAGGTGTGTTCTCTCCAAGGCAGACTACAAAGAGGAAGTTGGGGGGAACTTCTGATATCACCAGCTCAGTAAGAGTTTAATAACCTGACCCCAAATGAGTTTGGCTGAACTTTATTTTTTCTTTTTTTAATAAGATGTTGCCTTATAGTTAGATACCTGGCTCCGCTGAGAGGGGTGGGGAAAACCATTTTGTTGTAGTACCGTCTTTGGAGTTCCAAAATGACAGTGACAGTGGTGGCGTTTCCTGCAGCTAAGTCTTTAGTATCAGACCAGGAACCATGGAAGAAGTGACCGGAGACAAGAGCCTTGCTAACCACAGTCTTCCAGCACCGAGGACGGCTTAACGGCACAGAGGCTAAAGTAAACGTGAATCACCCGGATCAGGAATGTTATATAGGCCGTCTCACAACAAGTGTGAAGTTGTTAATAGTACGAGTGTAAAACGAGTGTAAAGGTTAGCAGACTTTATTTGCGTCTCTGTTGTACTGTGTGTACAGGGTGAGGGGAATGGGGGGGGGGGGACAGCCATTTCCTTCAGCCATTGGGATCCTTGGCTCTGTGCACCTGGGACAGGGGACCTCAACCACAAAGAAAAAAAACCCAACCCCCCTCCAAAAGAACAAACAAAACAAACCCCGACAATTTGTGAAGCCAGTAACTTAAACAGCCTTATGCTGCACCCTAATGCACATGCTCTGTTCAATATGCACTGTCAATGCTGGGACTGCTGGTTTGTGTGGACTCGGTGGTTGGTGTGGCTCATACTGACACGAGTGGACAGTGTCTGAGGATGGACACCTTGCTCTTCCCTAAGCCTCGGTACACTGACACAAGTCAGTGGTGTGGCCAACGTCCCCTGCGCTGTGTCCTGTTGTGGCTGGCACAGGGTGCTGGCTGAACCCAGCGCATTGAGTACAGCAGGGAAAGATGCTTACTCCTAAGTGTGGGAGACTAAGTGTGGTGATGAGGTTGGGGTGGCTGGGCATGACAGCCTTTGCTAGGCTTGGGGCCCTGTGGTTCGGTCAGCTTCACCAAGCACCCTCATCCAAAGCATGACAAGTAATCTTTCTTCTCCCTTCTAGTTCTGAAATGCCAACATTTAAAAAAAGAAAGAAAAAAAAAAAGATTATCTGGACCCAGAAGCTTGTCAAAGACAAATCATAGCTAGGTTTTCAGCCTTCATGGCAGATGATGATTAAGTCTTAAAATGTAAAACATTAAAATAGCATAAAGAAGTTCTGGGGCCCTTGTAGCAGGTGGAGGCCCCTAATGCCTTTCTCTCATCTTCTCCCACACCCAGCAACAAGGTTTCCAGGCAGGCCTCCAGGAAGAGCATAAACACTCTTAGCCAGGGATGGCTCTTTGCCTGGATTCTGGGCTATCACAGGCCACCTGAAACATTTGAGTTAGGATAAAAGGAGTCACAGCCACCCAGACTTCTATATTTTTTTTTCTTTTAAACAAATAGTAAGACAGAGTCTCAAAAAGACTAAAACCAGGCAAGCAAAACCCCTAGAGAATTTCAAGAGGGCTTTAGCCAAGAGGCTTCATGCGAAGGCAAACGAGACTCACAATTCAAAAGCATAAGCAGACATTTTTTTTCCTTCCAAACAAACATGCGGAAGATGTATATTAGGCGCTGGTTTCAGTCTCCTCCCAGTTCTCAAGACGCCACTTTAAAAAGCAAAAGGTTCTATCCACAAAACCGCCAGAGGAAAAAACAGCCATCGCATTCTTACCCTCCACACTGATATTTACTCTCCGATAAATGGCAATTGTAAATAAATCTCATTTAATCTCTAAAAGCCGCAATAAAAATCTTTAACCTCCAAGGTAGTTTACAAATGTGCACGCACACCCTGCCAGCACCAGAAAACACAAGGTCTTGAATAAAGGGCTTTAACGGGAGACACGTTTTTTCCTCTGAGAATCTTATATTGACCTTTAAAAAATATATATGTATGTATGGAGGAGGAGGAGGAAAGGGGGGAAACCCAAGCCCTCCCACCCTATTCTCTGTACAAATCGGCCAGTAAATCTAAGGAAAAGACACAAGAGAAAAGGACAGAAGCCAACAGGTGGAAAGGGGGTTTTTGTTTCATTAGAAACGGTCAGACACTTGATCTGGGCTCGCGAGTCTGTTTGTCTCCGGGTGTCTTTAATGACGGTTTTATCATCATGACGCCGATAATCAGGAATAATGGTCACACTTCTACTTTGTGATTCCACAGCAATCGCCAGCCTGAAGATTTCCTTCCACACACAATTACATGCACTGGGCTGATGTTTGCCTTCATCCCAGGGAGGGGTGCAGCATCCCCAATCAGCTCTCCTGCTTTGGCAGATTAGGTAAACTGAGGCTGGGGGGGGTGGAACCCAACAACTCCTTTATAGTGTCTCGGAGCAGAGAATTCCCCGAAACTGGAAAAGTTTGTGGATGTCTCGGGGCAGCCCTCTCGCTCACCCTTCTGGCTGGCCATGCCGCGCTCTTCCTCAGAGTCTGGACTGGGTGATAAAGACTGGGGGTACCTCCCCTTCACTACGAGGCACGCCAGGGCAGTGTGTGGGAGGTCCACATACACACCCAGACCCACAGGCATACTCGCACACACAAAGCGCCATGCAATCTCTGCAGTCACTCAGTTAGAGCTCCAGCCAGCCTCGCTCAGCCTGCGAATGCACAGTGCGGAGCTTCCGAGGCCTCCTTGGGCTCCCGGCTACGGCTTCTCTGAAATAGGGCTCTGCCCTTCTCTTCCTCTCTTCCAGGCTCCTCTCCCTCTCTCTTTTCTTTCCCTCCCACCCTCCACCCTCCCACCCTCCTCCCACCCCTCTCCTTCCATCCCTTCTCCCCCCCCACCAACCCAGAGGCGCAGATCGTGTTACTGGGGTTCCCTGGAAAGAGGGGCCATCCCCAGCCCTAAGCGTCTGGCAAAAGACTTCAGGGGCACAGCAGCAGCTCCGATCGCAGAACCCGAGCGCTTCTCCTTAGCAGCGCAGGAATGAGACCCCCCACTTCAAGGCACAGGCGAGCACGCTCGCCACAGAACGAATTGTTAGAGTGCTTACCTTTTTCATGAGCACAGATTCTGGAGAATCACTGCAGAAACCGGAGGGAAGTGAAAGAAGACAAAAAAGACCCTTTTCCAGCAATCCCTGGCCTCCTGGTATCAAGACACCAGGACAACATCAAAGCAACTTAGGGGGAACACTTTAGGGGCCTATTGTCTGCTCTGGTCTGATCTGTTTTTCTTCTGCCTCCCCCTCTTGCTGCGGTGACACTTGGTACGGCCCAGGCATTCATGCCAAGTAGCTTTCACACATGGAAGCTTGTCTCAAGCAATTGCTGACAAGCCACAAACAAGACATTCTCCCTCCCTTCTACGCACCCCCCCACTCACCCCCCCCCCCACCTTTTCCTCCTTCCCTCTTGTCTCCCCTCCTCCTTCCTTCTGAATGCAAACTAAAACTCTCCAGTGACAGGCAGGCTTGCAGGCTTGGCCTAGCTGCTCACACAGACACACAGACACACACACACACACACACAGACACACACACACACACACACTCGCACAGTCACACGCCAGCAGCTCGGCTAGTTGCTCCTGCACTGGTGGAGTTAAGAGACAGGAAGGGGCCCTGGCTGAGTGGGGGGCAGGGAGAGAGAGAGGGAGAGTAAGATCAGAGGAAGCTGAGCCCTAGCAAAATGGCAGTAGAGAGGTGAGCCCTTGGAAAGCCAGCAGTGGCCACACACGTGTGCACACATACAGACTCAGACGCAATCTGAGCTCAAGAAGAGTGGGGGTGGGGTGGGGGGAATGACCCAGAAGGGAAAAAGCCAAGGTCCATGAGCTTGGAGTTGGAGGAGTGGGGAGATGGGGTGGGGGGACCTAGGACTGATCTTAGCGTGGACCAGGATAGGTGGTTTTGTTCTTTCTTTCTTTCTTTCTTTCTTTCTTTCTTTCTTTCTTTCTTTCTTTCTTTCTTTCTATTTCTTCCCTGAAGGATCTAGTCCTCTTTTACCATCTAACAGGGCATATACCCAAGCTACTGATTAAATAAAATCATAAAATGTGGAAATGTGGCAGTCAACTTCACTGTAGGTTCAACTTGGACCCAGCTTTTTTTTTTTTTTAAGTGAAGCACACCCTACCCCCCCCCCCAACCCTGGAGAGCAGCAGCAAGGAGCATAGTAAGTAGTGTAAACTCCGAGGGCTGTGAAGTATGGTGCAGAAGTTACTGATTGCCAGGCTGCTGGAATTTAAGGAAGGTGGGTAAGAGCTGGGGGGAGGGGCGTCTGGGTGAGCTGTTTTCTAGGAATGAAGGGGAGTGAGGTAGGATAATGAGCCAGGCTGGAAGCAAGCAAGATCGTGATTGGTGTGGAGGGAGGAGGTGGGAAATGGGGGGGGGGGACTAAAAAAAATAAAAAATAAAAAGAAGAAAAACTGGAAGTCCAGAGACTGAAACACGAGGAGCAAATGAGATGGCAAAGAAAGGCGCAAACTGTGAGAAAAGGACTAACAAAGGACATGAGGGTTTTGCAGGAACTCGGGATGGCTGGTGGACAGTGCGAAGAGGACAGGGCACTGTTAAGTGACTCATATCGCCTGCAAGCTATGGTCCCAGGGTGAAGCCCACACGGCTGTCCTGGTGAACCTTGGCTCGCTCCCCACAAGTGTTCAGCCTGAGCTCTGTTCTGCATGAAGGTCACTTCTACCCCTTACCAGATTCTTCTCCAAAATGGAAGTTGTGTGGACACAAATCACACCCCCCTTGACAGGCACACAGTAAGAAATAAACAATGACTTTTCACACACTTCAGCCTAGCAAAATGACTTGTCACTGCCTGAGACAATGACAGAGGCTTCCCTGTCCTCTTATGTCCGTGCCCCCCACCCCCGCTTCGCTTGCTCCCCATTATTACTGACCCTGGGAACTGTGCATTTGGATTCCAATTTACAACCATGGCAGTGATAGTAATACTAATGACCTTTATGGAATAGTGATTTGATTCCCAACATCTTCCCAAGCATTTATGTCACGAAGTCATTTTTGTTAAGACCATTTTCACTTAAAGATTGTATCTCTTTGTTTGGTTTGAGACAGGGTCTTACTACAGCTCTGGCTAGCCTGGAACTCACTATGTAGATCAGGCTGGCCTCAAACTCACAGAGACCCACCTACCATGCCTCCTGTGTGCTGGTATTACCATGACAGGCAACATATGTGTGTGTGTACACATATATACACATACATGTTCATTTACACACACACGGCACAGATGGAACTAGAGAGATGGCTTAGTGTTAAGGGCACTGGCTGCTCTTCCAAGGTATTGGTGTTCTATTTCCAGCACCCACGTAGCTAACAGTGGTCTATAACTCTAGTTCTAGGGTATCTGATGCCCCTTGTGGTCTCATTGGGTACATGCAGATATATGCATATACCACTCCCCGTCTATACATTATTTTAAAATGATAAAAATAAATGCATTTTAGCAAGCAGCTTAGAGAAGGTGAGTGTGTCTGAGGCCACAGAGTAGAGCAGAAGTGGAACTAAACTGAGCCCGGTGTGCTTCTAGGGCCCCGGCATACCCTGCCACATCGTGCTCTCTCGCTAGAGAAGCCCACATGCTCCACAGCACCTCACATCCAAGCACACGGAGCCCCACTGGCTGTCCACGCAGGCGTGCTGCTTCCTCCTGGACCGTAGGTCTGGATTCTCTAACTTCAACCCCAGGGAACTTAGAACCTCTTCTTGGCAGGCAACAGAGTCACCCTGCACTTCTAAGTGAGGATGACTCACTGTACACAATGAGGCCTCCCAGATAATAATTGCATAAAGGGTCACTGTGACCTTCAGGGACCATTCGAAGATGGCCCTGCAATGGAGAAAAGCACCTGAGACCAGGAAAGCTGTCCAGTTTAAAAAAAAAAAAAAAAAAAAAAAAGGAAAAACATCTACGAAAGTGTGGATGGTGGTGATGACAAAAGTTGACACGTGCCCATGCACATGCAATATAAACACATGCACACACATATGTGCAGACAATATAAACACATGCACAAACACAAAATACAAATGTATACACACATAATATATATACATGAACACACATACACATATATGCATACATACACATATGTACAAACATACATGCACATACAAGTATACACAAAATACATAGAAGCACACACAAATATCCACATTCATATATAAACACACTGTGGTATACATGCACACAGACACATGTACACATATGAAACAACTCCAGAAGGGCTGAACTCCCACTGCTGGTTTTCTGGACCATGATGTTGAGGCTTTGAGTCTGTATAATTTGTTAAGGAGACTGAGTGAGGAAGTGGTGGCTCAGATGTGACCCTGGCCATCTTTTAAGTACCACTGTCTTTCCATTGGACTTCAGTTATAAGAGGAAAAATCGAAATGCTGATGAAGAGGAGAACCACCATGACTCTACTGTCTGGGTCCTTTTTATCTTGTGACATCTTTACTAAGCAGTGAAGGAAGAGAGCAGCATGTTTTAGGGCCCTTGGGAAACCCTAACTGCCCATTTCTTCCACTGTCCCTCCTTGCAGGGACAGAGTGTACTGAGCCTCCAGTCTGAATTGGTTCATGGAAGCTCCAGGTCAAATATCAGAGCCTCCAATTCCGATGCTTCCCCTGACAACTCCAAAGAGAAGAAGGAAACCCAAGGGGGTGCGTGAACAGCTCAGCACGTGAGTGTTCCCAAGTGTGTTTTACAACATCTCCAAATGCTGAGTGTTGTGCAAAGGCGAAGGGCCTGGACTCTTGGCCAGAACAGGGTGCTAGTGCCCAGGTAGCTGGTCAGCTGTTCCACCTGCCTTCTGCCCAATGGGCATTGGTTACTTTATTTCATTTCACCAGAGAGAATTATCACCAATCACAAATGTATTTGCACAGAAAACAGTCTTTTTAAAAATACAGATACCTGTGAAGAAAGCTAAGCAAATCAGTCGTTCATACTTTAGTGTGAATTATCTCATTACTCTACTTTCCTACGAATAGCTAGTTCATATCAAATAGTCATTCAGATTATAGGAACAAAACAGGGAAGCAAGCAAAGGCCTAGGAACGTAGCCTCTGGGTTAGACAGGTCTAACGTGGAGAGCATTCAAAATTATAGAAAGACGAAGAACACTATGAGATGGAATAACTTTTGAAGAGCTTCCAAGCAGACAAGCTTTTATTTGAAACAAACGCAGATTGAAAAGGTGAGGGGTGGGAGTGACAGAGAAATCCCTTGGAACTTGCTCTGGTATCCTGACCTTGAACTTGTGGTCACCCCAGGTCCACCTGCTAAGTGCTGGTAATCAAACCCTGTGCCTGGTGCAGGCTCAGTTAGCGTCACTAAGCCCTAGTGGCCTTGGTTAACCTGAGGAGGAAGAACCGGAGCTTTATCTTTCTCCATTTCCTTTCTGGTTTTGTATCTGGTACAGAAAAAGGGTTCCCCGGGGATCACTGTGAGACTTGAGTCTCAGTCAAAACATGGGGAAATCCTCGGATTTCTAAATATCCAAGTTTATAAATAAAAAATAAAAAAAAAAAAGAAAAGAAAGAAAGAAAGAAAGAAAGAAAGAAAAGAAAAAGCCCATTCATAATTTAACACCTACCTACCTAAAAAGAATGTGGGTGTCACACAAATGAGGCTTCTCTCTCCTCCACATCACTGGAAGGAGAATTTTCTGACGAAAAAAAGAGAGAATCAAGCAGAAAATTTTTTAAAAATCCCGGTTTTACCAAGCTAAAGAAGCAAGTTAGAAGCAGACAGGACTAGAAGCCACATAATAGTCATATGTCCTGACATTAAGTGGGATGTATTATACAGAAACAGTATATGAAATAAGAATGCTACCTAAGGCCTGGCATGGTGGCACATGCTTTTAATCCCAGCACTGGGAGGCAGAGACAGGTGGATTGCTGTGACTGTGAGGCCAGCCTGGTCAACATAGTAAGTACCAGGGCAGCCAGGGTTACATTAGTAAGACTCTGTCTCAAGCAAACAAACAAACGAGAATACTACTATAGTGAATGTAAGCATGTTTTTGTTTTGATTCCAAACGTGAGATGTGGAACAGACTTGTGAGGGTTGGTGCGTGATATTTGTCCACCTAGAAAGGGAACTGCTTCATGCGGGGACATCATCTTTGCCAGTTGCAAAACATCCTGTAAGGACTATGGGGGAGTATAAGTAGTCCAAATAGCAAAGAGCAATCACTTTTGCATCACTTTGCATTGCTTGGCTGTTTGTTGCTCCCCTTTGAGATGCTCCCAGAGAGAAAAGCTCGAGAGAATGTTTTTAGCCTCTGGTGGCTGAAATTGTGGTCGCTTTTGCTGAATCGCTGGTTTGCTGTTTAACGGGTCTGCTGAAATCCTGACTATGAAGAGTGGAATCGCTCCAAGAAACAGAGTCTAAAAAGGTCGACCCCTCCTGTTCCCATTAAGCTCTGTTCTCTCCTATATAGGGTAGGTGGGGTGGAAGGGAGGCAGAGACATTAAAGAATGCCAAATAAAGTAGGTTTTAAAATGACCACAGCCTAATATTGCCTAAGAGGGCTAAGCCGAGACGCCAGTAGACACACTCTTTGTATAGACCATCTCACTTAATCCCTACAATTGTCCCTTGTAAGTCAGAGAACTACCAGCAAGGACACAACCTAATGCTTTGTTTTTGAAACTTGGTGTCTTATGGTTTTGGATTTTAACTGCCCAACCTTTCTGAGCTTTGATTTTTTTCATTTGTGAACTGAAGATATTAATAGCGCCTTCCTTATGGGATTATTTTAGGGATGAAATGAGATAATGAATGTATCTGAAAGGTTTAGCTCAGTGCGTGGCACAAATGAAGCAATCAGCAAATGTTCGATGTTATCAGTGTTCAGCCCACGGCCACCCAGTTCATAAATACTAGGGACTCATACTGGGCTCTGTTCGACCCCCAACCCCTGATCTTTACTGCTATTTTATCTTGTCTAAATTGCTATTGATTTCAGTGACTAGAGGCCGTTGAAGAGACCTTAGCTCCTCCCTTGAATTCTAGTTCAAAAGTGTAAATATTCAAGGAAAATATTTTCTATGCTGTGTCTTAGAGGAATGATGCCAGTAATTCAAAAATACTCCATGGAAAGGCCCTGAAAATTAACCCTTAGAATTCAATTGCCTGAGAAGTACATGAGAAGAAAATCATGGGGTTTGCTTTGTTTTGTTTTTTGGGGTGTGTGTGTTTTGTTTTGTTTTGTTGAGACAGAGTCTCTCTGTGTTAGTCCTGGCTGTCCTGGACTCACTTTGTAGATCAGGCTGGCCTCAAACTCAAAGCAAAATGCCTGCTTCTGCCTCCCAATTGCTGGGATTAAAGGCATGCCCCACCCCCCCCAGCGAGTGTGTGTGTGTGTGTGTGTGTGTGTGTGTGTGTGTGTGTGTGTGTGTGTGTATTGTTTGTTGCTGGTTTTTGAGACAGGTTTTTGTAAGTGTCGATTTTATTTTCTCAGATGAGGGAATAGAGATGAGAGGCATACGCAAGCTTTAAGAATACTTGGCTTGGGTGGAGCTCCGAGTGTTTCTATCTCTGTTCTGTCTATCCCTAGGCCTAGGCCTAGAAACTTCTAGCCTCTGTACAATCTAATCTTCTGTAAGCCCAGACCTCAAAGGCTTCAGCTTTTAGCCTCTGGTGACTTAGGCCTAGCTGAATAAGCTCACCCTTTCTAGCTTTTTCTGAACTTTATCTGGCTGGTTCAACTCAGCTGTCCTGGCTTAAATTCCTCTCCAAGATGATTGATTCAATCTGGCTTCTTTTGCCTTCTCACTGAATTTCTCTGCTTGGAAAAATTGCCTCTGAACTGCACTGGCTGCACAAACTGAACTGAGCTGCACAAAGTCAAGTGAACTGCACCAAACTCAACTCTTCTCTATCCATGCACTGCTCTTAAGTAGCCTTTCCTTCCTGTCTGTTTTCTGAGAGTTGTGCAACCTATCTCTGACTCATTCTGTCTAATTTTTCTCTGATTTGCCTGGCCCTCAACTAGACGATGTCATTGTTTGGGATTAATGGTGTATACTGAGAGTATGTCTGTATTACAGCTGGATCACACGCACGTAGGTCTTTGGAGGTGATCCCTTGCCAGAGTAACCATGTTGCTGGATTAAAATACCTCTATAGGGTTTCTCTATGTAGCCTTAGCCATGTGGTTGTCCTGGAATTTGCTCCATGGACCAGGCTGGCCTTGAACTCAGAGATCCACCTGCCTCTGCCTCCCAAGTGCTGGGATTAAACGTATGTACCACCACCCAGCACAAACTCTTTTTAGGCCTTACAAATTATTGTCTCGTCTCCTCTTCTTAGTTAAGCTATCTATCAATAAAGAGCATCACAAGAGGCCAAAAGTGGTGGTGTGGAAGGAAGAAGCAGATGTTTGGGTAACCAAGTTACAGCGTGCCTTTTCTAGACAGTTAGGAGATAGAGAACCATGGTTTATATGGATAAATAAATTGTTCACTGGGTGGTGGTGGCACACATCTTTGATCCCAGCACTTGGGAGGCAGTGGATCTCTAAGTTCAAAAGTCAGCATGGTCTACAGAGCAAGTTTCAGGACAGCCAGGGCTACAGAGAGAAACCTGTCTTGAAAACACAGCATAGACAGACAGACAGACAGACAGACAGACAGACACACACACACACACACACACACCAAAAAAAAAAAAAAAAAGACCTGAAAGAAAATGTGTATCAAGGAGATATGCACACCAGCTCCAGTGGAAAAAAAAATCTCCTTCTGGGTAAATGAACACAGCTTCTCCATTCTTCCTCAACTACGACGACTCAGAATAGCCTCACCCGGGGTAGACTGGCACGCCTGCCAGCCAACAGATTCAACCTTAACAGACAAAGAGTTCTGCCCAAGTCATGTTTGGTTGATTCATGCAGGCTAACAGGTAACCAACGGTAATTTGGAGTTTGCAAATTTCAATCTAAGATAGGTGTGCTTTCATACACACAGTCCTCTGCCTAGGAAGCCCAGCCTCAATGGCACAACATGAAGCCCAAACATGAAGCTCTTTACATGTTAACATACCCAAGGTGTATGTACAGTAAATAATGCAATAGGCTTTTTAGTGGATCAGAAATGCCATTTTGTTATTTTCTCTCTCCTGTGAAAGAAAGTGTGGAAAACCCTGAGAAAAGTTTATAGTGTTAACAGAGGCAAGGACGGTGCACTCTAGAACATACCACATTTGCCATGACGTGGGTTTACAATTTTCCTTCTCTGAGACCTGCTTCTGTGTGGCTCACAGCTCATTGGAGCAGAAAGGCGTGGCAGAGCTACCAGAGGAAGCGACTGGTTTTGGTAAACAAAGCCATGTCCCAAAGGGAGCTGATCAGAGGAGTCCAGCAGGTCTGGGGACAGCCAGAAAGGAGACTAGCTGTCTTGGCTGACCTTAGTCATGAACACGAGCTTTCAGCAGCTCTGAATGGGCAACAGGACTGAGGTATGACCTGAGTCCCTTGTGCCTCTCAGGGCTGTTCAGAAACAGCTGGTCAGGTCACTTGCTACAGCTAAGTGGTCTGCCAAAGTCCTGAGTTCAACTTAACATCACTGAGATGGGAACTTACAGGGGGATTTCCTACCAGCCTGGCTCAAGGGTTCGTGTCATTCAGGGCTACAGAAAAGCAAGGAGATAAAAGCTCCCAAAATATTCCAGCCGAGTTCCTAGTTCCTTGGGGCCTGAGGTTGCTTGACCTTGGGACATCCAAAATGGAAAGGATGCAATTATCTCTGTGAAAGACAGTTTAATAGCAATAGAAAAGGGACTGAGGCCAGGAAAAGGAAATTTATCTTTCATATCACATCTTTTGCTCAGCAATGAAATGTGTACCGTTCATAAAGATGAAAGATACATTAGAAGTTGCACCGAAGGCATTGTTTTGAATTTGTTCAGTGAATGCTTGCCTTCTCCTCCTGTTCAAAATCCTGTTCTGCCAGGAGCACATTGAGTAAGGTAGTATCCTGGAGAAATGGGGGGATAGGGAGGGGAAGATGGGGAGGCAAGAGGAGGAAAAGAAGAGAGAGGGAAGAGGATGGGAAGGGGAGAGGATGGGAGAGAGATAGATAGATAGATAGATAGAGAGAGAGAGAGAGAGAGAGAGAGAGAGAGAGAGAGAGAGATTCCTTTGTGTTCTTCCTTCTTCCCCACTTGAGTCTTGAGTCTTGCACCCAGCAACTGCCAGGCGCTCTGTCACCCCCAGATGATGCCTGACTGAGAACCACAACATACAAAGAGTCTGTGGCCTGGCGGGAATTTAGGGAATTTGTTTCTAGCACCAGAAAAGAGATTCAGAGAAATGAGGAGAAATAAAATTTTCATTCTTCAGAGAAGTTTGGAGAAATGCTTCACTGAGGTTGCGGGTGTTTGATATAAACACTGACAAGTCAGAGAGTTTCAACAGGTCTTGTGGGCCGAGTGGAGGACCCTGCCCTTCCCACTGAGAAGGCATAAAGGTCAAGTTAGGACATTGCTTCCAGCAGGGCAAGGCACACCTTTAACCCCAGCAGAGGCAAGCAGATCTCTTGAGTTTGAGGCCAGCGTGGTCTACATAGTGACTTCCAGGACAGCAGGGTTGTTATACATTGAAACCCTTGTCTCAAATAAACAAAAGCAAAACAACAACAACAATAAGGAGAGAGAGAGAGAGGGAGGGAGGGAGGGAGGGGGAGAGAGAGGAATTGCTTTTACACTCCCTTGCTCCTTTAATCCTCAACCAGACCCCAGAATGGCAGGTCCCTTTGTTCCCTGTGACTCTCAGGCCAAATCCATCCTGACCCCTTTTGGATAAGGATAGTTTTTACATTGTTAAATAGTGGTTGTAAAAGAAAAAAAAAAACCAAAGGAATAATGTTTCATGATGCAAAAGTTTACGAAATCCAAATTTTAATCTCTAAAAAATAAGATTTTGTTGAGATCCCTCTGCTTTCTTTCATCCGAGTGTTGTCTCTAGTTGTTTTTCAGTGTCAACCTCACAGGTGAGTAGTTGTAGCAGAGACCATTATGGTCTGCAGAACTGCAACCACTCCTGACTGGTGTTTTTCAGAGAAACAGCTGCTGATCCATGCTCTACACTTTAGCAGCTTTTAGCCATCTTCTCCAAACTTCTGTGATGTGAAGATGCAGGCCTCCCGGGTATGGCAAAGACAACATGGCACGTCTGTGTTTTTAGCATTATTTAACTGTCCATACTTGTGGATGGAGTTTAGGTTCTTGCACGTTCTAGGCAAGGTCTGTACCACAGAGCTAGATCCTCAGCCCCGTGGCATCATTTTGAGATTGAGCCACTAACACTTGGCACATGTGGAATTGTATGTGTATAATACAATTGACCAGTCTGTCTTAGGGTCACTATTGTGATGAAATACCATGACCCAAGCCACTAGGGGGAGGAGAGGGTTTATTCATAGCTTACACTTCTGGATCACAGTTCATCATCGAAGGAAGTCAGGCCAGGAACTCAAGCAGGGCAGGAACCTAGAGGCAGGAGCTGATGCAGAGGCCATGGAGGGGTGTTGCTTACTGGCTTGCTCGTCATGGCTTCCTCGGCCAGCTTTCTTATAGAATCCAGGGCCACCACCTGCCCAGGGATGGCCCCACTCCAGATCTAACTCTGTTTTCTAGTGTCTTCAGGAACCGGTGCTCAAGGGCACATAGGCCCTAAGTCCAGACACACACACACACACACACACACACACACACCATACACACATTCATGCACATAACTTAAAATAAAAATAAATTTTAAACCTAACAAAACCAAAAGCTGCCAGGCAGTGGTGGTCCACACCTTAAATCCAACACTTGGGAAGCAGAGGCAGATAGATCTCCAGGTTCAAGGCCAGCTTGGTCTACATAGTGAACTACAAGTCAGGCACGATTATGTAGAGAAACCCTGTGGTGGTGGGGGGGGGGACTATTGCTGTCATTTAACAATAAGGAAAAGGGAAATAAAACCTTGTGTGTCCAAGATCACACAATTATGATCAGAAAAGCCTTGAATTCTGTATCTAGTGTTTTTTTTTTTTTTTTTTTTTTCTCCTTCCACAGCTTCTTAGGTTAGGAATAAATTTCTTGTTAGAGTTTTTCTTCTTCCTTCCTTTCTTTTTTTTGGGGGAGGAGGGGAGGGGTTTCTCTGTGCAGCCCTGGCTATCCTGGACTTTCTTTGTAGACCAGGCTGGCCTCGAGCTCAAAGAGAGCAACCTGCTTCTACCTCCCAAGTGCTGGGATTAAAGGCATGAGCCACCACTGCTCAGCGAGTTTCTTCTTTCTAAAACACTGTCCATCTGCCCCTTTTAGAGTCAGGGAAACCATATAAAGATTAAAAATTAAGTGTTTCTATTAGCTGGAATGGTCCAGGGCACCACTAAAGACAATGATGGGGAGGAAGTGGAGGAAGTGGAGGGATGACTTACATCTGTGGTGCAGGCGCTCACGAACCTTTCCACAGACTTGACTCCGTGGCAAGCCCGTTCTGTGGACTGAGAGCTGGGAGTCACCCAGAGTCTATATGTGTATGCCAGTTCAGGTAAGAAGGCATCTGGCAAATCACTAGTGATTTTATTATTTCCTTTCACCTCCAGGTGCCCCAGAGGTGGGCTGGACTACGTGTGGGTCAGGGGCAGACCATGACACCCCAAGTTCTCGTTCTGAAGGGTTAGAAAAAAACTATTCTTAATCCTGCCTCCCACCTGTCCCTTGTAATTTCAGGTGGTTAAAAAGAATGTGGATCGATGGGCCAGACAGATGAGTTTGGGGGTGAAGCTGAGCCGGACTCTAAATCTGGCCCTAGCACTTATTAGCTCCGTGACCCTGCTCCGCCCTTCCCTTGTCACAGCTGGCTGTATTTATCCCTGCTTTCCCATTTCCACTTTGTGCCACCGGGAAAGTCCTTGCTGGTCCCCTGGCAGGCACCTTCCAGCCTGAAGATTCATTTCTTGGGGCTTAGAGCTCTGCCAAGGAGAGCTGACATATGAAGCCAGTGACACCACGGCAATTTAATTCCGTGGACTTAGAGCTAGGAGTCACCTAAAGTCTACAGGCTCATTATTCCTGCATTGAAGCCCATCTTTTTCCTTCCCACCAACCATGAGACATGGGCCCCTGGCCTGGTCCTTTCTTTTCCTCCCTATTCTCTGGATCCCACTTTGCCTCTTCTCGGGACCTCAGCCTCTCCCACATTAGCATCCTTCCTGGCTTCCCTCCATGGGTATTTAAATGAGCTCGGATCTTTCTCTTCTTAATTCGGGACAATACCAGGCCTTATGGGGCCCGACACCCTCTGCAGAGAGTGATTACCTCACTTCTCTCCTCTGCCAAACTTCTTAGAAGAATTACTTAAAGACTTTGATAGACAGATGGGAGAAATCTCAGTATATAAGGAAGACATATGTTTGTTGGAAGGGAAAGACTGGACAGCTCAGAGGTTGGTTGAGGTCTGGAAGAAAGAAAAACCAAAAACCAAAACAAAACTCCCCCCAGAAACACTGAACCTGAAAGTCAATGTGAACCTTTCCTGCCACGTAGCAGGGTGTGGGTTCCTGTTCTGGGTAGGTGTTATGGAGGACAAGTTTAACACCTACTATATATCTGTCTGTCTTCAAGCTGCTCACAGCTTCACATAAACACTCAGTTACGGTATCAACATGAGCCAGTGAGTGACAAAGGCTGAGCGGACCAGACCCATAAAGGTTAGGGGCCTCAGACCAAGAGAACCTTCCTTGCCCCTTGGGGACCTAGCAGCAGGAAACTCGCAGAGGACTTATCAGCACACTTGAAGAGCCTTCCACTGGGCTGTGGGCAGAGCTCTGTCGGTAGAGTGCTTGCCTAGCATGCGGGGAGCCTTGGGCTTGATCCCCGGCACTGCACACTGTGTAAGCTGCACATGGGGCTACAGGCTGGTAACCCCACTATTGGTTAAAAGATGAGTTTGAGGCTAGCCTGAGCTACACGAGACTCTGTCTTGAAACTACAAGTACTGTTTTCTGCCAGTGATTCTGGCGTGTGCTAGAGTTTTCCACTGTTTGGAAGCAGTCAAGATGGTTGTGCGTTGGAGGTCAGACTGCTGGGGCATTTTGGCACTTGTATTTGTGATTGGTGAGACAGAACCAAGGCGAGAAGATGACCCAGAGAGTAAACCAGTACAAAGAGGCTGGAAGGGTAGAGGAAGGGGTGCTACAGTAGAGATGGGGGGGGGGGGGGGTCAGAGGAGCAGCCCCACAGACGGGGAGCTCTATGAAGAGGGTGGTGGGGGAGCAGGAAGTCTGGACTCTCAGCTATCTGGGGATTCTAAAACTGCTTCTCCTTCTCCCCACACACTTCTAATTCCTTTCTCTCCTCTCCCCTCATAGGCTCCCGCACCGCACCCCACCCCCCACCCCTCCACCCCCAGCCCACATCTCCCCAGGTGAAGCTCACCCCTCTCCTTTGATCTCGTCAGTGTCAGCTCCTAGCCAGGATGGCATCTCTTTCCCTGCCTCCTCCATCTGTATTTCCTCCTCAGAATCCACCCCCTCACCACCCGCTACAGAGGAGAAATTATACACTACTCCGTTGAGAAACCGTTCCTAGAGAGGCTACACAGTTTGAACAAGTACCTACTCAAAGCACCGGGGGAGCTACACCTGCATTTTACATTCTCACAGTGTATGCCAGGAATTCATTCAGCACGAATCAGATGATTTTAAAAAAATATTTTTTTGGAAGCAAGCTTTATGTGAAGTTACACGGGAACCCCGTGGAAAGAAGGCTCGGTGTGGCGTGCCCGGGAGGCAGCTCCCGGTGGGAAGTCCCTTCCAAAGCCCAGAGGAGTCCTGTCAGGTGGCGGAGCAGCTCTGTTTTCCTGTGGGAGTGCCTCTGAAGACAGCACCCTTCGCTCACACCTGTGGCTGATACGGCTAACACCTTATTCCCCTAAAGGCATTCTCTGTGGGATGCTGGATGGCATGAGGACACTTGCAGGAGGCTTTTCTTTTCTCATTTAGAAACTTCCGGTAAGAAGACCCAAGGTTTTCGACCTGATGTCTTACGTCTGCTCACTTTCTTGTGATGCCAAACCTGTAAAAGAGTCATGACAGAACCATGCCACACAGTCTGGTGAGGGCCAAAGCATTGTAGATTCTACCAAAGTGTGAACCACGCTGCCACTACAGGAGTATCTGGATTGGTGTCCCTGCTCAACTGTCCTCTTTGCATGTCACCCAAACCTTATTAGATACTGTTAAGTAGCCTTCCCCAAACACAATCTTTATTAGTGGCAGGGTGGTGTTTGGGGGTTATTAGTTCCTAACCACCCCCCACCTCTACTCACCTCCCAGGGGCATTCTGTCCTACCTTGCTTTCTACAGCGTGGAAAAACACAGTGAGGGATAAGCAAGAAAGTTTATCTCATTAAAAAAAAAAAAGCAAAAGCAAGTTTTTATTTTTAAAATTTTATTTAAATTTTAAAACATGTAGTCCATCCTGAAGGGAAGTCAGGGCAGGAACTCAAGCAGGAGCTTGGAGGCAGGAACTGAAGCACAGGCCACGGAGGAGCCACGGAGGAGCTCTGCTTGCTGGCTTGTTCCCCATGGTGTCCCTGCCCTGCGTATGTCCCTCAGGACCACCAGCCCAGTGGGCTGAGCCCTGTCACTTCAGTCATTAATCAAGAAAATGCAAGCTGGGCATGGTGGTGTATGCCTTCATGCCCAGCACTCGGGGACGGAGGCAGGAGGATGTCTGGGAGCCCAGTGTATCCTGGCCTACAGGGAGAGTTCCAGACTAGCCAAGGATACATAGTGAGACTTTCACCAAACAGGCCCACTCTCAGACTGTGAACACCGAATAGGCCTCCGGCCTCACTGGGCACCATCCCGTCCTGCCCTGTGCTGCAGCTGCCCTCATACACATTGACTCATTGAACAGGCAAGCTTAGGCTCGGGCCACGACTTAGCGGCTGTAATTAAATGGGGAGTTTGTGTGTTCAGGTTTGGTGGTGCGGGGCAGTGATCTCAGCTTTTGGGAGGTAGGGACAGGAGGAATGTGGATTCAAAGCCACTCTGGGCAAGTTCAAAGCCAGCCTTCACTAAAATGAAACATCATCCCAGAAAGGCAAGAGGTGGGAACATAGCACAGTAGTGCATGACGCTGGGCTTGCTCTGTAGTCACCCATACAGGCAAGCACAAGTCTGTAAAGGAATGTGTCTGTATAAGGGTGAGCAAATGAAGTGATGTCTCCCTTGCTTTCACTGACCCTTGCAGTTAGCTGAGGGTGTAATCATAAACAATCCTGCCTTGGTGTCTAATGGATTCTCTCAGCAAGAGATCGTCAGCCCAAGAACCAGAGCAGCCTCTGACTCCCCCTTCTCTCGCCCTCCTCGTGCCAGAGCAGCGAAAGAGACGCATAAATACTTCTTGAAGAATTGCACCTGTCCCTCTGACCAGGCGTGGAAGTAACTATACAGAAGAAATTGGTCTGGTGTATCATCAGCCAGTTCTACCCGGCCTGCGTGCTGCTTCACACCGACGCTTTTCTCCTGTTTGCTCTTACTCAAGTCTGTTTCTATAGCCTGCGGCTAAGCTGAACCCGCCAGTCAGCTCGGCTCACACTCGGCTCATTCAGTTCCTGCCAACAGCAGTTTTCCTGGGGATCCCTCCTTCCCTCCGCCCCCATTGCCTGCTCCCGCGCTGAGCCGATCTGGAAAGGCAAAAAAAACCTCTGTCTTTGTCATCCTCCTGCAGGGCTGTGTCTTAGTGTGAGCTGGCACGTAGCTGGTCACCTGGTGGCTGCTAAAAAGCGTTCTCTATATTTAGGACAAATAACAGTCAGTTTACTAGGGTAGGATAAAGTGTAATAGTTGAGAGGATTAGGATTAAACGTGAGATGCTATGCAGTTCTCTGGATTTTGTCCGTTCTTATAATAGAAACCATGTCTAAAATACATAGCCAGGTTTATCTTTTTATGTACATAAGAGTTTTGCCTGTATGTATGCCTGTGTGCTGTCTGTGTCTTGTTCCACAGAGGTCAGAAGAAGGCATCGGATCCCCTGGAACTGGAGTTAGCCGTGGTTGTGACCCACCACATGGGGTCCTCTGCAAAAGCAGCAAGTGCCCTTAGCTTCTGAGTCATCTCTCCAGCCCCAGCTATGCTTGTTTTTTCTTTTTGTTTTGATTCTTTGTTGTTGCTGTTGTTTTAAGACACACTTTCACTGTGTAGCCCTGACTGGCCTGGAACTCTCTGTGTAGACCGGGCTGGCCATGAACCCACAGAGATCTGCTTCCCTCTGCCTCTCGGGATTAAAGATACATGACACATGGGCTGGAGAGATGGCTCAGAGGTTCAGAGCACCGATGCTCTTCCGAAGGTCCTGAGTTCAATTCTCAGCAACCACATGGTGGCTTACAACCACTTGTAATAAATCTGGTGCCTTTTTGTGGTGGGCAGGCACATGTTTTGGAGAATACTATATATAATATAAATAAATCTTAAAAAAAAAAAAAAGATATGTGACGCCACAGCCAGCATGCTCTGGTTTTCTGTACTTGATTTCTAGTAAAGTGTTTTAAGCCTCAATACAGCCCTTAGGGTAAATGTGCTGTTATGTTCTCATTTTAACCAATGAGGAAGCAGAAAGATGTTCTACCCGGTAAAAGAGACAGGAAGTGGCAGAATCCTAGCATTTAAATGGTCTGACTTATAATTGTGTGTGTGTGAATAGGGCTCAGTCATGCTGTGTGGTATGTGTGAAGGTACGAGGGAAGTTTGGGGGATCTGATTCTTTTCTTCTACTGGCAAGGTGACAGGGATCGAACGCATGTCCTTAGGCTTATTATACACAGCAAATGCTTTTACTTGCTGAGTCATCCCCACAAGCCCTGAATCCCACTTCGGAGCAGCGGGTTCAGTTCCAGATTCTGTGTTTTTTAGCACTGCACCTCCTCGCTTTGGAGTAGTGTCAGTGTTGTTCTGGTTTTATACATTTACTGATTTATCCAAAGATATTGAAGAGACATTGGGAGTCTCTAGAGTAACATACTCCAGCAAGTAGGGCAAGATGAAGCCCTTGCATTTACAGTATTAGGTTGTAGTTAAGGAAACTGAGGCTGGAGAGAAGGTAAATACTTGTCAACAAGGATTGGCCAGCCTGTAAACAGGGGCTCTGGGCCCCTGAGTTTCTGAACCCCAAACTCTACTGTCGGTGAAGACAGGCTGATTTCAGGCTCCTAAAGAGGTGTGAGGACGCTGGCGCTGGGAACTGGGAATTGCACTGACACGTGCCTAGCAATTACTACCGTCATTCTTTTACCTCATCTTCCCACCGTCCCCTCGCCTTCCCCCTTTCCCAGGCCTTCTGCTGCACAAGGTAGAATTTAAGCTTTGATAAGGGTATTCTGGACCAGAGAAATCACTGAGGGGAACAAGTCTGACCCTGGGGATTGCTTAACACATCTTTGAATGGCTGAGTACTTTTTAGTACACCCCAAACTGCTTGGTTACCCTCCTCTCTTCATTCTCCTATCATGCTCAATTTCTTACCAGATTTCAAGGCTTCATTTTCTTCACAGGGAGAAAATTCTGTCTTGCTTTCATCTCTCATGCAACTGCTCCCTTCTGTAGGATGGGGGTAGGGGAGGTTTACCCCCCCCCCCTTTTCTCGAAGTTCAGTGGCCTGGCTTCCCTAAGCATTCAGCCCACAGCTTTTCTCAGACTGTTATAGCCCTGTGGTTGCCGTAGAAACCCCAAGGTTCTAGGGATGACATCTGACTTGTGTGGCATTAAATGCAACCAGGTCCACGTTCTTCAACAGCCAGTCCCACTGGCAGGATCAAGCCAGGCGGCTGCCTGTGCTTCTGAGCGGGAACATTTGGGGAACACAAGAAGCAGCCGATTGGTCAGTCTAGCTTGGCTGTCAGCAGTGGATTTCCCCATCCAGTGCTAGGATTGGGACCTAAAAAGTCAGCTGTGGACAAGAGGCCCACACAATGTAGAAGGCGGGCTGAAGATGTGCCCCCCATCTCTGTCTGTCAATCTCTCTCTCTCTCTCTCTCTCTCTCTCTCTCTCTCTCTCTCCTCTCTCTCTCTCTCTTCCCCTGTTCCTCCTCCCCCTCTCCATCCTGCCCTCTCCAGCCCCAGGCCTAGGACATGACGAATGTCTGAGGAGATTGGCAGCTTTGCCCTCAGTTGAGTGTCCCCATACCATACAGTTGTGAGCTAACCCATCACTCCCAGAAGGTCCCTGGCGTCTCTCCGATGGTAGATCCTGTCCCCTCTCCTGTGACTATCACTTGACGTTCTCTTGCCTCTGGAACACTACTTTTTCGTGGATATAGGGAAAAAGGCCACAGGTTAATTCTTAGTCTCCATCCATCTTTCTTGCAAGCAAAGGCATGCATGCGAGTGGTCGATCTAGGAACTGATGCCTGAATAGGAGTGGGGGGGTTTGCACCTGTAAAGATAAACCAGGAACAGGGCAGGTCAGGCTGCAATTACTTTATGTGTCTTGACCATCCCTGAGGCCAGCCAGAGCACAGCCTTTCTTTGGAGGAGCTGAGGAACCCCTGCAGGATGTGTCTTTGACCCAACAGCCCATAGCATGGAGGGATGAAACATGACTCTGCAGTGCTCTGCTCCCTGTTGATCCACTGTGGTCTTCGGGTGTTAATTTCCACACTCCTCCAGGCTTGCACGTGTAGCAGAATAGCTGAGCAGATTCCCAACTGGCAACAGAGATAGGACCCCAATGCACAGGAAGTGAAGGCTCAGGGCACCCAGCTTCTGTACCGCTGTTCTCACTGCAGAGTGGTGGCTCCAGGGAATCCAGCAGAAGTAGGGAGCCTGCAGGGAGATGACCCTCCCCTCCTCTCCCTCTGCCGCAGATGCAGAGCCTGGGATGGTTCAAAGCTCAGTCTAGTCTGTTCGCATGAACCTTCCCCAAGGGACTGTTTGTTGGACTTCCTGCTTGGATGGACTTGGGAGGCCAGGAACCACACAGCTCTGAGGTGGGACAGTGTCCCAGTGGAAGGGCAATCCTGAGACATGGGGCCTAGGAATCAGCCCGGGCTTCCTCAGCAGAGGCAGTGTAGCTCCCTGGGGAGGGTATCCCCAGCAGAGCCGAGGAACTGAGACCCCTCAGTCCCTCTCTACTTCTTGCTTCTTCCCTTCTGCCTTTCATTGCTTCTTGCCTTCTCTGTTGAGAGAGTAACACCAGGCAGCAAATCTCATAAAGAGGACTTATTGAGGGTCCAGGAAGTAAGAGGGACAAATCCAGGAGTGGCTGCCTCAGGTTCCTGGGAGAAGGTAGCCACTGGTTGATCTCAGTGTGGTTCAACCAGACCATTCATGTGACAGGGTCTGGAGAGAGTGCTTACCTGCACATTGCCAAAAGGAGAGCCTGAGTCATTTTCACAGCACATGTCCCATGTGCCTGTTTTCTCTAGTATCAAACTAGGGGGTACTGTTGCCAGTGGGGTTCCCATCACCCCACATCTCTCCCACACCTCCCTCTTTGCATTGCAGACTGCTTTATTCCTCATGGGGCACACTTTGTGGGCACCCTAGATCCCATGAACTGGAATACCCCTTAACCCTTAACCCCAGGACCAGCCCCTATGCCCCAGCGTTCCAACTCTTACTCTCCGAGGTACCCTGAGTGTTCTGGGGCTTGTGCCCTGCTGCTCCTTTTCCCACAACTAGGGGTGGTTACCTGGTGAAGAACCCTTGCCAGTTCCCATCACAGGGCTTAGAGCAGCAAGACTTAACAAGCAAGCAGTTCGGATCCTGCCGTTCTTGCCATCCTGGGTGTACCTGCCGCTAGAAGAGCAGGGTCGGCTATTTCTCTACCTACTCACTGTGGGGTTTTCCTCTCAGCTCGGTCAGGGTCTCCACAGTGCAGCTCGGATCATCCTCACTCTCCAGGACCAATTAGACTGACTGGCCACTGTAGTGCTACAAAATCAGGGAGAAGTAGATTGGCTAAAGACAGGAAGAGGGGGTCTTTGTCTCTCTTCCTCAGGGAGGAATGTCGCATTTATACCAGCCAGTCAGGCATAGTAAAAGGTAAGATCCTACAACTCCAGATGGGTCTCCAATCGTAGACACCAGCTTGGTACCTCTGGCCGGTGGCTCGTGAACAATTCAGTATGGAATTGGATACTGCTTTTAAAGTAAATGTTTTCAAGTATGCCGAGAATATTTCTAAACTAAATTTGCATACTTTCACTTATATTTTACTTCTTTAAGTTTTCAGTGTAGTTGACAGTCTTAATACTGGTCCTAGTTTCAGCCCCAAATACTCATCAGCAGCTCAGCCTCCAGTTGTAGCAGAGCTTCCCCATCGATTCCATGTTGCCTGAAGAGCCCGGGGAGGGGGGGCCTTATATGTGAGGATCTGTATGTTTCGTACACTGTATCACTTCATCCACAGGCCAGGTCGAAGGGTCCATTACAGATGCCTTGTTTCAGGACACTGGGGTCAGGAACAGCGTTATAACGTGAAGCTCTACGACTGTTTCTTCGTCTTCAAAAGGTATACTACATTCATTTCACCCCTTACACTGAGGAAGGACTCCATGGACTGCCCCGCAGTGCCACTTAGATGAGAGGACGCAGAGCAGGGGGTGTCACTCAGCACCCACCAAGAGACGTAAAAAACTATTAGCAACAAGGAGAATGCTTTGGTTTTCACGTGCCTACTTCTCCGTCAGGACCCCAGGCCGGGCTGTAGGACCGGAAGATGGAGCTCAGCAGAGCGTTCGGTTTGGGGTCCTGAATGCGACGATTGGCTGTCTGAGTCGTGACACATTCCTTCATCTCCGGGACTTTCAGTTCTCCAGCAGCAGGTGAGTTCTGCTGATTGCAGCGCTTCCTGACCATCCCTGGATGGACCTCCCAGCCACTGTTTCTGCTATACCCCGCTCTGGCTTCAGTCTGCCCATGCCTTCCTCCAAGAAGCCTTTCTGAGGCAGATCCTCTTAAGACCCCGAGTCCAGGTCCGCAAACGTCCACCTAGGGCCTCCTGTGGTTAATTTTCCTCATCAAAAATAGATTTTCCTCTTCCTGTCCCTTAGACTTGGCGATGCATTTGCCCTGTTCCTTCCAAATTCTTTGGCCCAATTTGGCCCAATCCCCAACGCTGATCCTTGCTATCTAAGACGGTGGCCTGGGTCACAGACTCAGCTTGCTGCCAGAGACAAATATAAGTTATCCTTGGTGGAACTAAACCGATGACCTGACCTCCTTGGCACCATGCGCTGCCTGATACAGGCCAGCCCATCATACACTTCTCCTTACCAAAAGAAGGGGAACATTGGCTACGAGTACCAGAAGGCGTGGTACTGAGCATGCGAGGTACACCAGCCTTGAGCTCCGCAGCAGGGCTCTCTGAAACACCTTCACAGGAGGCATCAGAAAGCCTGGATTTGAATCCTGGGCCCTGTCATTTGTTAGTTTTGTAGCCTCAGGGGAGTCCCTTGATTTCCAGATATCTGCTTCCTTCTCTGTACAGCTAGAACAGTAATTCTTTTTCCACTTAAAAAAAAAAAAAAGTTTGTGTGTGTGTGTGTGTCAAATGAGATACTTTGTGTGAAAACACTTGTAATAGTTGAGTGTGAAATATTACTGGATATCTGTAAAAAAAAGAACAAGATCCAATCTCTACCCTTAGAGTTCAACTTTTAAAAAGGATTAAAAAAAATTTTTTTAAAGATGGGGGTGGGGTGGGGGAGTGAGAGGGGGGACTAAGAAGTGTCGGTGGATGCTAGAAGAAGGCATCCGTTCTCCAGGAGACCGAGTTACAGGCAGTAGGAGCTGCCTAAGCTGAGATCTTAACTCTGGCCCTCTGGAGGAGCCGGAAGCGCTCCTAAGCAGTCCCAAGGCTCAACCTTTGACTGAGTCTGGTTGATTTGAATTTTTCCCAGGAAGAAACTTGGCTTGGGGAATAGGCTGAGGATGCAGCAAAATTGGTAGTGCTTGCCTAGCGGGCATGAAGACCTGAGATCAAAAGCCAGCACTGCATAAACCGGGTATGATGATGCACCCGGTATCCCTAGCATTTGGGGGGTTAGAGACAGGTAGATGGGGAGTTCAAAGTCATTCTCTGCTGCATAGGAAGGTCGACTTCAGCCTGAGGTACATAAAACCCTGCCTCAAAAAACAAACCAAAAATAAAACAAAAACAATCAAGCTGAGGCTACAAGCTCGCTGGAGAAAAGAACCTTCTTGTGAAATCATATTTTCCCTCTATATGGTTCCAGGAGCTTCCCAGTAAGGACTCTGAGCTGCTGGCCCCCAAGGAGCAGCAGTGGTTCTCAGCCTTCAACACAGTTCCTCATGTTGTGCTGCCCCCCACCCCTAAAATAATTTTGTTGCTACTTCATAACTGTAATTCTGATGATGTTATGAACTGTAATATAAATATCTGATATGGACAATATCTGACATGAGACCCCTAAAGGGACAGAGACCCACAGGTTGAGAGGCAATGCCTTTCAAGCAAGCATTTGACCTTGGAAGATACTTGCTGAGTGCTCGCCTGGTACTAGCGCTGTAGGGGGTAATTGTTACTTTTCTCACTGTTGCAACAAGATCCCCAACAAAGGCAACTTTACAAAAGGAAGGTTTGTTTTGGCAGTCCTGGAGAGGAAGTCTCCAGAGGAGATTGAGGACTTCGGTTGCTTTGCAGCTGCAGTCACATTCAGCTTGGTTTCCCACTGGAGCTCAGGCCAGCACCCCAACCCAGGGAATGATGCCTCTCACACTTTGGATGGATATTCCCACTTGGATTGATTCAACCTAGAAGTGTCCTCTTAGGTGCCCAGAAGTTTGTGGTCTAGATGATTTCAGATCTCACTCATGATCCAAATGAACCAGCCCAGGGAGGTTGCTTCTACAACTCTCTTCAAACACCCGAATCTTTGAAGGCCCTTACTTAAGACAGCATAGTATTTGTGTATGACGTCAGCACACCTAGTCGCACTCCTTAAAGCCTCTGGAGAGTATATGTAACACCTGATACAAAGTGGGCGCCATGCAAGTGGATGCTCTGCCACACCACTTAGAGGATACTGGTGGAAGTCTGTACATGGTCTGCATCAGCAGTCGTTTTCCTGAGGATATTTCTGGTAGTTGAATACATGAATGTCTGCATCTGAAACTATGGAAAACTGAAACATATCTTTGGGTGGACCCCAAGCACACAGAGGTGGGTTTTTGTTTTTTGTTTTAATGGAGTAAATTTGTTCTAGTAAAATGGTTTAAAAAATTAAATTGGGACAAGGGAGATACCTCAGTGGGTAACGAGGCTTGCTACTGTGTCTGACCACTGAGTTTGATCCCCAGAACCCAGATGGTGGAAGCGGGGGAACCAACTCTCACAAGTTGTCTTCAGACCTCCTCACTCAAGCTGTGACACATGGGCATGCACACACACACACACAAATACATAAGTAATAAAAATTGATTTGGTTTCTAACAAAGTCACTTTATTTGAGAAGACTTGGGATTAATCAGATCTGTACAAATGAACTGAGTTGAGGCTGGAGAGATGGCTCAGCATTTAAGAATACCTACTCTACTGCTCTTCCAAAGGACTGGAGTTCACTTGCTGGGAAGCTCACAACCCCTTGTAACTCCAGAGGATCTAAGGCCCCTTTATAACCTCCAAAGGGGTGCGCACGCGCGCGCGCGCACACACACACACACACACACACTGCATACATTCATATACACAAAGACTTATATACATATATATTAATTAAAAATAATAAGGATCAGAGTTTTAAAAATTAAGTTGTGGAAACACTAAGGACCACGGTCGCATTCATCCCCTCGGGGACTTAGAGAAAGGGTTTCTCTGTGTAGCCCTCGATGTCCTGGGATTCCCTCTGTAGACAAGGCTGGCTTTTGTTCTCAGAGGTCCACCTGCCTCTGCTTCCCATGTGCTGGGATTAAAAGCATGAGCCACCACTGCCTGGCTTTGTCTGGGTCTTAACAAAACACAAGAGTAAGAAACTAGAGTAGCCCAAGTGTGGAAACCATCGCAAGTGGTTAGAGTTAGGGAAGGCTGAAGAAAAAAGAGAGGCCTCAGGAAGTCGAGATTGGGAGAATGAGGGAATCCAGTCCACTAAAGAAATCATTAAGCTGGACACAAAACAAGATTGCAGAGTAAGAGGATGAACAACAAATGCCCTTTACTCCTTGGCTTATCTGTTGACGGCGATGTGGCAAGAGGCATTCTGGCTGCCAATGATTTGGCTGCCAAGGTCGGTACCCTTCCGTGGTGGCACCCATCTTGACCGCTAAGGACTCTAAGCTGCTCCTTTGCTGAAGATAAGAACTCTTCAGTGGCGTGTGACACTTGTGTTTTTGCTCTCACCACAAACACTCTGTCAGGTCAAGGTCACCTTGCGGCCAGTGACTGATGGTTGAAACTGCAGAAAACTGAACCTCATTCCTTTTACTTCCAATGGCACAGATCTAGTATGGCTTGAGTTTGAGAGCCCTTCCTGGGGTTAGGATTAGGATTAGGCTGGACGCAATCCTAGATCCCCTCCTTCTACTTGCACTGCCTGGGGCTGTCCCTTTAATAAATCACCACTGAGTAGACCCAGGGCATTGCCGAATCAGACAGGCAGCCCCCACTGCTGGCTTTTCTGGGGTAGATACAGACAAACACATGGGTACGTATGGTGTCCAGCAATGGTGGCACAGCCTGAAGACATACTGTGCTCTGCAGTGGGAGGGGTTTACTGTGTGCTCCCTCAAGGTGAGAACTCAAGTGTGACTAAGGATTGCCTAGGGCAGCAGTTCTTAACCTGTGGGAAGTGACCCCTTTGGGGGTCCCAAGTCATCTATCCTGTATATCACATATTTAAATTACAGTATGTAACAGTAGCAAAAATCACAGTTATGAAGTAGCAATGAAATGCTTTTTTAAAATAATATTTTATATATTTTTTATTTTATTACCATTTATTCACATTACATCCTGTTTGTAATCCCCCTTATCTTCCTCCACCTTCCCTCCCTCTTCTGTCCTATTCCCTTCCCCTAGTCCTTCTCCCCCGCCATCTGACCACAGTCTATCAGGTCTCATGTGGATAGCCTGCATCCCCTTCCTCTGTGTTCCCACAGGCCCTCTCCACCAAGGGGTAGTGATCAAATCACAAGCACCTCAGCTGTCAAAAACAAGGACATCTTGAAATTTGCAGGGAAATGGATGAAAGAAGAAAAGGTCATCCTGAGTGAGGTGTCTCAGATCCAGAAAGCCACACATGATATGTACTCAGAAGTGGATATTACCCAACATAGATGTCCTCCGAGAGACTCCACCCAGTGGGGGATCAGGACAGATGCTGAGACTCGCAGTCAGACTTTGGGCGAAGCGCTGCAAATTATAAGAAAATAATTTTATAGTTGGAGGTCACCACAACATGAGGAACTATATTAAAGGGTTAGGAAGATTGAGAACCACCGGGCTAGCGCAAAAGGTGGGTCAAAGGATTCACCAGGCTGAGGCAAAAGACAAAAAAATCTAGATGGACGATACTAAGGTACAGGCAGCAAACTGCATAATGAAGCTAAGGGTGGCAGTGACAAGGAAAGAGAAATTTAATGTGGTGAAGGTTACAAAAAGCTGAGTGACCTAGTCATAAGTTTGCACTGTACATCAAGCAAAGGAAAAATAATGGACAGTTTTAAGTGGAAATCACACAATAAGACTCTAATGAAGAAGAAGAAGAAGAAGAAGAAGAAGAAGAAGAAGAAGAAGAAGAAGAGAGAGAAGAAGAAAAGAAGAAGAAGAAGAAAAAGAAGAGAAAAGAGAGAGAAAGAAGAAAAGAAAAGAGAGGAGGAGAAGAAGAAGAAGAGAAAGAAAAAGAAGATGAAGAAAAAAAAAAAGAGGAGGAGGAGGGAGGAGGAGAAGAAAAGGAGGAGGAAGAAGAAGAAGAAGAAGAAGAAAAAAGACGAAGAAAGAAGAGAGAAGAAGAAGAAGAAGGAAGAACGAAGAGAAGAAGAAGAAGAAAAGAAAGAAGAAGAAGAAGAAGAAGAAGAGAAGAAGAAGAAGAAGAAGAAGAAGAAGAAGAAGAAGAAGAAGAAGAAGAAGAATCCCAAGTGTCATATGCAGAAAGGAATCAAAGGGAAAGGCTGACGGAAGGACTCAGCATTGGCAAATGTCTCAGATGTGATGTAATGTTACAAGCCACCATATTGGAGAGATACAGGCTGAATGTCAGCTCCAAGGCTTACCAACCAGGGCACATTCTCGCTGACCTTTTACGTCATAACTAGAGTAGGCATGAACACCAGAGGGGCCTTGTTATTCTTGCAGCACGTGGCACACCAGAAGCACCATCCGAATTATGTTATCTGTGTGGTTTGAGCTTGAACAACAGTTGCGGGAATGGAAAAACATAGACGGGGTCAAGAACTGTCAGAAGGGGAATTAGGATGACATGGTGAGTGGTTGAGACGGAGATAGAGGAAAGAGAAGCAAGAGGGTTTTTGTCTTGGTAGCAGGTAAGTTAAGGCTTTGCAAGGAGGAAGTGAGTTACCGACTAAAGCCACCTTCAGCTTTTACCCTGTTGTTTTGACGAGCCTGTGAGCAGCAGGAGTAGAATGGTCAGGCACGGGACTGTGTATGTGAGCCTGAAGTT